>NC_080768.1:16125538-16428568 GCF_020826845.1 Diceros bicornis minor
TTTGTTTTTAATATTTGTAAGCAATAACAGTGACTAGAATTTATATTGCATAATTATGACTGAGTCCCCCCAAAATTAAGTGGAGATCATCAGGAAGAGAGTAAAAGATGATGTAATGTTGGTAAGAAAAAGGAGTCATCTCTTTATTCCATGAGGATGGGAGAACCAGCTGACTCTGGTTCTAATCTTGTGACTATCTGGGCCAATTCCTGCAATCCTGGGGAATTAGAAATGGGCTCAGTCGTCTTGCCCAATTGGAAGCTGTACTAAATCAAAAGAGAAGGGGAAAATATGTGGAAGTGACAAGTGAACTTGGTGGGATGGAATGGGGCTTGGGGTCTGAAGGTTTAGTTCAAGTCTTGGTCCAAACACTTACTGACTGTGTGACCTTGAGCAAGTCCCCTCACTTCCAAAAATGAAGGAACGTGAAGAGATGACCCCTAAGATCTTATCCAGCGTGGTCAAACGGAGATTCCTTTAAAGACACTCTCCCGAATTTCTGATAATGTGTGCAAATAAAATAGACTCAGATGAACTATTTCCTCAAAGAAATCTTATTATTTGTTAGTCATGTATGAAAACATTATGGGTGATCAAGTAAACAAATGCTGGGACCTTGTCTTCTAACCGAGAACAAGAAGATGCTGGTCGAGAAAATTAAAGCAAGAATAACTCCAGCAGAATAATTCTTAGGACGAGGGGAGGCTCTCTGCTGTGTGGTGAAACAGGTGACCCCACACTAAAGGACGGCCCTCCCTTGTTCCCTGCTCGGTTCCAGAGTTTCCCTCCTGCCCCCTTACCTGCGTAGGAAGACACGGGGGAAATCTGCAGAGGGTAGAGCTCACTCATGCTGACTGGCTGCTCGTCGCTCTCAGTGGTCACCTCCACAACTTGGCAAATGTCTGGCGGATTAGTGACAATCTCTTGATCCTCAATGTTGCTGTCCAGATGGGACTGCCCTACAACTTCAAAGAAAAGAGAGCCATCATGCACCAACGTCACCTGACTTCGCAATTCTAACACACACTCGCAAGAAAGATCTTCCCCGAAAGAGTCGAATAGCCAGGAGTCAGACTCCCGGTCGCCAAATGTCCTCTGCCATGGAAGAGGAACAAGCCTTAGCTTTGGGTTAATGTCTCCAGAGAAGCAGCCTGCCAATAACCTGGCTCCCCAGGGCTATTTCCAGCATGCCTGCCAATGGTGCTTACATGTGGCAGTGTCCCAAGCTGAACCCCATTACAGCCACGGCTGCAGGACCAGAGGCTGCATCCAGACCTAGCCCCAGGGCCTGACAGACAGACAGTGCTTTGAATCTGACCCATTTCTGTTCTCTGCTCTTGCCCTGAAGGAAGCTGATGTGCTATTTTCTGGGTTCTGGGGTCCAGAGAGAGATTAGCAAATCTTATCAAGGAGGAAGGACCACCAAAATCTACCCAAATTGTGTCATTTCTAGCTATGGGGTGCTCTGTTCATACTCCCAGCCCTCTTCCTACTCAGCAGGCAACATGACCACCGGATGAAATATCAGAACAATGGAATAGAATGGCTTCCCGATTCTCACACCCATTAGTGGCATCAACTCCTCAGGACACTGATAAGATGAATTCTGACCACCGTCGCTCTGCATCCTGCCTCAATTTTTTTTAATTAAATTTTTTAGTTTGAGATCATTGTAGTTTCACATACAGTTGAAGAAATAATACAGAGAGATCCTGTGTGACCTTTACCCTAGTTTCCCCCAATGGTAACATCTTGCAAACTATAGTACAATATCAGGATACTGGCACTGATAACAATCACACATCTTGTTCAGATTGCCTCAGTTTTACTTGTCCTCCTTTGTGTGGCGAGTGTTTTTTGTGTGTATTTAGTTCTACGCAATTTTATCACATACATGGTTCTATGTACCCGCCACCCCAGTCAAAATACTGAATGGATCCATCATCGCAAGCATCTCCTATGTTAATCTTTTGTAACCATATCCACCTTCCTTCAGCCTCCTCCTCTCATCTCTAACCCTTGACATCCACTAATCCGTTCCTCATTTCTATAACTTTTGTCATTTCAAGGATGTTTATAAATGGACTCACAAAGTAACCTTTTGAGACTGGCTTTTTTTCACTCAGCATAATTCCCTAGAGATTCATCCAAGTCGCTGTTGTGTGTAGCAACAGTTGGTTCCTTTTCATTGCTGAGTAATATTCCATCATATGGATGTACCACAGTCTGTTTAACTGTTCACCCACTGAAGGACTTCTGGGTTGTTTCCATTCTTTGGCTATTACAAATAAGGCTGCTGTGAACATTCACACACAGGTGTTGTATGAACATAAGTTTCCATTTCTCTAGAATAAATGCCCAAGAATGCAACTGCTAGATCACATGGTAATTGCATGTTTAGTTTTATAAGAAACTGCCAAACTATTGCCCAGAGTGGCTATAGCATTTTACATTCCCACCAGCAATGTATGAATGATCTAATTTATGCACATTTTCACCAGCTTTTGGTGTTGCCACTATTTTTTTACTCTAGCCACTCTGGTCGGTATGTAATGATATCTCATTATGGTTTTAATTTGAATGCTCCTAATACCCTGTGCGACTTTTAAACAGAGCTCACCTTACACTTCTGTTGGCAACTGATTAGGTGGAATATCCCTGAAAACCAGCACCCATAAACAAATAGGAATAACAATGTTTTCCCAGGGGCCTCAAAGCACTTTGCCATCACAATCAATGTTTTGCTCACGGCTGTGTAAATTATTTCAACATTCCAGCCCACGAGAATGACAGGGAAAGCAACATTACCCTGTCATAAACGAAGAAACTCGGGCACAGAGAAGGAGAGTGACTCGGATTACATGCAGTGCTCCATGTCCCTGACACTTTCTGGGCCATCTGTAAAACGTTCGGGTGAGGCAGGAAGGTGGCCACATTCCAGTCTGAGAAGCTGGCCATCGTGGATGAGTTCCTGTTTTCACTGCTCAAAGTATTTTAATTGCTCAAGTATTTTTATTTATAAATGGGTTCCTGTTTTAACTGCTTTTTGGGGGGTGATAAATGACTAGATGAGGTAGGGAGAACATTCCTGATTTCTACTCAGGGAAGGTTTGAAAGGGAGCAAGAATTCATGAGTTCTGTAAGGAAGAAAGGAAAGGCACCAGAGAGGCTGGGAAAAGAGATTTCGGGATGTGATCGAAGAGTCCACAAAGCCACAGCAGACAGAATGAAAGGGGAACTGGATGCTGTTTAGGTTTATCCCCTGGAGGGGATAAAATTAAAGAAAAGCCAGCCTGGCTAAATATGGCAGGCAGACTCCCAAATTCTTATTTCATCCTTTGGACTATCCTATTTGAGCACGAGAGCATCAATTATGCAGTTCGCCAGACACAGACCAAGAGACAACATTGACCTCGCTCAAGTTTTTTCTCCCTCTTCTCCCAAGCAAAATAAAACGGCAGGAAAACGAGATATGTCCTGTCCCTTCTCAAGTCATGGGTGGAGACAGAAACCAAATGGGGCGTGTGTGTGTGTGTGTGTGTGTGTGTGTGTATGTGTGCATATGTGTGTGTGACGAGGGGGTGGGTACAAGCGATACTTTGCATTCTAAGGCAATTAAGGTCCTACACAAATTTGATTTAAATCAAAGCCACTTTAACTTCCAATACTCCAAAATTCATTTCTCTCTGGCACTGTCATTCCAAATAGAGAGACAGTAAGCTAGCTAGGATTATAAACCATGGCAGCAGTTCAAGCATCTTCCAATTATATCCCTTTGTTCTGACCAGGAATTCTCTCCCTCACTGTTTTCCCCATACTGCCCAATGCAGTCATTCAACTAACAAAGGATTATTGAGCACCTACTTTGTACAAGACCTTGTTGTCAAGTACTAAGAGGGGCAGAGAAAGATCAGCCTAGTCAAGGATCTGGTTTGTAAGAAGTCTATTAGGGCTACAGGCCAGCAGATAATAATCTGGAGAATAAGTTTAGGACAGTAAATAGTGAAAAGAAATAGAAGTGGAGGAGAGAGGCCACACGATGAGAACTGAGGAAGTGGAATATTTTTTTCCAGTCAAGGAATCAAAGGCTTCAATGAGGTGGTAACACGGGGCATTGGGGGTGGGGGTGGTGAGCAACAGGCAGTATTCAGAATTCAGCATGCCTCTGTTTTATTGGAGCCTTTTCCTCACCACCCCAGAACAGACTGACCTCTCTTTCCTGAGTGCTTCTCATTCACTGTCCCCACTGCTCAGCCAAAACTATAGTGTGACACAACCTTGTGACCTTTCTTGACTTTCTGCCTCACATTGCAAGTTAACTCTATCTTTTTTTTTTTTTTTTTTTGCAGGGAAGGATTTGCCCTGAGCTAACATCTGTTGCCAATCTTCCTCTTTTTTTTTTTTCCGCCCTAAAGCCCCAGTACATAGTCGTATATTCTAGTTGTAAGTCCTTCTAGCTCTTCTATGTGAGCCACCACCACAGCATGGCAACTGACAGACAGGTGGTGTGGTTCCATGACCGGGAAGCGATCCCGGACCGCCAAAGCGGTGAGAGCGCTGAATTTTAACCACCAGGCCATCAGGCCTGGCTCAACTGTATGTATCTTTATTTAACTTTTTATGTGTGTCATCTCCCCAGCAAATTACGGCTCCTGAGAGAGTTGAGAACCTGCATTTAGAACTTTTTGTCTCAAGTCATAGCTCATGCTCACGGCTTGTGCCAGAGAGCAGCTCAACAAATCTCTGCTGAATAAACAGATAAATGAACAGACCAAGGTTCGCTGTCTGGGCCAGAGTCCTGCTGGAGTTTACGACCACTTGCAAATACTGGATGTAGCAATGAATGTTTTCTAGAAAATTTCAAGACTTCTGGCAAGTGGGCTTTTTTAGACCCAGATGAAATGATCAAGACATAGCAGGCCGTAGTTGCCAGGGGCTGGGGCCAGGGGGAGGAAATGTTTTGGGGTGATAAAAATGTCCTGTTTTGAATATAGTGGTAGTTAGACAACTGAATGCATCTGTCAAAATTCACAGACCTGTACTCCTAAAAGGGGCTAATTTTACTGTATTTCACTTAATATATAGGACTTTAAAAAAAGTAGATAAGTACCTCTATTCAAATTTTAAGTGTATCCTCAATGCTGGTGACCAGGATAGGAAAATAAGCTTTTGTTTTCCGGGCTACAATGTGGATACCCAGTTAATATAATCACATTATCTCTAAGGCAAAAGTCCCCCATAGGAGTACGTTGCCTTACACCTCGGACAGGGAGGACCACTTCTCTCCATGTGAACATCAGTGGGGCACTTTAGGAACTTTCCAACTCACAAGTCGCAAGCCCAAGAGAGAAGCAGGGAAACCCGCTTCTGAGATGCTCTCCGGATCTGCTTCAGGCACCATCCCTAATCAATCTCTTTCTCTCTCCTTTTTACGCCAGGAGAACTGATTTCCCTGAACCACCAAACTTTGCCCCAAGTGACCACACAGACAGCAACACTGACTCCTGACAACTGAAAGCACACTGAACAGCAGACTTGGAGCAATCTGCTACAGCAAATAGCGTCAGAAGTGGCGAGAGTACCCCGATTGATAGATCACAGGAACAAAACCTAACATTTCCCGAGCGCCGACCTTCGCTTTTCCCATTCACCACCCCGCCACTTCCCACCTACAAGACCTCACAACCCCGCGAGGAAGGTACAATTATCATCCCCATTTTAGACACGAGGACAGGCATCATGGAGAGTCAAATAACTAATTCAAGGTCAGACAGCCAGTAAGTGGCAGAACCAGGACTCAAATGCAGCTTTCCCTGACCCCAAAGCTTAACTCAAGTACTTTGCAATACGGTCTCCCTAAGAGAAAGAGTTAATGAAGTCCAAACTGAGCTACTCTTGGCTTTCTAAGCCCCTCTCAGGATAAAAACTTTCGAATCTCACCTTAATGAGACTCTGGGCTCATAACCAATAGTGAAATTGCTTTTCAACAGCTCTATATTGGGTGCCAAGGAAACTCTCAAATGGTTCAAGGCACTGGAAAGCCACTAAGCTGCTCCAGCTTATTAAGGTCAGTGCATTAGGAAGAGTCACCCCCAGGAATGTCATTTTATCTAGACCCAGTGGCTGAGAAGTACAACAACATTATTCATGGCTGGTTACTGATGAACCGGTTTGATTCCTTAAAAGGTCATTCTCACTTTATTAACAATTGTTGACTTAATATAAGGCTCCACCTGAGAAAGCACTTGCCCCCATGCCTCAGAGAAAGCTCCTGGAAGGAGAGACGATCAGAAATGGAAAGGTGGGTTGGTCCCGCCACTCGACAGCTGAAAAATGCTGAAACCCAGAGAGGTCAGGAAAATTGCCAAGGTCACTGAGGTAGCTGCAGGGTCAAGAATAAAGCTCATCAGGGCCGGCCCGGTGGAGCAGTGGTTAAGTGCGTGCTCCGCGTCTGTGGCCCGGGGTTCGCAGGTTCGGATCCCAGGTGTGCACTGAAACACCACTTGTCAAGCCATGCTGTGGCGGCGTCCCATATAAAGTGGAGGGAGATGGGCACGGATGTTAGCCCAGGTCCCGTCTTCCTCAGCAAAAAAGAGGAGGATTGGCAGGTGTTAGCTCAGGGCTGATCTTCCTCACAAAAAAAATAAAATAATAAATAAAAATCATTGTGAGTGGAAAATGAATGGAGAAGGGGTAGAATGGAATCAGAGCTCGAGTGAGAGCAAAGGTGACTGGGAGCATCAGAAACAGAAAGAAGGGCACGGATTTAAGAAATACGATGAGGAAAGACAGGAAGATTTGAGGGTTAATTATAAATGAGGTGGAGGTGGCAAGGGAGAGGGGAAGGAGAAAAGTACACACAGCCTCATAAAAAGACGGCAGGTTTCTTGGGTAAATAAAAACTTCTTAAGGTTGAAAAAACAACAACCAGATTCCACTGCCCAGGGCTGCTGGTGGCACATGGTGACTGAGAGCGGGTCCCCTGCCGTCTCACCTCTGTGACCTGGCTTTCCAGGGTCTGGTCTGCTGAAGGAAAATAAGATGTATGATCGATTCTGTGTGTGGGTAGAGTGTGACATCTTGGTTCACATCTCACATGGAGTTTCATGTTGCTAAGAGTTTCCTAGGGGTCCTGATAAAATCAGATGCCTTGTCTCTGGCCCCTGCTCCTGAGGGGTGAACAGCTCAGCCCTCCCAGGAGAAGGGGCACAGCGAACAGCCCACCGAGAATGAGTATGGAAGACCTTCACTGGCTCCCTCTTAAGAGAGGTGCCTTCCATCTAAAGACCCACCCCAAAGCTACTTCTTATCTTGTAGATGGAATTTTTCATATCTTAAGCACCAGGAAAAATGGCAAAAAGAACAAGGAATAAAAGAGCTGGCAAAAGATAAAGACATAGTTCTACAGCCTAGCATTGCCTTCGGCCATCCTCAAATCATTATGAATTCTGGTGCCAGCGGCTGCCGACTTTTGAGTCATAACCACGAGGCCCTCATGGGGACCCTAGAGTTGGTCTCTAAGTTGTGAATCTGTTCTGCTCCTTCAGGCCTCCCCGTTGATACCCAAGTTTCTAAGCTTGGCTAAAAAAGCGACTCAAGGTTTACTTTAGATAAAGCTAGTCAAATTTGGAAGGATTACCAAAAAAGTACATCCCAGAAGGTGCACTTTGGGCAGCTGAAATCAAGACAAAATCCAAATTACAGTATTTCCTAATTGCTATACATCTTGTTGATTGACTTCAGAGTCATGAACAGCCTCGTTCTGTAGCAATCTTTGCTTTATTGAAGGGTGGGGTTACCTTTTATCAAGAAACACAATGGGGTTATAGAGCCCTGCCTAGGCTAGTCAGACAGAATGCCCGCACCTGCGAACTTTTTACACTGGCCTGGAGATGATTTCAACACAGCTCAGCCAAAGCATTGGGAGCCTGGGCCAGATGCCAGTGGGGTACTGTCAGAACAATCCAACATGTTGCTGGCTTCTTCTGCTTCCTAAAAAGAGAAGTCACCACACACACAAAATAATGCAATGCTAAAGAAAAGTAAAAATAAAAATAAGGAGGTTTTTCTCCCTCCCCTTAAAGGGACAGCAGGGATAGGTCTTTGGGGGCGCTAAACTGTGCATCTAACCACACAGGAGAGAGGGAATGTTACGTGACATGTCTTAAGTAGTGAGATGCTGCACTCCTTTTTGGTGTGCACAGCCAGCTACATCTGGAAGTACACTCAGCTGTTATGGACAAGAAGGCAAGATGAGGACGCAGCCCGCTGCCAACCGCAAGTGTGCGCACGTGTGTGTGTGCATTTGCTTTCCTATGATTTGTGGCAAAAAATAAAAGTAAAACATAGCAGCAATCCAGCAAGAGTTCATTTGTCAGGGCAACAGTACATTTCACATTTTGCACACTTCCTGGATTTGCTTACAAAATAGCCACCCTGTCCAGAACAAAGGTGTCCTAGGTGGTTGGCCTCCACTGGATTAAGTTATTGATTTTCAAACTATCTCCCTAGCTGCAGAGCCTCCAGACAACATGAAAAAATACTATCATGTTAAGTACTCCTTCTGGCTCCCAACTTTAACCCTACAACATAATGCTTATAAAAGTAGAATGAGAACACCTTGAAGCTTTCACCTTGGTGCCTACGTACAAAACTGGAATGAACTCTGCGTTTAGAACCAAATGAACTAAAAGCAAGAAATGATGTCATTTTTAAAGAAAGCATTTTTAAAAGGTAAAGAGAGATGGAATGAGAATGTCTCACATTCCACCATGGCCTTGGAATCAGAATCCCTATTTCTTATCTCTACCCACAAATCACAGAGACTAATTAATGGCTAATTAATGGTCACATGGGAGAGTGTAGACTAAAGTTCTGACAAGGGTTTAAAATCTGAGGTAGTGCCATTGTCAGCAAAGATCAGAAACTACCCATTTCTTTAAAATACTTGTATGATCCACTTCATATATAATTATACACCTTCATAAGGGCTACTGACTAATTAGAAAGAGATATTCAAACTCATTTTACTGCCATCCATTATTATTTTATTATAGCACCAACCATACCAAAGGACAAAGAACAATCAACTTGACAGAGAATTTACATATTGAAGAGTCAACCAAAATGTCAAAAAAAAAAAAAAAAGAAAAGAAAGAAAACTCTAGTACAATTCTGGCTTTTGTTTGGCATTTTATCTGGGGCTGAATTCACCCCATAAATGAAGGGGAGCTCCAAAAACCAACCAGCGCACTCAAAATAAGCTGAATTTTAAGAAAAAGTGCTTGGAGTTTGGGCAAACATCTTCCTTTTTTAAAGGGTTCAATGTACATGGGCTTTCCAGGGACTGCCTGCAGAGGAAGGGAGGATAAGCAAACACACGGGAGGGAAGGGAAGCAGTGCGGGCCTCAGGAAAAAGGGCCCAGGAGCGAGGAGAGCTGGGCTTCTGGTCAGGCAAGTTCCCTCACCCCAGAGGGAAAGCGAGAAGAACACTCCATCTCAAAGACCTCTCTTGGCTCAAAAACAACTGTGGGACAAACCAAACCGCCTCTCTGCTCACACGCCCTTCCAGATATGAGCACTGGGAGGAAGGCGAGGCTGTATCTGCCCTGAGATACAGCACACACTCAACATAATCTTCATTCTTCCTTCACACTGCACCCTGCCAGAGACCTCAGCGTTGAAGAGAATCCCTGCTACATGATTCTATTTCCAAAATTCCAAAACTGACGGGAAGGAGGGGTGATTGACATCTGCGGTGGCTCCGGCCTCCTGTCCCTACTCAACTGAGAATCCAGAAATGGAGGGACTCGGACATGAGGCTTGCTCTTGTAGTTCTGCTTGATCTGTCTGGTTCTTTCCAGCATCAGAAGCCCTGAGTGTTTACAAAATGGAGTAAAGTTTAATGGACCAAAAGGTACCTGAGGGCAAAGAAGCCCCCAGTTCTGGATTCTGGGGCTAGAGTTGGAATACAAGTTCACGGCTGGGCCTGCCCTTTTGCACAGAGGCCTCACCATCCATTCACCGCAGCATCCCAGCAGGCCTTGATTGAGATGTAATGCACACTGTCCTCCTCCTGCCTAAAAGTCTCGAAGAGGTGGTGTTTACATTGTGTGTGTGTGTGTGTGTGTGTGTGTGAAACATTTATGCATTTTACTGTCTGTTATACTTCAATTAAAAAAAAATGTTTTTGAAACACACCCTCCAGCAGTTTGAGAACCTCCTTCCCATGGCCTGCAAAGGCCCCCACCACCCTGACCTGCCTCCCTCTCTGAGGAGACCCTCATGCGGCTCTCCCCATGCTCACTATGCTCACCCACACCGGCTTCCTTCTAGTCCTCCGAGGGTATTCCTACATCGGGGTCCACGTTGGGCAGTTCTGCTGCCTGCCCCACGCTGCTCCTCCTCACTCGTTGGCTCCAGGGGAAACGTCACTCCTCCAAGAGGCCTCCAGTCTAAATCCAGACCCTGGTTATTCTCTCTCAACTCTCTGCTCTTCTCTTTTGCAGCATTTATCATCAATGGTAACGCTGTTGTTATCTGTAGCTTTATTTGTTTGTTAGCTGTCTCCTTCCATGGCCTGTCTTATTCCCCAATCTATCTCCTGCTCATAGTACTGGGTCTGATATGTAGAAGGTACACAGAAATCTTTGTGGAATCAAAGTGTGCCCTTTAGCAATATGCCTCTGTGCCTCAGTTTCTTCATCTGCAAGATGTGTGCCACCTATGTGGCAGGTCTGCCGTGGAGCAGGTGGTGAGAGGACTCATGAGGACAGTCTCCCCCTCCTTGTTCCCAAGTTATATAAATAACACATTTGTCCGTGTGACCAATTATTGAAAGATTGAGAACTGCTAATCATTAGCCATTGGGGGGGAAAACCATTTCATCTACTTGGACTCCCCTGGGAAGTCACTTTTCTTGAGGCTGACCCATCTAAAGTTCCTTTACCTGATCTTCAAAGGCCTTTATCTTTTAGCCCTAAAATCTGGGAGCTGGAACTTGCATTTTGAGATGGTTCCAAGACCTCCTCCCACTGACTATGTTATTTCAAATCATGACTTATAAATTTTAGACCCCAGAGGGCTCATCATGTGTATAAGAAATGAGACGTCAAAACAGTTTACCTATGATGTTCACCGTACTATCCACTTCATTTTTTATAGCTGAAGTCAGGACCGCATACTCAGGAGAAAGATCACTTACTCCATTACTAAGCCCCAAAGATGACTCAACTGGTTCTTGCTAGGAAGAAGAAAAGAAAAAAGAATTGAGAACACTTCCTTTACCCTCCCTTTTCTTAGCTTAAATTCTACACTCTGTCTACTTTATTTAATGCCAGGGTCATGTTCATCTCCCAAATGCATTCCCTACTTCTTTAAATCAGCCAGGAGCTAATGAAGCACATTTCTGCGTAGAGTATACTGCTGGGTATTTGCTTTCTTTCATTTTCCTTTGAGAAAATGGTATCTGTGCATCTGGCTTGCCTTTCTGAAATGCTTACACCTGCAGACAACAGCTTTGGGGTTCAGCAGAGATGCGTAAGTGTCTATGTAAAGTATCGAGCTGCCTAGATTCCAAGTCTTCCTTCTTGGAGGGAGGGAGGGCTCAAAGAGTCAACTCCTGGCTTTCTCTCTGAGGGAGGAATCATGGCACCCCTTTTACAATTATTTTTCAGGCAAAGCTCTGCCTTAACCATTGGCCCAAGAGCAGGAACCCAGAGGACGTTGTGGATGAATTCTTCTCAGGTATGGTTTATCCTGGACTCTGGCCACTTGAGCATCCTGCACTGGGTGGGTGGCCGATAACATGGGCCAGACTCACATCTGAAGCCTCCTTCCCCCGGTGGAGTCCAGTCAAGCAACCCCACAGCCATGGCTTCACATAAATGCCTTTTGAGTGCCTGAATGTCCCATGAAGCCTGAGAGGCTACGCATTGGTACTAGTAAAACAATGAGAACAAATTCCCTTTCCTTAGTATAGCTCTCAATTCTGCTTTATTCAAGCACACTAGAACCCTCCAACCTCTGAGAGCACCAACCAACTCTGGCCGAGCCAGTCCTGAGGTACATATCGACCTTCAGCATGTTGATGAGACAGCATCTCCTTAAGGTAAGATTGCATTTGTGTCTATGATAGCAGTTAAGTCAGACAAAAAAAGCCACACAGGACACCTCCTGAGAGAACCAAAATGGACAGGAGGGTAGAGGAGTGGAAAAAACACAAGACGGGAGCAGAAGATCATGTGAGGTAGATATGACTGTACTTTGAAGAATCCAGACTGGTGGACGCCTCTAAGGCACGCAGGGTGTTCTTATCAATTTATTTTATTTGCTATGTGGAATCAATGATGAGCCTCTCAAAAATCTTAGGGAAGGAAAGAAAAATTACCTCCTCCTTCATGATCCCACCTGGCAAACCCCCACTGTGATAACCATGACTTCAAAGACATCATTTCACTGTAGAGCTCAGTTCTAAAAACTCCCACATTGCAGGGTTGACAAGATGTCCCAAAGGGCAAACACAGGAAGGGCCCAGGACAGCCCCACTGGGCAGAATTCCTACCCCCTTCTCTTGCAGCATCTTGCATTTTCCCCTCTTTACAAGTTCCAAAGAAGTCTGTTCTTTCTGGGAAAAAAAACTCACTTCCCTGTAACTTGAGTCACCATCTTTTCTCCTCCTTTAGAGCCAAACTTCTGAACAAGTATCTGCTTTCCCCACCTTCACCTCCTCGCCACGCCCAGTCCACTGCCACTCCACCTGCAGAATCAAGCTCCCAGCTCCCAGGGGTGGTAAGACAGGCCAGGCTTTGGAGTTACACAGACCTGAGGTCAATGCCTGTCACTAGTTGCAGGATTTTATTTCACCTCTTTAAGCCTCTGTTAGGGCACTGCAGACAGCTGTAAACTGAGGACAATAATAGCACCCATGTCATAGGGATGATGTGGAGATGAAACAACATAAATACGCACCTGGCACTTATTATTAAATAAATGCTCGCTATTATCTAATGTCACCAATAAACCTCTGCTCTCCCAAATCTTGAGGGAACTTGAGGGAAAGGGACTTGACCTTTCCTCAAGTCACTTTCCCTCAACCCCATCCTTTGACATCCAACAGGAAGGCCTGTACTCTCCCTCTTGACAACTCGAACCATCTGACGTTGCTTCAATTCTCAACCTTCCTGATGGCACCTTCCTTCTTGCTGGCTTCCTCAGTGGTCCCTCTTCCATCTCCCCCTCCCTAATCATGCCCCACGTTTCTTTATTCCACTTCTTTTCCCTCAATTCCCTCAAAAGGAACTAAGTACAGAACATCTGAAGGAATTATGGAAATAATTGCCCACTTTTATGGGTTTCTTTTGTTAAGTTATTTTTCACTCATTCTGCTTCTAGGTTTCTTATGAAAGTAATGAGGTAGTCAGACTTGCATATATTTAAAAACCTAAATTTTTCTGATTTCTCAATAGAAGAACTCTAAGTGTTTCACATGATCTACAGTTTAATTAGTAGCAAGAGATACTTTTATCACTTTTCACTTGAGAAAACTATGACTCAGACTAAATTAATTTTCCAAGATCACACTACTTTTAGCTGAAGGAGAGATGATCTCAGGCTCTGGTCATGCAGCATGGTTCAATTCCAGCGTTTTCTGTCTTAATAAACCCTGTACCCTGCACTAATTCCAATGTAGATTGAGACAGAACTATTTTCAACATCGTTTTACTGCCCCCATCCCTACCTTGTATCCTGCACCACTTCTATAATGGAACAGTATATTCCACCAATAGAGACTAAGTCAGATTATTTTGAACATTGTTTTATTCCTCCCATCCCCACTTCAAAAAAATAACCTGTTGATTTCAAAGTCTTCAGTGCAAATCATCTCACTGGACCTATCACTCAGGAAGGACCATATAGTCAACTGTATGGTGAAATACAGCGCATCTCCCTGAAAGGTCTCCATCCAACAACAGGGATCTTCACTGTACTCAGTCGAAATTTTTGAAATGATTAAAACAGGAATATCTAAACATATATATATATATTTTTTTAAAAGCAAGGAACCCAAATTAAGAAAAGAGGTGAATAGTTCTCTATGGAACATGTGCATAGAGATCCTACAGGTCATGAACGGCCTTTGCCGACAGCATCTCCTGGTCCTCCAGGGTACCCACTCCTGCCCTGTCCCCCACCTTGCTGTCCCATAACCTGGCCAGGCTAATCCTGAACCAGCCTCCTCTTTCTGCTCCCTTCCTTACTTTAAACATAGGCTCTTGTGTAATCAAGTAGTCTTGGTTTCTAATTCTCTCATCTTGCCCCAAGAAAACCAAAAAAAAAGATTGTGCTTGGGTTCAGGCTCCTACATGGTGCATTTACTCTGCCAAATATTTATGCCCAAGAACCTTTTTTGTCAATACAGAATCCAAGGTTTGGTCTATAGCTTAAGGAATTTTAGGTGAAAGCAAATTGACACAAGAGAGCATTCAGGGGCAGGGGCTGCCTGCTTTAGACCTCTAAAATAATATATCTTTGGTTGGTCTCAAAGTTATGCTTGCTGGAAGGGTTTGGGGTAGTCCTGAGACAGAGAACCACCCATCCTTCTGCTCAAGCCCATTCTGTCTCATCCCTGTGCCATAGCCCCTTATCTAGATGTCTCTTGAGACCAAATATAATGGCCAAAAGACCATTTCCCATCCCCAACCCAACCCTCCACCCCCAGAAATCTCATAATCCATCTGTGCAAAGCCAGTCTCCTCGAAGCCAAATTTAAGGGCATCTCTAGGTCTCTCTATTAACAAAAATTTCAGGGTGACAGCTGGGCTTCATAAAAGTAGCTCAGGGAATTGCACACTCCACACCACAGAGGCCACGAACTCTAGCAAAGCAGGCTGAAGCTTCCTGCCTAGTCCTACAAACACTTTCCTTCCTTTCCTCCTCCTTCCTTGGAACTAGAGCATCTTCATTCTCTTCCTCCCTACTCTCACTGCAACTTCCCTTCTGACTTTTTTTCCTGGGTTCACTTTTCTCTTCGTCTTCTCCTTGGGTCTCTGTCTTCATCTCATATAGCTTCTCTCTTGGAGAAGGCATCTGTTTTTGGGGACTTCAATATCATTCTTGAGTAAATGACCACACATCTGCCCTCCAACCCTTGCCTGACCTCTGCGCCTGTTAGATTCAACTTTCTACCCAACATTTGCTTTAGAGGCTCTCATTCATTTCAAACTCAACATGTCCAAAGTTAAACTCGCCCTCTTCTCCACAAAACACACTCCACTCCCGACATTCCCCTCTATGAGGGTTGAAAACTCAGGGCCTCCTCTTTGATCCCCTCCTGTCTTCATCCTCCAGGTCCTCTTCCGTTCTCCAGAGGAATGTCTCCTCCTCCCGTTCCAGCTGCCACCATCTTCATCTAAACTTTCCACTGCAGTCTCTCCTCCCCTTCATTCCTTCCCATCACGGTGAGAAAGACCTCCCTTAAATATCAATTCCATCATGCTCCAGATCTTCCCCAAGGAGTTCAGCTGCACCTTTTTTCACAAAATCATCCACAGACATTATTAAGCCAGCCAGTTTTCAGACTGTGCTCTGAGCAGTCCCCTCAAGAGCTGCCAGGAGGGGAGGGAGGCACCAGAGCACGCAGGGCAAGCCCTTGAACTTGCTCCATCCAGGGCTGCTCTGATTTTATCTGTTTCTCAAGTGAGACCCTGGCATGTGTTTTCATCTGATTAAGGTTGAAAAACTGAAGACTTCTTTCAACCAATGGAGGGATTGCTCCAGTATCAGCCCTGACAGGTGGTCATTTGGCCTGTCTTTGGACAGCGACAGAGAACAGGTTTTTTAATCCCACAGCTCTATTAGAAAGTTCTGCTGAACCAATATCTCTGCTTTTCTGTAGCTTCTACCCAGAGGTAGAGGTCTGCATGCAGAACTAATACAGACCAGGCTGACTCTTTACCAAGTGAATTTAGAGGCCCTCCTTGATTATATTTTCTATCATAACACTGATGCTTTGATCTGGAAGCACCTCACAGTTTCAAAGCAAGTCTATTTCATCTGCAAACAATCCTACGAGGCAGGAAGTATTAATCTCTAATCCTCCCTACCTACACGTCTTTGTTTCCCATTGTTGCCTCACACAAACTCCTGCTCTCATTAAGCCAGTTTCCTGGCTCATCCAGTGAAGACCAGACAGCAACTCTGACCTCCAGACCTTCACTGACGATGCTCCTGGTGCTGAGGAATGACCCCCATTTTACTGAATCCATCCCTCCAGGCCTGGCTCAGATCCCACAGCTTCTGAAAGGCTGAGAGGCAATGAGTGCGGTGAAAGGGCATGGGATCTGGAGATGGACCAACCTGGATGAAGCAGTACAACCCTGGGAAAATTACTCAATTCCTTTTTGCCTCCATTTCCTCATATGCGAAAGAGAGAGAACCCGCCCATCACGGGGGGAACTAAATGAAGTAATAATTAGAGCTTAGAACTTGGTAGGGACTCAAAGATGTCAGCTACCACCGCTCTGCTTTACCTACTTCTATCCTTATTGATCTTGGCCTTGTGACATTTTTTGAAACACACATACATACTGATGACATGCCACCTAGTACTGCTCACTATTGTGTTTCTTATTCTTATTTCCTTAGATAGCCGTTTACCTCCACACAGGTGAGGCTTACATCATGTAAAACATGGCTCACTGAGTACATAGCATATACTCACAAAGAGAACATCAGAGAATACTGAGGCAGCATTTCCATAACTACTGCGTGTCCCACAGGCTTTGCATCTCTGGGTCTCAGGGAAGCTATTTGCTGAGGGAACGTACAGCATGGAGATAAATTGCCTGAGCGACCCAAGAAAAATGCCAACAGTTGGCTTGCATGTTCTGAGCATCCTTTGCTAGTTAAAACTTTAATTCAAGTTGAATTGAATAAAGATTGGGAAGAGCCTGTTTCAACAGCAAATTTTCATACCTAGTTACTATATACAAGTCAAATTTTCTCAGTGGAAGACACCTACCCAGTCTACCCAGTTGCATATTTGCACAGGACATATTAATTCAGAGCTTAGGTGTTTCCACATACAATAAAAAGTCATGTATTAATAGCTCAGTAGGGAGAAGGTCCTTTAACTATACAATTCCAGACGAGCTAGAGAGTTAATTTTGGAAACATTCTACAGAAACATCAAGTGAACACTCTGGCGTTAGCAGTCGTGAGCCACAGAACTTGGGAAGCCTAATGGCCTTATTCACGTTCTGCTGCTACACTGGAGGACAGATCCGAGTAGATTTAAATTCAGAAGTTAGGCTGTGCTTCTTTCTGAAGAACCATCTGCCTTTTGCTGAAGGAATAATGTCCCTCTGAGGGACAGGCTTCAGGTATTGACCATATCTTCATCATAGGAGGATTTCACAATGTACACATTGCTAGGATGGAACTTGACCCGTATGATTGTACCTAAGAGGAAAACCCTCACTTGCTTCCCTGGGCCAATATGGCCAAGCCCCACCCAGGGTTGTACCTTCCATGACGTGCCCATTTGAGAGGCCATGTGACTGCCATTGCTGATGTGACAGATGGCCTTTACTCACAAGAACACCACGTCATCAATTCTAAGATGCACATTTCCTGACATTTCCACATCCCTCAAACAGGATGTGTCTTATAATCAATTATGTGTCATGGTCTCATTGCAAGCAGTTTTTCTTGCTTAAAGATACATAAAATAATGGGTGTGTATTATAATCATTGGCACCTGATATTCAATGAAGTATGGTGGATATGTCTGAGCAAAGTTTGTTAAAAAGTGAACATCCATTACTCCATTCTTATTTCTCTATTAACTGAGATTATGAAATTGAATCTGCATTCTAATGT
This sequence comes from Diceros bicornis minor, assembly GCF_020826845.1. Classification (NCBI taxonomy): domain Eukaryota; kingdom Metazoa; phylum Chordata; class Mammalia; order Perissodactyla; family Rhinocerotidae; genus Diceros; species Diceros bicornis. The sequence continues at coordinate 16,143,419 of NC_080768.1, forward strand.
CAAACCCCCCACTCCCATCCAACATATAATATTTATTTATGCATCTATTTGGTCAACAAATACTCATGCATCTATTCAGCGATCAATAAGTATTAACTATCTGTTTTGTACCAGGCACTGAGCCAGATGCTGTGTAATATAGTCATACTTAAGATTATAGCAAATTCTTTGTGGGGCAGTTATCACATATTTTTGGGGAAGTTATACTTTTCTGCCTAAACAATACTAATCAAAATGTAGGCCCTAAAAAAATCCAAACTGTGAGAAATTTGATATGACTACTTACTAGGTTTTTCAATTGCAAAAAAAATAAATTTTTAAAAAAATGATGTAGGGGAAACCTATAGATTAAAAAACACATAAGAGATATATCCATAAAGTGCAATATGTGGACCTTATATGGCTCTTGATTCAAGTAAACAGACTGTAAAAAATTGTAACATTTATGAGACAAGTGGAGAGCTGAACACTGATGGGATATTTGATGATACTGAGGAATTATTGTTAATTTTTTCAGATGCAATAATGATTTAAAAATATATACTAAAATATTTATGGAAGAAGCAATATGATGTTTGGAATTTGCTTCAAAATATTGAGCTGAACTATGAAATTGTTTTTGTAAGTCAAAAACGGTTGAATATCTGTAATTTCACATTGCACGTAGGGAAGTGAGTGGAGGTGCTAAGGAAATAAAATTCACCATGAGTTGATTAATGTTGAAATTGGGGTGATGGTCTATGGAGTAAATTTTACTCATTTGTCTCCTTCCTGTACGCATAAAATTTTTCCACAATAAAAAGTTAAAACAAAATTAGACCTTAATACTGTGCTATATATAAAATAAGTCACAAACTAAAAACATTGAAAGTGAAACCAGAGGTTATCGTTGCTAAAACACTCTGCCTAAAATATTCATTTTCCATTGCAGACGTAAATATGCCTGAAACTTTACCAATTCATCTAAGTTTTCCCTCAAACTCTAACTACCTTCCCAAGTCTAATTTTACATGTGTAGTAAATTTCGTTGTATTTTTTCCAACTATTTTGACTAAGTGGCTTGTTTTTAAACATTGTGCTGCCTGGACAGTTTTGTTTTTACTTCAACAGTTATTCTAGATTAGAAGTCAGGATACTTGGCATCTCCTTTAAGTTCAGTTCTAAATAACCATGCGACCTTGGCCACATGTCTCACAGCCCTTGGGGCCCATGTCACTCAACTCTCTTGAGCCTCAGTTTCTTCATCTGCAAACAGAGCTCAGTTAACCTTAAGACAATCTTCTCTCTGATAGTTTATGGGTCTGAGACTGTCTGTTCTTTGCTTAGCAACTGAAGCTCATCCTCAATTTTACAAGGGATATTTGGCTAGTCTCTGGCTATTTAACAAAGGGTCTGAGACTGTCTGTTCTTCACTTAGCAACTGAAGCTCATCCTCAATTTTGCAAGGGATATTTGGCTAGTCTCTGGCTGTTTAACAAGGGCAACTCAATCTACACACAAAGATCCTCACACTGCAGGGGATTTCCGACTACATACCTACTGAAAAGCTCTCTCTCTCTCTCTCACACACACACACACACACACACACACACAACACATCCCTATGGAAAACCTTTGTGAGTTAGGAGAGTTGGTTCTATAGTGGAACAGAAAAAAACTACTGAGACCCATGCTAAGAGAGTGCTTGAACTAACCACCGTGTCCCCAACCTAATGGCCTGTCATGGAATATATATATATAAAATGAAGGTAAAACATTTTAATATAAGTATAAAATATTTAATATACTTTAAAATATATTTAATAGCGTGAAAATATACTTAATATTATGAGATAGTAGCTGGTTGCTGGAGCTTAGCTGGAACTCAGTGACCAGCTGGCAACAGTTGTGGGGACCAGATGGAGGCTTGAGCCTGTCAAGCTACGTGTGAACTTGTGACTTCATTCATAAATTGCTCAGTGAAACTGGGTGAAGCCGGGGATATGTGTACTTGAGTCCGCATGCCAAAGAGGAGACATGTAAAGCACATAAAACACAATAGAGGAAGAAAAAAGACTAAATACTTCACAGAGCTCACATTACTTGTTTTTAGGAGACAGAATATGAATCATTAATATGGTCACAACTTTGGCCTTCTCTCTGAACAACCAAAGATTACCTTGATGTGCTTAACTCGGTCTTCTTTTTCTGTCTTTGGTTTCTTTCCTATGGCAACAAAAAAATAGTTGTGGATTAATTCATGAAGAACATACAGAGAAACGTTTCCCCTAAGTTAAATTTTTTCTGAAACTCTCAATGAACCTTTAATCTGTACATGGTCAAAATTGCAAATGCTTCTTTTAATGCCTTTGGCGACCTGAGAGTCATTCTCCCCAGCCAGGTAAAGCAGAATTATCATCCACAGTGCGAACAGATATTCTATCCTTGGTGTGACTACAGATGTAGAAATAAAGAAATGACAAAGGCACTACAATACACACTGAGTGATCATATTTTAATCAGTAAACATCTTTGTCTACCTTTCTTAGAAGGTCGTTCAGATAAGGGCAACATGCGGTACACTCTGAAGGCGTTGTTTCCTTTCTTTATACTTCTGTCCTTGACTTCTTCAATATCAGGCAAGGAGTTCATGGCACATCGAAAATTCGCCTTCCATGTTTTGGGATCAGGTTTATCTACTCCTGGTTGATGCTTTCCTAAAAAAAATAGCCAAAAGAATTAACGTTATGGAAAAGAGAGAAAAAAATTAGATAGTGGGTAAAAATGTTTGGAAACAGGATTGCTGGCCAGGGAGTGCAGAGAATCCTTTCAGAATTCCAGGCTACACCTGTAGTGACCAATTGTCCTGGTTTGCCTGAGACTGAGAAGGTTCTTGGGATTCAGGAATTTTTGTTTTAAAATCTGGACGGTTCTGGGCAAACTGGGACAAGCTAGTCACCCTGGCTCTACCAAACAGCTTGAGAGAAAATTAAGAATGGCAGAAGAATGGAGAATCAATGTAAGTAACAGAAAGCTGGGAGGCTGGGAGGCTGACAGGCACAGATGATTGAATTATCTCCTTTTTGTCTGACTCTCAAATACTAAGTAAAAGTCCATTCTTGTACATAACTCCTTACTTAAATTTTGTTATAAATGAATATATTCTTGACTACCTTTTGGGGAGATAAATTCGACAGTTATTTACAGCTCCAGAACAAATAAATTCTATATTCCCCTAGTACATACATGGGGAACTTAATCAGAATACCACATTTGCAGGAAAATTAAGGACTAAGTTTCTACGGGATGGGTGGAGCCCTCTCTTCTGAGTGATGAAGTGTGTACACCATGTGTTCTGGATGTGCCTGGGGACAAGTCACAGGTTTTCCAGAGCTATCCTCATAAGGCCATAAGCCAGGAGATTTTATATGTGTAGTGAAACAAAAATAAACAATAGTTAATACTGTATTGTATAACTGAAATTTGCTAAGAGAGTAGAACTTAAATGTTCTCACCAAAAAAAAAAAAACAAACATAAAAATGTGAGGTGTTGGATGTGTTAATTAACTCGGTATCGGGGGGGATCTTTTCACAATATATACGTACGTATATCAAATCATCACGTCATACGCTTTAAATGTCTTATAATTTCACTCGTCAATTATACCTCAATTTAAAAAAAGAAAGCAGGAAAACAACAAAAAAACAAAAGCACCTGCCTCTATAATCAATGCAGGGGTTTTAATACCTGTATGGATTGCCCAGTTTCTAAAGAGCGGGGCATCTTTCTCCACATCCCACCCATGTCTAGCCGCGTGCATCCAGGGGATCTGAAAAATCTTCTTTTCCTGGGAAAAAAAAAAAGCAAATAAGAACTTAAGTTCTTAAGATTCTCCACTAAGTATCACTGGGTTTGTTAAGTGTCTACAGTAGAATCTACTATAAACCAAACCCACTTCCCCACTGGGCTCCAAATCTTGACAGTCTACCCAGGTAAGCTTCAGAGTCGTGCAGAGTCTGGCAGAACAGGAATGTATTCCAAGGTCAAAGGGGATGATTTGGGATATGCCAATGTGTTCTGTTATCTGGGCCACTTCTCTGTTGTGGGACCACAGATAACTGGCCACTTACTGCAACTTCAAATGCTTAGTCTTATCGTTTATTTCCATCATTGGTAAAGAGGAACTCCAGCTGCCTCGGGTAAATTAAAAATTAGGCAACTTTCCAAAATAACATCCATTTGTGCTGCTAAAGAGAGGTCAGGGGTATCTGAGGCCACTATCACAGAGACCAAATATCTCAATCTGCTTGTGTAGCCAATAGAAATAGAAGACTTTGTCTAATGTTCTAACTCCTATGTGTCTACTGCCCTGCATGAAATAGCAAGAATTACAAACAAAGATGTATCAAGTATGTGGAAATAATACTTCTTTTTTGGAGAAAAGTCCCTCAACACAATTCTTCTGATACCAGACTTTCCATCTCTCTTACAGCCCAAGAGGTAACTCAAAATTGCTTAAATCGACCCTGGCAACCACAAGATTAGAAACTAGTGCTTTGGAAACAAACTCACACTCATAGTAAAACTACATTTGTGAAACCTGGTTCAACCAGCTCTCCTGCCAACACCAGCGGTTGCTAAGGTCCCGTGGCACTTTACATCTGACCGCACACATTCACATGGTCTCAGTTTTGTTTTTTGCAACAACCTAATGAGTTACGTATATGTCATCATTTCCGCTTTACAGTTGAGGAGACTGACGAACGGAATTAAATTATTTAGTCAAGGAATTTATGGTAAGAAGTGTCTAAATTCAATCCCGAGGTCACGTGAGCCCATACCCAATCACTTAATCACATCACACATTGTCTCCCCGTGTTTAGATTTAGAAGAGTTCCTGTTTTATGACAGATCTGTTGACTTGGATTCTGCGGAGATTAAAGCCCAGGAAAACTGTATTTTTTTAAAGCTCTCAAGGTAGATCTGACAATTTCCAGGTATGAGGATCCCTACACAATCCACTGGGAAAGGAAAGGAAATGCCAGTAGGGATTTTTCACCACTTTGGTCTCACACAATGAAAGATAGACAGGGTCCCAACTGACCCAAAGGAGGGCTTGGTGCCTCTCCACAGAGCCACTTACAAAGCCTGATCTAAAAATATTTCAGAACATTTGAGAGTTCCCCAAAAACTGTTAGAAGGGAAAATTCTACTGTATTTAAACTCAGTTAATTAAGAAGAACTGAAAGCAAGAGACTTTTCCACAAACCCCTCCTTGTTCATTCTGTATCATCCACCGAGAGAGCAGGGTTTCAGGTGAGTCATTTTCAAAAGGGCAGTCACCACAAAGGGGCTGAGTGAAATTTTATTTTTTAATGTAGATGAAAATCAGAGAGCAAAATCACTTAATGCAGTTTTTGATGTTCACATGAAAATGGATTTATTTCGATAAAAGAACTTTTCCTGAAGTACACAAGCAGATTCTAAAGGTTTATGCTTAAAGATACAGACATTAAGAATTTGCTATTGTATTTATTTCTAGATCAAAGGGTTCTGGGGTGACACAATCTGAAATCCATCTCATAAGACACAACGTTGATTCTGATAAGTAGATCTTTTCAAGCACTTGCGTGAGCAGGCACGCATGCACGCATGTACGCATGCACACACACACCACCAAACCTGGTCTCACAGAAACCACGCCAAAATCATGGAACCACAAAAGTAATGACTGAACCTAGCAATTATCCACCATGGAGACTCTTGAAACGGACAAAGGACCTGAACAGACCTTTCTCCAATGAAGATAAATAAATGGCCAATAGCACATGAAAAGATGCTCAACATCACTAATCATTTGGGAAATGCAAATCAAACCAACGATATACCATTTCACACTCATTAGGATGACTAGAATTAAAAAAAAGGACAGAAAATAATAAGTGTTGATGAAAATGTGGAGAAACTGGAACCCTCATACATTGCTGGTGGGAATGTAAAATGGTGTAGCTGCTGTGAGAAATAGTTTGGCCGTTCCTCAAAAAGTTAAACACAATATTACCACATGACCCAGTAATTTCACTCTTGGATAAATACCCAAAGAATTACAAACAGGTGTTCAAACAAATATTTATACATGAATGTTCACAGCAACGCTACTCACAAGAGCCAAAAGCTCTAGCTAACAGCCCAAATGTCCATCAACTGATGAATGGATAAAGAAAATGTTGTATATGCATAAAATGGAATATTATTCAGCCACTAAAAGGAATGCAGTACTGACACATGCTATAACATGGATGAACCTTGAAAACATTAAGTGAAAGAAGCCTTACACAAAAGGCCACATGTTGAATAATTCCATTTATATGAAATATCCAGAAAAGGCATATCTCTAGAGACAGAAGGCATATTAGTGGTTGGCATGAACTAGGGGAAGGGGAAATAGGGAGTCACTACTTAATGAGTACAGTGTTTCCTTTTGAGGTGATAAAAAAATTTGGAATTAGATAGTGGTGATGGTTGCATAATATTGTGAATGTACTTAATGCCACTCAATGGTACACTTTAAAACGGTTAAAATAGTAAATTGAAAAAAAAAAAAGCTACATGTAACTTTTAACTAGTTTTTCATATTGCAAAAAAAAAGAAATACTAATAAATGCATCATACATATGTATTTTTAAAAAGACCATGTTGAAAGGTAAAGAAGGAGAAATTCATTTTAAAACTAAAAGAGATTCTGACCAGTAAACATTCTAGTCATAGATCATCGTGCTCTATGGGAGGGTGACGGCATTGCTCTGTGTCTGTGACATCAGTATGCACCATCAGAAGCCCTGAATGCCGAGTCCACACATATAGTGGCTGTATACACTGTGTACAGAAGGGCGGCACGTACCAAAGTCCACTCATGTTTACATATATACAGAGAGAACTCTGCCCCTCCGAGGGCAGGAGAGATAAGCACGGCTTGAGTTGAGAAGAACATTGAAGGTTATCTTGAGCAATGCAGAACAAATACACCTTGGCCTCAAGTGGAAACTAGCTTTCTTCCCTCTCTCTGCCTCTTCTTTCTCCCAATATTTATAAGACGGTCCAAGTTAGTTATGTTATTTTTGTTTGGACTCCTTACCCTGTTCTGAGATGGCCTGATATTTACACAAGCACAAGCTTGCTTTCAAACTGAACAGAAAGGAAAGGTCTGGAACTACCTGATGATCTCCTGTGCTTGGGGAGTGGCCTTGGCAACTGGGTCCAGACAGTTCTCCAACATGAAATAAGAACATCAATAAACAGAGTGGGAATCAATCAGAGCTAAGAGAGAAATGATGAACCTGGAGGTGGCTCCTTCCTCCCTCAAGAAATGGCCCAGGGAAACCAAAGCAAGCATTTGGACAGATCCAGAACTGACCTGGTCTCTTCAACAAGTCAGTGGCAAGAAGAAAAAAAAGGAAAGGGTTACTGTTTACAATCAGGAAAGACTTCGAGTCAGAACAACCAATACAACCTGTGGACCTTCTTGGAGTCTGACTGAACAAATCAACTGTAAAAAGATATTCTGGGAATATTCACAGCATTTTGAATATGAATGGGGCAGCTATGATATTAAAAATCATGATTAATTTTTTCCAATTGATAATGATATTGTGAATATATAAGAAAATATTCTTAAGTCTTATAGATGTACGCTGTCAGGGAGTTGCTTTAAAATATCACATACACACATACAGATTTAAAAAAATGTTAATAACTGTTAAATATAGATGTAAATTTTAAATCTAGATGGGAATTTGCTGTACTGTTCTTTTTAGTCATTAGGCTATTCAAACATACTATGTATATTTGCAAATACTCATAATATAGAGTAACTGGCCCAAGCCAAGACCCCATTCGTGAGCTAGTTATAATGCTGCTCTTCCAGACTTCCTCATTGCTCCGTCAGAGGAATCCAAAGGACCTATTTCATTACCACCCTCCTCCAAGTTTATTGTAAAAAGGAGATAGAAATAAATTTAAGGCAGTAACTAACCACCTATTTGTCTCTTACAAAGAATGTACTGGGTTTGACGGACCATCCGTTTGAGGAGACATATCACACTGCCAGTGTTCACAAGTCTAATTAACTTAACAGAACAAAAACACAGCCACCAATGTTGCTCCTCTTCAAGTATGCATCATTCATCCATTTATTCACAGAACAATATCACTTATAGGAAGATGCCCTGTGGGAGTATAGGTATGGAGAAAATGTCCTGACCCCATCCAAGGTCTACAGCGTCAGTGGTAGCACTGCTCGCAGGCACAAACACGGCCACATGCCCACTCTGGCTAGGCCCAGTCGGAGGCCTGTTTGACCAGGCCCCTCAGGCAGCCCATGGACTCCTGTGCCAGTGTTGTCCTGAGAGGCACCATCTGCTACAGCCAAGGGCACGTTCTCTTCCTTTCAGCCTGGCTCATGCCCAGTGCCAGCAGAGGAGCCAGACAAGGTGGCGGAGGGGTCTCCTTTTCCTCCCTGCTAGGGAAGACAACTCATGAGCCAAGAGCCTGTTGAGTGAAGCTCAGCAGTAAGGGCCACCTGAGAGGAGCTAAGTTGTCACCTGCACAAAGAGGAATCCATTTACTTTCAGAAAAATAAAGAAAAGGTGTTTCAATGGAGAGTCGCAGTAAGGAAACAGCCCTAAGAGGGCTTCCTTGAGCTGTTGTAACAAATTGCCACAAACTGGGCAGCTTACAACCACAGAAATTTATTCTGTCTCAGTTCTGAGGGTCAGAAATCCAAAATCAATATGTCAGCAGGGCTGCGTTCCCTTCAAAGGCTCTAAGGAGAATCTTCCTTGCCTCATCCAGCTTCTGCTGTTCCAGGCATTCTGTGGCTTACAGCAGCATCACTCCAATCTCTGCCTTCTTCTTCACATGGCCTCCTCCTCTTTGTGTGTCTTTTCTTCTGTCTCTTATAAGGACACTTGTCATTGGCTTGGCCCAGCTGGATAATCCAGGATGATCTCATCTGGAGATCCTTAACTTAATTACATCTGCAAAGACCCTTTTTCCAAATAAGTTCACATCCACAGGTTCTGGGGGTTAGGATCTGGATATATCCTTTGAGGGACCACAATTCAACCCACGACAGAGGAAAACTAACTGCAGCATATCAAGTGCCTACTCGGTACAGGAGACACAATGATGTAAGGTCGCCACAGCATCAAACCAGCCAAAATGGGTAGATGTGTTTTTAAAAAAAGAAAAAGAAAAAACAAACAACTTACTTCTCTTCAGAATTCAAGAACACCTGCTTTAATTTCATACTCTAAATCAATATAGGCAATGTTATCTTGTTCTTCAAAATATAATCCTACTTAACTTCTCTCTGCCTTGGTTTCCTTGTCTGTAAAATGGAAAAAATAAGAGTATCTACCCCATAGACGGGATTATGTGAGTTAATGCATGTGTCTGCTTAGAGGAGTACCTGGCACTTAACAAATATTAGTTTTATGATTATGATTATGATTATCATTGTTATTGAGTACGCTATGTCTCTTCAACTTTCCTTGACTATCATCTCCCCTTTCTTACACCTCCACATGCATCCCAGGAAACCAAATAGGCGAAGGTGCAACCTGATTTCTTGTTTGTTTCTTTGGAAGAGGGTAATTACAAAGCCCCTCCAGGATACAAATATAAAATACTATAGATATAGCAAGCCTAGAAAAAACATATTTTTTGCCATAAGACCTTAAGATATATGACAAGTCACATGAAATGAGCACATGGTTTATTTATTTCTATTTATTTCGTACCCTGCCTTGTTTCAGAAAGGAATCAAACAGATACTTTCAAATACAATACCATTAATTTAAAAATAAGTGGATGAAGGAAAAATCACAAAAATAAATAAAATCTGAGAGATATCTGAAAAGATAAAATGAAGCCAGGAGTGATATATAACATAAAAAAATTATGCTGCAATATTCTGTACACTCATTAGAAGCGGGCCACAATCTGGCTCTAAGCTCTCGAGCACGTGATACAAAGATAAAGCCTGACCAGCTAAATTATTCATCGTGTCCTTAAGATTAAAAATGAGGGGGAAGGTAAAAGAGGAAAAAGAAATATGCCCAGAAGAATTATAATCTTCTTGGTAGTATGAAAGAAACCTCTCTCTTGGGCCCTCTTAAAGAAGGCATGATATATTATATTTAGTTGCTTTCCTAGATTATAACCATATATTTCAGGAGTTCTTCATTTTTACAGACACTATCTTTCTGTTTCACACCTAACAGGCAGGCTCAATTAAATTGAGAGTTTAGGGGTTGATAAAGTAAGAGAGCATTTATGTATATATGGAGGCAGGAGGTAGGTGCTTGTAAATGATAACTACTACTTTTTTAGGATGGGTAGGCACACAAACAGGGCTCCACGATAAAGATAAAGAGAAGACATCTTTTAAATGAAAACGAAAGTTTTCTTTACACAGAGAATACTGAAAAGAAAATCAGTAGGCTCCATTGCCAACAGAAAGTCTTAGAGTTGCCATGGCTTCTCATTCTAGAAAGCCAGGAGAAGCAAGAAAGTACTCAGAGGGGAAGAGGTAGGAGTCATTAAAGAAAAACACAGCAAGAAGTTTCTCATCAACAGTCATCCAAATACCAAAGGTGAGCTCCAACTGTCAACTCATGGGCGAGGCTACAGTCAGAGAAGATGATAAAAGCCTTCTTTATACGATAACTTGACGTTTTTACCATCATTTTTGGTTGGTTGAGATTTGTAATTAACAAGCATAAGATTTTGAACACCAAGAACAGTTTTACTTTTGGCGGTCCGCGTGCTTGTGTTTCTAGTAAGGATCTCTCTCTCTCCCCCCGACACACACACACATATATAGACACTCACAGGCACCTAGTGCACTTACCTTGTTAAGCCACTTTAGCCCTGGTATCGTGTTTGAGTTTATCTGTTCCTCCAGCCACGGGCGCATCCGCATCCTTTCCACTGGCATTGTACCCTTTTGCAGAAGAGAGACACAACATTAGGCATATCTGCTGCCGACTGTCAGGTCTGCACTATCAAGTTCTGCACCCCAGCCTGAGCTTCTCCCATTATTCCTGTCCTCAAAACCCAACAGCTTATGTGCACATGGGGATTGGGGGGCTAGGGGAGCATGTTGAGGGGCTTTGCCCTAGAGCCACCGGCCCCATCTTGAGCACTCTGCTCATCCTGAGGAGCTGCCTCAGTGGAGCAATGGTACAGGCCAAGCCTGCTCTGGGCTGAGAGGGTCCCATGGACATAGGAGGTCTATGGAATCTCATCTAGCCAGAGGGCCCAGACACCTCTGAGTCACCTTGCCTAAAGCTAGGTCTACCCTCTCCTAACCTGGCTGTGTTTACAGCAGACACCTTCAATGTATCAGGCATTCAGAGTACCTTTGGATATTATCCTTCCAATAACCAAGGTGGACAGAGAAAACAGTTGTGGGAAAGAGCGACTATAACCAACTCATTTCTTTTGCGTATCTGGGTTATAGAAGTGCTTTGAACCCCCCAATATTGGCACTTTAAAGCTCTAAAGGAATCAATTCATTTGGTTCCAAGGTCTTTCACTAACTAGCCATTCCCTCCTGACCTTCTATCTCCCTTCAGAGCGCACCAACCTCCTGCTCCAGCTTCAGCTTTGCTTTCACGTCAATGCATTCTCTTCACCCCCTCAAGGATCTTTCTTCCCTGCCACCCTCCCCCTCCGACATGACATCATCCTCCCTTTTCCTTTAACTTACTTTCCCTCTGAAAATCATTTCACAGTCTAAACACCTTTCCTCTACCAGCGCACATAATGCCTCTCCCCTCCTTCCAGATACATTTCTAGATGGTCTTTCCCTTGTCCACCTAAGTATATCCAGAGTGGAATCACTAACAAAGTTTGTCTACCACTCATCGTCATGCTATTTACGCGTAAATTTAAATTTAATGCGGGATTCAAAAGCCAAGATGATATCGATGCAAGCCTCCATTCTATAGGACTTCATGGACAGTGTGACATAATCCTCTTTTCAACCCTTAGCTGTCTCTTCTTTATTTCACTCATCTCCTCCCCCAAAAATGAGCTCTGAAAATTCTATTCAGATGAATTTAGGCTGAGATCAAAGTCTCAATAACTCTCTCCTCCAGCCCGCAAAGGAATTCCCCTCTCCTCTATGCCCTGCCCCCAGCTCAGGCCAGAGTGCAAGCATCATTACGTGAACCACTTGGGGCTGCACCCTTTGCCTGTAGAGCCTAATTAAACTCTAGAACTAAATTCTGGAACCCGCCTTTCCCTTGTGCATCTTGCCCATTTCTGATCCACTCACTGTTGCAGACGCCTCCTGCTCCTTGCTCGTCCCGTGCCCTCTGCTCCTCTTTCCTGGGCCTTGCCAATCCTTACCCATCCTCCAAGACCCAACCTCCACTCTCCTTCTCCACAAGCCTTCCCGGACCACTCCAGCCCGAAAGAATCCTCCTCCTCCAACTCCCACAATACTCACTGGTCTTATTCTGCTCATTTGAAAAGCAAACAGTGCTTTACGGCAGCTTTCTGTACTGTCTTTATTCTTATCTAACTCTCACCTTAACCATGAACTTTTCAGCTGTGTATACCCTCTCTTTCTAACCAAATGGTAAGTTCTTTGACAGTGGGAATTCCACCTCTTATAGGTCTTTTTATAATCCTACAAAGCCCAAATGCAGCCTTCCACCCAGGAGACGTTCAACACAAGAACCAGGCCAGTTCTGAAGATCAGCCAAGGTGGTTACCCCTGCAGGCTGGCTCCGTCCACTCATCTGGTGGCTTCAGGCCACCATTCTTTGAGACGAGTAATAGGAACCTCAAGGACAGTCCAAAGGACATGGAACGGCCACAAGGAGCCCCAAATATAGCTGCTCTTAGTGGTTCTCAAGTCGTTCCACTCACTCATTCATTCAGCCACCCATTCAAAGATCATTCATTGAGAATGATATTCCAGGAAGAGGAAAAGGTAAGACACTCCCTGCCATCTAGAAACTCCTAGTCTAATAGGAGACAGGAAAGAAGATAATTAACACATGAAGAGTTCTGTGTACAGAATGATAAGGAGTTACAGAAGAGTTGTGGGCTGCTGGGAAAAGCTGTCCACAGAAGACCCCACTGGGTGACTGACCACTGTGAGGGCTCCACTCAACAGGCTGGTGACCACCAACCCAGTCAGATCCTCTCTCTTAAGAAGATCTCAAGACACAGAGAAGGGCAGCTAAGTCTGGAGCGGTAAAGAAAGTAGAGGGAGGGGCAGAAGTAGGAATAGGTACGTAGTCATGAGCTCTTCTGTGGGGACAACATGACAAGCAGAACTGCTACGGGTCACTACCGTTGCTGCTCTGCCTAAACTTAGCAACGAAAAAACAACGGGGATGCATAAATGGCCCTGCTTCCCATTTGTCATTATAATAATATGATATTTCCTCCCACGTTTTTTTCACAAACAACTCATTTGGAAAAAAGGTCACCAGAAATATTTCAAAGCTTCCTGTCTTTAAAATTAGAGCCTATGTGGGGAGATACAATCAACTCTCATTATTTGGGGGTTCCATATTTGCAAATTCACCTACTCACTGAAATTTATTTGTAAGGCCCAGACCAATCCTTGGGGTGCTTTCATGGTCATTCAGAGACATGCACAGAGAGGGGAAAAATTGGAGTCGTCCAATGTACACATTCCTAGCTGAGGTGGAACAAGGAGACATTCTGCCTTCTTATTTCAGCTCTCACACTGTAAACAAGTGTCCTATTTATGGTCTATTTAGTGCAACATTTTTTGAATTTTTGTGCATTTTGTTGGTGATTTTGCTGATTAAAATGGGCCTCCAGAGTGGTGTGTCTGAAGTGCAGCCTAGCGTTCCTAAACGCAAGAAAGCTAGGGTGTGCCCTATGGAGAAAATACGTGTGTTAGATAAGGTTCTTTCAGGCGTGAGCTAGTGTTGTCGGCTGTGAGTTCAATGTTAACAAAACAACAGTATATAACAAAGAGTCTTTAAACAGAAACATAAAACAAGATTATGTATTGATTGATGAAAGTGTGACTAGAGGCTAATGGGACCCTAATGTCCTTATAAGGAGGGAAATTTGGACACAGACCCACACAGAGGGACCGCCGTGTGAAGACACAGACCCAAGAGGGAAGATAGCCATGTGCAGACAGAAGCAGAGACTGGAGTGATGCTGCCACAAGCCAAGGGGTTCCTGGAGCCAGCAGAAGCTGAAGAGCCATAAAATGATGCTCCTCTAGAGGCTTCAGAGAAGAAAAGCCCTACGGACACTTCAGTTTGGGACTTCTAGCCTCCAGAACTGTGAGAAAATAAATTTTTGTTGTTTAAGCCCAGGAAACTAATACAGAAGGTACTCTGAGGGCAGGAAACAGGGCCCCAACCTAGACTACAGGTGAAGGAAGGCATCCTAAGGCATGAGAAGAAGACAAGACACTGTAAAGGCCCCGGGGCAGAAGGACCAGCTGCTAGAAGGTAGTCAACAACAGGGAGGATGCCAGAGACAGGCTGACCTCCATCAGTCTCAGTGCGTCAGATTCTGCTGCATCATTGTTGGTCCATTCTTATTTACATACTATGACTTTCTAACAAAACCAAACCTCAAAGTTTACCGCTTACCTAGCCAAAATACCATGGAAATCACACATGGAAAAAGCTTCCTACGTCTTTAATCAGGGCAGTCCTTAATTATAAGCAGATTCTTAGGAAAAGCAAATATAGCAAGTATCTTATCAGAGTAGGGCAAACTCTGTTATAAAGGGCTTCACCTATTTCAGGTTCTATGTTTTTTTTTTTTTAAATAGCTAGGACATCCCCGATGATACACAATGAAAAGCTAACCCTGGTATGTGAAGGTACTTCCTCTTTTTCATTTGATTTTATGGCCTGGCCCCACCTCCCACACACTGAACAGGTAATGAATTACCAGTGGTCTTGCCACATGATACAGAAGAAAAAGGTTGCTGTTTGACATACATTTCTCAGGACCATCAGAGGTTGAGTATGCGTCCTTACTTCTGTGAAAGAAAGCAAAAGTGGAATTCTGCACTGAGCCTAGCACCAGAAACTCGTCATTTAGTTTGATGCTAAAAATAAATTATATTTCCAGAGATTAAAAAGCTGGGATGACAGTCCCAGAGGGTCAGAGGACTGAGTACTGAGAAAAGATGCTTACGCGGCATGATTTTCTAGCTTCCATCAATGAAATTCAAAGTGATAGATTGGCCTTCCTTCTGTAAGGCAAGTTTCCCACAGTCACCAACACCCAGACCACAGGACACTTGAACAGAGTTGAAGAAGGCATGGAACTAGGTAGAGAAGACACAGAGGTGCTCTTTTCACCAAGAGAACCAAAATACACCAGAAATCGGGACACTTGTGTTCCAGTCCTGACTTTGCCATCCCTAGCATGTATCCTTGAGCCGTCACTCAACCTCTCTGGTCCAGACCTTGATCATTCAGAAAAATGAGAGATTTCAAAAAGATAATTTCTGCGGTTATGTATGATTCTAGGAACCCTTTTGTAACATGAAGGCTCGTAAGCCGATTTACCTTTTTTGTAAGCTTCTATTCTTGTACGGTTGTTTTGAAAGTTAAATGCTAAAATTTTATGGTTCTATAAACCTAAAATATGAAGCATCTACCTTCAAGCCTGACAGAAGGCACTTTCTAAAATCAGCTATCATTACAACTCTGAGATTTGGGATTGGGATCATCTTCAAAACCATGGCACGGGGCTATAAATCAATTCAGTACATGGCGAGTATTTAGAATATTACTGGTGCCAGGGATGCTGCATAACGGCATGCAAGCTGTTCACCGTGATTCACAGGACATAAATCACGTCCCCCATGAAGCTGACAATGCTGTGGTCCTGGTTAGTGTCATTAACAGTGATCCTCAATATTAACAGCAATAACTTTGGAAGTTTGGATCTTGGCATAGTCATAGCAATGGCTACTATTTACTGGGCACTTACTATATGGTAGGCATTAAAACCAGGGTTTTCTATGAGTTTTTCATTTAACTCTTACAAGCCTAGGAGGTCGGGAGTTCATTACCCCATATTACAGATGAGAGGATAGGTTAGGGAACTGCTCAAGGGCGCTCTGCTGTTAAGTAGGGGAGCCGCCGCTCATCCAGGTCCGTCTGAAATGCCTAGGCTCAGAAACCCTAACCTCTGCTTTCAGCTTACTTTAGAAAGCATTCAGTTATGACGGCCTTAACTCTTCTGCTTACTGAGCCTTTCCCAACTCCCCTCTGTTTTGCATTCTACTGACACATTAATCTTCCTAAAATACTACTTAAATCATGTTAACGTTCCCTGTTAAACATCCCTGCCGGATTTAAGATAATAAAAACCCTTGGCTGAGAGGAGGGTTCTTCTGGTAATAGCACAATAGGTAATTCAGACCTAACTCCCATGGTGGAGAACTAAGAAACGCGGACAAAATATGTTTTTAAAAATATGTTTAAAAGCATCAGAGAACTAACAAGGTAGTAAAGAACTAGGAGGCAAGATCTGGGAGAAAAAAGAAACCCAGGAAGGTCAAGCCTGCCATTTGAGACAGTTCTTCTCCTAGTCTAGAGGCAGCTGCTGATTCCAGAAGAGGAGGCTGCAGAGAATAGAAGCTGAGCAGAGTTTTTGACACATTAGGGTGACTAGTGGGACCAGAATTGAAGACGAGGACCCAGCTAGGAAAGGAAAGTCCTAGAAACCACTCCCTCCAAGCTTTGTAAGGGATAAAACTAGATCTTAGCAGCCTCAGTATATGATTTTTTTCTTTCCTTATTAAGTCAAGAACTTTCACCTTTTCACTTAAAGGAAGTACTTTATGGCTTCTCTTTGGCATATCTGAATTGCCAGCATCACTACTCTTGCACTTTTGGACCATTATTAAGTAAACAACGGTTACTTGAACACAAGCACTGCAATACTGTGACGGTCAATCTGATAACCGAGAAGGCTACTAAGTGACTAACAGGTGGCTGGCGTGTACAGCGTGAATACACTGGACAAAGGGATGATTCACGTCCCTGGGATGAAGCAGAACAGCACAAGATTTCATCACACTACTCAGAACGGCACGCAATTTAAAACTTATGAATTGTTTATTTCTGGAATTTTCCATTTAATGTTTTTGAACTGCAGTTGACCACAGGTAACTGAAACCGGGAAAGTGAAACTGTGGATGAGGGAGAGCTACTATACAGATAGCAAATGTTTTCAGATGTAGTCTTTAAAACAGCTATGCCTAATATGTTCAAGGAAGTAAAAGACAAAAGATGGAAAATTTGGCAGAGAACTGGAGACTTTAAAAAAATAGAGATTCTAAAGCTAAAGGAGAAATAATTAAAATTAAAAACTCAATGGATGGGTTTACCAATAGATTAGACACCACAGGAAAAAAACAATAAGTGAACCAGAAGACAGGTCAGAAGAAAATAAACAGAATGAAGCCCTTAGAGACAAAAGGTAGAAAATGTAAAAAAAAAAAACATAAAATCCACTGGAGATTTTATTTTCGACCTAAAAAGGTCCAAAGTATGGGTAGTTTGAAGTTCCACGACGACAAGATAAAGAATGAGGCAGAAGCAATATCTGAAGAGGCAATGACCAATTATCTTCCAACCACAGATTTAATAATTATAGTTATGTGCTGCATAATGATATTTTGGTCAATGACACACCACATACGTGACAGTGGTCCCATAAGATTAGTACCATATAGCTTAGGTGTATACTAGGCTATACTATCTAGGTTTGTGTAAGTATACGCTGTGTTGTTCACACAATGACAAAATCACCTAACAACGCATTTCTCAGAATGTTTCCCCGTTGTTAAGAGATACACAACAGTCCTACAAACCCCAAAAGGACAAATACAAATAAAATCACACCTGCACATACTGTAGTACACTTGCTGAAAACCAAAAATATAGAGAAAAATCTTAAAAACAGCCAGAGGAAAAAATAGTCATCACCTT
Organism: Diceros bicornis minor; assembly: GCF_020826845.1. NCBI lineage: Eukaryota > Metazoa > Chordata > Mammalia > Perissodactyla > Rhinocerotidae > Diceros > Diceros bicornis. The sequence goes on from NC_080768.1 coordinate 16,161,434, forward strand.
CAAAAAACAAAAAAATCCCAGAAGCCTTACAGTGACAACTCAACAGAAACAATGGAAGACAGAAGACAATGGAAAGATGTCTTTATGGTACTGAAAGAAAATAACTGTTATTTAAAAATTTTATATACAGAAAATATTTCCTTGAGGAATGAAGAGGAAATAAAGGCATCAGAGAAAAACTTAAGAGAATTTTCCCCTAGCAGCCCCACAGCTCATCAGTTCCCAGCTACAGTCACAGGAAATAGGTCAAAACTGGGCAAGTGAAAGCAAATGTATGGGAACTGAGATGCTAAGAACAGGGCTTAAGTTTGAGTCTGTGTCGCAGAAGCTGACCACAGCAGTGCTTGGCCCCATCTCTTTTGCAGGTGCATCATTTGTTTTAAAGTGCCTGTGAGGGCTCTTGTCATCTAATAGCCCTCCCAACAGCCACATGCCCACCGTTTTACCAACCTACAAAAGTGCTACCCTCCCAACAAAAGCTAGCTCAAATCTATTTTCATCCATTAAACCTCCTCTCACAACTCTACCTACTGGACCCTCTTCTCCTATGGCATGTACTGTCTGCAGTATCCAGTCATCCAGTCTATCAACAAATTGTTATTAAACACAAATTATTACAAGGAACTGTGCTAAGTGCTATGGAGGATTCAAAGATGTGTAAGACACTGCTACCCTCAAGGAATTAATAAGTTAACTTGGGGTATGAGACATAAATCATATAAAACTACCTAATAATATTATATTATAATACAAAAGACTGCAATAGAGATTAGAAGACAGTCTATGATTAATTGCCAACTTTCCTAAGGAATACATAAATCATTATTAGATGGGTTTTTAAGGGAAAGCTTTATGGTAAAGGAAGAGCTTATAGGATGGGGAGGAATTGCCCAGGCAGAGAGAAGATAGCAAGCAAGCCAGGCAAGGGGAAAAGTTGGTATAAAAGGCCAAAGCAGGACTCAGAAAGCTGTGTTTGCTGATGTGGGCAGAGCTACTGACTTACGCAGTTACGTGGGTGGAGCTTTGTAGGAGTCAGCTAGCATGCGAGAGGCATGGACTGGATATTTTACATAAATCATCTCTAACCCTCACAACAGCCTTTAATCAGCTAAATATTATTATCCCTATTTTAGAGATGAGGAAAAGTGTAGCTTGAAAAGGGTAAATAAAAAAAGAAAGAAATGATGTCCAAGTTACCCAAGCCCCTACATGAGGAACCAAGATTCAAACCCAAGCCTTTCTCAGCTAGAGACTGAGCTTGTTCACAGAAGCTACTAAAACTTCTGAGTATGTGACACAAGAATAGCCACGTTTCACTATCACGAACCAAGCAGCATTCTATACAGGGGCACACAGAGGCAAGGGGAGAAGCTAGAAGCTACTGCTCTGGTCCAGCATGGCGGCTAAGGGAACATACAAAAAAAACCACAGGTAGCAATACACTTGTAGGAACAGAATAGCGATTTTTAGTAGTAACTTTTCCTGGACATACAGCAATCTTTTCCAAAATGCAAATTCCTCTTACATGACATTCTACACTCCTCACACTGACTTTTGTGTACCTTTTCAGCAAAACTAAGAATTTCAGCTCAAAATTATGCGACCTGAGAGGAAGCTGGAGTTGGAAATTGAAAATCCTCATCATCATATCATCACCATCATCATTATCCCCATCTCATTTGTTCAGGTGCTTACTAGGAATCAGACACTAGGCCAAGTGTTTTTCATGCACTATATCATTTCATCTTCAAACAAGCTATCTGAGGTATAGTATCTTATCTCCATTACACAGATGAGGGAATGAAGCTACTTAACAAGATGCAGAGCTAGTAAGTGGTAAGGATTCAGATCCAGATCTGCCTGATTCCAAAGCATATGCCAGAAACCTCTAAACCAAACCTATGGCAGCAACCCATTAGAGGATCATGAAATCAATTTATTGGATTAAGATCAGCATGACTAGATGAAGATCAGCACTTCAATTTTAATGTTCGAGAATACAGAACAGAAACTATGAGAGTCCCCAAAATCAGAATAAGCATTGTTTTATTAAACTTTTGTTTCAATCTTATATTATATTATACTGGTACTATGGTCAAAAGAGAATAAAAAGCATTGCACTAGGCTGAACTGCTTCCCAGGTGTGTGTACAGATGTGTGTGAGCATGTGGGTGGTGGATGGAGGGGAAATGACAGTGGAAAGTAGAAAGCAGAAGAGAAGGCTACAGGAAGACGAGAAGAAGCAAATGCTTAGAACTGTACCAACTCCCGGAAGACAGACTTGAAGTGCATCAGAGAAGCTTAATAGCATGTGCTTGGCATGAAAATATCATGTTCAGAAGGAAGATAATATGACTCTGTATATTATGGTGGGGAGTTGAGAGCTACCCATTTGGCTATACTTAATACTTCTCTGCCTACAGTATTCAAATCACTCTACGTACTCTGGTGGGACCCTGGAGGATGAAGTCAACAATAACGAGTCACGAAATCAAAAAGACATTTAACATTTGGATGGCGTGCCAGACACAGAAAAAAGCCTGCCTCTCAGTGGACATATTATCCGCATCAACGCAATCCAATTTTTAAAAGTTTTGTTAAACTTCAGGAGAGTTAGTAAGCAATGGAAATCAATTGTATGATATCCATTGTATCATTGATGTAATCCTTATTTCACGCATTTATTGTTTTATTTTATTGATCTTTAAAGATGCATGTCATAGATGCATTTAAGAATTTTAGTCTCTAGCCCAGTTTTTCTCAAGGTTTTAAGCAATTCAACCATGAATTCTCCAACTATGTGTATTTTTCGGGAACTCAACCTTGAATGATGTGGCAGGAGTGCTGTAAATGGCTACCCTCAATATATCATAACCTATAGTTACACTTTTTATACTTTTCTAGTCACCTATACCAGCATCCCAAAACTGCCTGTGCAGCATTATTATCTGGGGAATTAAAAAAAAAAAAAAAGATTCCCTGGCCCCATCCTAGACCTACTGAATAAGAATCTCTAGGGCTTAGGAACCAGGAATTATTTTTACTATCCTAGGGTAATTTTGATATACAGCTAAGTAGGTATCAGTGACATTTAGTACCCATTAGCCCAATGGCCTTCCAGATCCCATATGTTTGATAAACATCTCCAATTGAGTCATGGGAAAACAGGGAGGCCAATGGTGAATAGATTTCATCATGAATGGAATATAAATGCATATGAAATTAAAATTCTAAAATGCCTTTAAATACCACAGAACAAGTTTCCCATTCTGAGAATCATCCAGATTATAGTTTTGCATATTCGCTATTCTACCCACAATTTTCTTATCAGGCATGTTTTCTATACCCTTTTAGAAGATATTACCATAGCCACTTTACAAAAATTTCCCTGTCTCTGACCACAAACTACTGTGGTACCTGAAACAGGGCGATTTGGCCTCTGATAGTAACTTGTGCTGCATCATTGCAACCCCAAGCTGACAGAGAAACTGACTTATGGCCTCCACATGTGTGCTCGAAAGGCACCAAAATATAGCTGGTTCTCAGTACTACAGGTGACCCAACGGTCATTCTAGGAAACTGTTCTCAATGCAGCCTAAAGAGAACAGGAGTTTTCTATCCAGGGAGTAAGGCTTGAAATATACGGAACATGTTATGTCTATGTTGTGTGCCTTTTCCGAGAGAGGGCTCAGAACCCTACAGTCCATCCCTGCCCAACAAGCTCTGCTTCCCTGCTCCCTCCCTCTCCCTAGAATGGCTGCTCTCTGGCCCCTTCTCCTCCCAACACAGCTGCCCTACCACCTCTCACCACCTCTCTCTTCTTGTCTGATCATGCGGCAAAAATTCACGACCGGGCTGAATAATACCAAGTCATAAAAATAATACCATGATACATTTATGGTTTATCACCTCACCTGAGCTTTCGAAGTCTCTGCAGACCGTTTTGTTTCTCCCTCATAGCTCCTGTTCCCGTTCCCCACAGGAGCGATTTCAGATCTTCCACACTCATACTCCCTGATTCACTTTCACACTCATCGACACCAGCAAAGGATCTTGCCTCCAACTTCAGAGAGAAAAACAGAGGCCACCAGGCTCTTCTTTCTGAATTTCTGGCTCCCTTCCCCCTTCAATCTTATCTGGATCTCTGTGACCTTTTTTCCTTCCTCAGACCAGGGGGGTGGTAATGCCACACTCTCCGGAACAGGGAATGTGCAAGGTTTAAGAGGGGACATACTGAGATTGGTTTCAGGTCTACTGGATTTGAGATATCTTTGGGATATCCAAAAAGAGATGCTGGGTGGGCATTTAGATATATGAGGCTGGAGCTCAGCAGAAAGGTCCAGCCTGGAAATAGCCAACCGTCCCTTTACAGATTGTTCAAATGCCACCTCCTCCACCAAGCCTATCCTGGCCGACTCAAAACTCCTTTTCAATTCATAAAAGACGCTGCCTCTAACATGTATCTTATGCTGCCTTGCAGTCTTTGTTTCATTTTTACATGCCTTACTCCACTGAAACAAATGCTCCTCTAGAGATGGAAACCTGGAAACCTATGTTAGCATTGCTACATAAGTTAATATGTAGAACTAAGTAGTCTTGTCCTTTGCACCCAGCAGGCACCCACTACGTATAGACCAGCCCTCTCCAGCAATCCTGGACATGTTCCATATCCACCCAGTCCACCAAGGTAGCAACTAGTCACCTGAAAGGTGGCTGGTGTGAATGAGGAACCATTTGTCCCCAAAGATAAACACACAGTTTCAAGGCCGGTTCTAATCGTTCCAAATCACAGTGAGTGGTCAGGTGTCTGATAAAAACAAAGTATCTTCATAGGACACCCTTGTGGGGCTCCTGAAGAGGCAGCTTACCCACCTGACAATGAAACTGCTCCATTTTGAGAAAAGCCTAGTTTTAGAAGGCCTGACACTGTGCAAGCTTAATCACCTTTTGGAAGGCAACCTGTTGGTAAGCTGAGGAGCTTCTGTGTGAGTAATCCTTATCCCCGTCTAGACCTGCAAGCCCTTGAAACACCACCAGCTGGCAGGTACAGAGCACACGGTATCATGCTACACCATGATGATATTAACAATAGCTAACAGGTATTAAGTGCTTAATGGTGTTAGGCAAGTTCTAAGCTCGTTATGAGTTTTAAGTTCACTTGATTCATCACAATCCTATAAGGTAAGCGCTACGAAAATCCCCATTTTATAGATGAAGAAACTAAGACACACAAAGTTAAGTAACTTGCCCAAGGTCACAGAGCTGCTGAGTGGTAGAGCTCAGATTTAAACAGACGGAGTCTTAGCCTCTTACTTAGTATGGATGATGAGGCCAAACTGGGGTCCACATAAAAAGGCGTCGAGGGCCCAATGCCTCCCGGTCTGACGCAGCGTCTGCACTGGGAGCCCGTGCTGAAGGGGCCCCTAGCCAGGGCGGGGAGAGCCCCAAGCACTGCTGAAGGGCACCAGCTGGGCCTGATCAATAGAGAGCAGCTTCCCCACCTCCTCTCCCCATGCCCCCCACCACATTAATTCATGCTTCCTGCCCCTTTTAGTACCTTCCTGGCTGGTGGAAATCAGCAAGACCTGCTGCATATCCTGTCCCGCCAGGGCTTTATTTTTGTAATTTGTACTAGGAAAACAGTATTTTCCCATTCCCATACTCCAAAATAAAAATATTTTTCCACTCTCCACCCCTTCAGCTCCATCCCCTCTTTAAGAAAGCGACAGGAAAAACCAGGGGGTGTGTGTTTTTCTTGAGCCACTGGGTGTATTCTCCAGTTGTTTCATTTCAGTGTCTGCCTCTACCATAACAGGGTTCCCTGGCCCAGAGCATGGCCACCTGGGTCCTGGAGGGGTCTTCTGAAAACAGGGGAGAAGATGGTGCTCCCTACCCAGCCTATGACCGATCAACATGGAGAACTATTTCAGGAGCACAAATAAGCCCCATAGACTGATGCTCCATTATCTTAATGTTAACTTCACATTAACATTTTTGTAAGGTACTGAAAACTGCTAAAGTGCTAAGCATTTTGGGTATTCATCAATTTCCACCCCCTTTCATGTATATTTAAGAACAAACTCTTGGCTATGAGGCCATTTTCTTTTCCTTCATTTTCAGTATCAGGCCCTTTAAGGAAAGCCAAACCCCTATGCCTGCAAACTCCACTCCAACTTGCTTAAATGCCTCAGCACCCTGTGTGTTCTACACCACTCTGCACCAACTCACTTCTCTCTGGGAATTAAGGGGCCAGTTTCATATCCACCCTTCCAAAAAAGCTTCACCTGACCAACGTAGATTCAGCTATTACCACAACAACAATCATTTGCTCGTACTGATATGACAGCCCCGAGAAATATCTGGATATTAACGATAATCGATCTTGTCTGACACTTAGCTAATTCATTTGACATGGAACTTCCTAATAAATGATTATGATCTCCACAGGGCCTACCACCGTCCTTACTTATCATCGAGTAGGATGGTGGGCACGATGCAGGACATCACTTGGGGTCTGACAGCCACCATGACTCCAGGACAGCATGGCCATCCACGGGCAGGGTGAACACCAGGGAAGGCCTGTGTCCACCACAACTGAGCAAGGAGTGAGCCTGTGGCTAGTGCCACTTCTTTATCACCATACCTTATATGAGACTAGGATTGGGGAGTTGTGACCTTAAATGAGAAATCAACCTGCCATTCCCCTAAAAACTCAGAAATCCCTTAAAATCTCTACCACTCTCTCCACAACTGTAGGAGCCACTCAGGTTTGGGAGCATCTCCATGGCCACTCCCCAAGGGATTGCTTCAGGAACCAAATGCAGAGGCTCGCAGAACCCAAGCTCCTCATGCCTCAGTTTTCTCACCTGTAAAATGGGGATAACTTCCCCAGCATTTGTGGTAAGGATCAAATAAGGTGTGTAAGGTGCCTAGCCTACAATCTCATCAATAGTGGATATTTAATAATTAATAGTTTCCACAGACACAAATTTATGGCCAAGGATGTTCGATAGAGCATTATTTATAATAGCAAAAAATTTAAATTGATCCAAATACCAAACAGTAGGAAGATGGTTAAATAAAATGTGGTAGACTCAACAGAATATTGCAACTATACAAGAATATTTTATTTGTATGAGAAAATGTTCAGAATATATATGTTAATATAGTTAATATGTATAATTATATATGCTATATATGTATTTTTATATATTCTATAGAAGTAATATATAAATTAACATAGCTCAGAATATAATACAAGTTAATAAGTAAAAAAAAGCAGAGAGTGGGGGTCAATTTTCAACCATCATAAACTTCTAGGACACGCTGGGCCATGGATGGCTTCCCCACAGCTGTTGAGTCCCAGCGCTGACACAGTGCTCTCTTCTTGGACAGTGCTGATGACAGTCAGAGCTCACCCCACACACGCACTCCAGCTGGCTCTCGCAGACGGCCAGCACCGCCTAGTACGGGACTGACAGCGTGCACCAAAACACAGTTGTTTGGTCTGGAACAGGGTGGTAGGGGCGGGGAGCACCCCAACCCTGGCTGCACCGTATCAGGTGAGGAAGCTTCCTGAACAGTTCGAGTAATGGGCTGCAACGCTTTACAGCATGGGGTGTCTTGAGGGGTGCGGTCCCCAGGAGGAATAGTAAAGTCCTACGACGTCAAAATGAGTGCCATCCTGTGCTCACTCCAAGTCCTCAGTTTTCCAAGAGCCCTGATGTCAGCAGAGTGCTGTAATTTTAGATTAGAAAATAAGAACAATATGGCAATAGAGAACATTCTTCTCAAAATGACTGAGAGAGCTTCCTTCTACCATTCCTTTCTTCCTCCCTCCCTCCATTTATGAATGATTTAGCCCCAAAGCCCACGAGGTGGAACTTAGCAAAGCAGATGCACTGGACTGAACAGTGTTCCCCTAAAATTTATGTCCACTCGAAACCTGTGAATATGATCTTATTTGGAAATGGGGTCTTTGCAGATGTAATCAAGTTAAAATGATGTCATACTGGATTAGGATGGGCCCTAAATCCAACATGACTGGTGTTGTTCCAAGAAGAGGGAAATTTGGACACAGACACATACAGAGGGGAGAAGGCCATAGGACAATGGAGATAGAGATGGGAGTGATGTGTCTACAGCCAAGGAAGGCCAGGGATTTCCAGCAACCACCAGAAGTGCGGAGACAGGCACGGAGCAGATTCGCTCTTAGAGCCCCCAGAAGGAACCAATTCTGCCGACATCTTGATTTCAGACTTCTGGCCTCCAGAACTATGAGAGGATAAATTTCTGTTGTTTAAGTCACCCAGTTTATGGTACTTTGTTATGGCAGCCCTAGCAAACTTAATATAGTAGACATTAGTGGCACAGGCAGAAGCATCCCAGTATGGGGTATTGGCATAAAGAGGGTGTCCATTTGGGTGGGAGGAGGCAGCAACACCTGGCTTGTGGAGTGTTGAAGCCCATGTGGGGCAGATAGGATAGATGCAGGAGGGAGATAGATGCAGCCCAGAGTGGGGTGTCAGGGCCCAATCGGAGCAAATGGGCTCCCATACAAGAGGGCAGCAGTCCTGTCCAGGGTGTAGGAGCCCAAGGAGTGACATGAGGGGGACATCCTCATTGTGATGGGGTGGCTGCGGGGACATGAGATTAGATACACACACGCAATTGATTAAATTAATTAATACATTAAGGGAGCCAGGTTTCTCACTATTGGAGAAGGAAATTCAAATACAGAAAGCAAACTAGAATAACCCTGGTTATTGGATTGGAATAGGACTGAATTTATGGTTTTTCATATATCTCAATAAATACAGAAATAAATATCGATGTATAAAGTATGTGTATGTGTCAGTATATATGTAAACAGTACATATATTCCCTAACCCAGTCCACTAAGAGGGTCTGGGGGCAGCAATACACCAATGGTGATGAGAGCAGGTAGCGCCCAAATACCACTTTCCACTAAAACGAATCAGGGCTTCTTAGAAAAATGGCTGATTCCAAGGCTAAGGCAGGTGAAGCAGAAGATGAGCCTGAGCCATTTTTTGGGGCCAGAGAGCAAGGAAGTGCTCAAAGAACACTGGGAACACGTCAAGAGGACATAGCAGCCAACTTGAAGGGGCTCGCACCGGCCAAAACTGAGACAATCTGAGCATCAAAATAGTAATAAAAACGTGTTATACCCCATTGAACAAAATAGAGATCTATGAAAAAGTAAACATGAAGAAGACAAATCTTTTCCATAAAGTAGAATGCCAACTAATAAATGTGGAAAGATGATAAAACTAGAAGATCGCCATTTGGCAGCTATCGAAGTAGTAATTATTCAGTCAAGAAACATCAATGGATGCTAAAACCAGTAGGTGAAATATTGATGAGAAATGCGACACTTACAAAGTCTCAAAGCACGTCCCATAAAATATTTTTTATTACGAAGGGAAAAAGAGTAGCTTTACAATGGAGAAGCCTGACAGATATCTCCTTAATCAAATGATCAAATGAACATCACCAATAAAGGCACAAGTTGAAGTCATACACCACCTGAGAGGATGCAATTAGAAGAACAGAGCATCACATCTGTGATATTCTTGCAGAAAATGCATAACCTGAATCTAATCACCAGGAAACCACCAACACACCCAAACTGATGGACATTGTATAACTGGCTTGTAGTTGTCAAAAATGTCAAGTTCACTGAAGTTAAGGAAAGATTAAAGAGGTATGACCCCCGAGCCTGGATCAGATTATTTTGCTAGGAGCGACATTATTGAGACAACTGGCAAACCTGAATGGGGTCTGTGGATTAGACGCTACTAATGTTAACTACCTGATTCTGATGGTCACATTGTGGTCATGTTGGAGAGTGTCCTTGTTTTCAGGAAAGACATATCCAAGTATTTAAGAGCGACGGGAGGTCATACTGGCAAGTTACTTTCCAAAGGTTCAGAAAAAAAATTCTTTGTACTATTTTTGCAACTTTAGTGTAAGTCTGAAATTAGTTGCAAAGGAAAAGACTTGGCGAGAAAGACAATAGCAAAGTACATGAGTAATTTACGGTCCAGAGAGGGAAACGAGAGCATTTCTGCAAATACAACAAACTTGAGAAAATTCCCTCTGTGGTGCTTAAATTAAACTGCTGGCAGTTTTTTCTTAACGCAGGCACCACGACTATATTAAGTACACCCATCAATCACTCTATCCGTCCATCCATAAGGGGCAGAGTAATCAAGCAACAATTATCTGAACAAGGAGCCTCGCAGCTCACTTCCTGGGGATGCTGAGGAGGGATGGTCCATAATTCATTTAAATTGCAGGTTGTGTAGAAAACTAAAAGTGAGCCTACCAAAAAGCTCGCCTGCATATTTTGGAGAAGGCTCTCAGATTTAAGCATCAAAGATTCACCTCCAGACAAACTTCTGTACTAATATTTAATTGAAGTTATTTAAATTTTAAAACACAAGGTTGGTTTCCAAGTGACACGGCCTCACCTCATAGGTCAAGTTGGCAGCAAAGGAAAGAAGTCAGAAGCACCCCTCCCTGGGCTGCCACTCATGACATTTTTTAGATATTCAGCCTTCAGAGGCCCCACACCACGGTATTCTCTGTGGGACGTTTCAGGCCAGCTCCAAGTTGTCACCAGAGCCCCCAAAGCTGGCATTCCCGGCATAGTTTCATTTTCTTTCATGACAATAGTTCCTACTCCCACAGCCTTTCAAGCACTTGGCTCAAAACAGACCCACCATGAGTAAGGGTTTTGCTTTTTGTTTCTCATTTACAACTTTTCTTCAACTTGTAGAATTCGGAAGCCTGAATAACCTTCAGTTCTGCTTGCTCCAACTTGGCTGAAGATTTCAGTAACGACTATGGCCCCGGAAGAACAAGCAGAGCACATATCTACTATCCTCCAAGAGAATAACTCTAACACGGAAGAAGAGAAAGCGAAACCCACGGATCAGGAACAATTCGTTCCTTCAGCAAAGCCTGTATCAAGCGGCCATTCTGACTGCTCTCCCCACCCCCAGCCCCAATCTGTTATCTGCCTGCAGCCACAATACTCTGCTAAAAGCACAAATATGATCTGCCTAAAGCCCATTGTTGTCACATGCGCTGGCTCAGGTTCCATGTCCCTCCCTGCCCTTACTCCAGCCAGTGGGCCTGCCCCAAGGCCTCTGCACCTGTTGTTCCTTTGTCTCAAGAATGACCTCTTTCACCCCCGTTAACTCTAACATTCTTCAGGTCTTAGCTTCAAAATCACTTCCTCAGCCAGCCGCCTTAGTCTCCCCAGGCCAGACCAGGCCCCTGAATCTGTCTGCCCCACTTGACGAGAATCTCCATGAGGCCAAGACCAATTCTGTGTGTTCACCACTCTGTTCCCAGGGCCTAGTATGGCCAAGGCTGATGCTTAATAAAGAAACTATGAACGGACCATGTATGCAGGGCATCAATGATAGTCAAAGGGGTAAGAGAGAGGAGGCTTGCAGCCTAGTAAAAGAGGGCTGATACACAAGCAATTACGATGAGGAAAATGATGATTTGCCAATTTTAAAAAAAGGTATATATAAATGCTGTGGGGCATTCTAAGAAAGCAGTGGGGTATACATTTCAAAAATTATTTCTTATCGACAATGCTTTAAATTATTTCAGGGTTTCAAGATATAATCTGGAATCTTGTTTATTTCAAAGCTGTATATGTGAGAACTTACTAGAAACTTATTGACGCCCATCAGCACTGCGTTGTCCATTACCAAGAACTCATAGATGGTCAGTATGGTGATCGTATCATTTAGTGCCCAAAATGGAACACTTTTGAGTGTGAATGAGGCTTTATTAATAATTATACCTTGCCTCTGAACAGAAGAGGGACTGTCCCTGGAAAACCCAGGATGTGGGAGTGTTCTGGCTGTAGGAGATAGTTGCTCTTTTATTCCAAATCTTTGGACCAGATATGTTTCAGAATTCAGCAGGTTTTGGATTTTAGAGAAATAACAGGGTGCCTACACCATACAGAACATAACACCCCCAGCAATATCTAGAGCAGAACTCCTTAATCCAATACAGTAATATTTCTGCAGTAAAACAGGAACACTCACACTGACTGGGATTAGTAAAAGCTATGAACAGCTTCATGCCAATGCAGGGCAGACTTTACAGCCAAATGAGTCATGATAAAAACTTCCAATTTTCAGAGCTTTTTGGATTGGAAATAAGGGATTTTGGATCTGTAATTAATTTCAAGTTATTTCTATCCTTGGAATATATTATTGTTCCCACGTTATACAAGGAAATCAGCATCTTCTTCCTTAAATTGTCCTAACATTATAAATTAATCTGGCATGTACTGTGCTTAAATTAGTGAATAACAGCACATTTTTAGCCCTGAAACGAAAAAGTTTAATGCAAACTGCTTTTGCATATTAAAAAGTGGGAAATACTTTTGCTGAATATTTTTATAAAATTTGAAATCTTAAGTAGCCACTTAAAAATTCTTATTGCCGGGGCCGGCCCCGTGGCTTGGCGGTTAAGTGCGCGCGCTCTGCTGCTGGCGGCCCAGGTTCAGATCCCGGCGCACACCCACGCACCGCTTCTCTGGCCATGCTGAGGCCCCGTCCCACTTACAGCAACTAGAAGGATGTGCAACTATGACATACAACTATCTACTGGGGCTTTGGGGAAAAAAAGGAGGAGGATTGGCAATAGATGTTAGCTCAGAGCCAGTCTTCCTCAGCAAAAAGAGGAGGATTAGCATGGATGTTAGCTCAGGGCTGATCTTCCTCACAAAAAAAAAAAAAAATTCTTATTGCCTTTACATTAGGTCTACCTAACAATATGTATATGTGTTTATATTGTATACATGTTTCATTTTACCAATCTAATACATAAAACATGTATTTATAAAATAAGAAAATTTTTAAGATTCAAAACTTCTTTAAAATATCCTCCTTAGGGTTCTTTTACAATGACATTGTTCTTTCTCCAATAACATTTTAAATATTTGATTTCAAAAATTAAATTTATTACAAAGAATACTTTTATGAGTATCAAGTTAAATCAAGCTTATTTATTTGTTTGTTTATTATTGTTTATGCAGGATGAGTGAGAACTGCATCATCCATTGAAATGGGTACATGGGCCACTCGCCTATTTAATATAAGCCCTACTGCTCTGTGGAAACCATCGGGTGAAACAAAAAGACCAAATATATATAGTGGCACAATGCAAATTTATGCAAGGAATTGTCTGGAAAGTTTACCGCCTCCATTTTTTTATCACGTAAAATAATTTTGAATGGGGCCGGCCTGGTGGCTTAGCAGTTAAGTGTGCGCTCCGCTGCTGGCGGCCCGGTTCGGATCCCAGGTGCGCACTGACGTACCGCTTCTCTGGCCATGCTGAGGCCGCGTCCCACATACAGCAACTAGAAGGATGTGCAACTATGACATTGCAACTGTCTACTGGGGCTTTGGGGGAAGAAAAAAAGGAGGAAGATTGGCAATAGATGTTAGCTCAGAGCCGGTCTTCCTCAGCAAAAGGAGGAGGATTAGCACGGATGTTAGCTCAGGGCTGACCTCCCTCACAAAAAAAAAAAAAAAAAAAAAAAATTTTTTTGAATGAAAGGGCAGATATATCATTGCAATGTGAGAAGTATAATATACATCGAACTGTTCAGGTTCTGTGGGGCTGGGCTAGAAATTCAGTTCAGAGATCCTTGGGCAAGTACTTCCTCCTGGCAGTGTGAAGAAAGAAAACAGACTAAAGCTAAAGACAGTCAAGGTGAAGGAGCCCCCAGAGACCTTCCTACTCTGACGGCCAAGACACATACACCAGCGTTTCCATTTCCATGCACTGACTTGAATATAAATATACGCATAAAAAAGTCAAAACTTGCCTCCAGAAAAATGCTCTCCTGATTCCTCAGGAGACAATGATGGTGCTAGGGATGATGATGGCAATGACTATTCATAGACCACCTGACGTGGTCCACAGACCACACTGATGATCCTGGTCTTAAACTCTATGCTTTATAGACATTATCTCATTTAACCCTCACACTAACCCTATGAGGTAGGTACTACTATTATCTCCATTTTTAAGAAGAGAAAGTTGTGGCTTAGCCCATGCCAAAGCTGATTCTCCATCACTGAGCCCCATTATCATGAGAACCACGCATCCAAAAATAGGCTTCAGCCCTGAGTGGACAGTATTCACGTGCCCTTTGGGTCCTCAAACCTAAACACTAGAGAACAGGTGTCTTTCCCGAGCTTTACTTGGACACCACACTAGCTCAGACAGTTACTTCCTCATGTCAAGAACGTTTCAGGAACACAAGCGTTCGAGTCCCCCCAGGCCTACAGATCAGAGAGAAAATGCAGAGCCTGGGGCCGGCCCGTGGCTCAGCGGTTAAGTGCACGCACTCAGCTACTGGTGGCCCCGGTTCCTATCCCGGGCACGCACCAACGCACCGCATCTCCCGCCATGCTGAGGCCATGTCCCACATACAGCAACTAGAAGAATGTGCAGCTGTGACATACAACTATCTACTGGGGGTTTGGGGGTTAAAAAAAAAAAAAGGAGGAGGATTGGCAATAGATGTTAGCTCAGAGCTGGTCTTCCTCAGCAAAAAGAGGAGGATTGGCATGGATGTTAGCTCAGGGCTGATCTTCCTCACAAAAAAAAAAAACAAAGAAAATGCAGAGCCAGTGTTGTTGTGGCATTTCCCAGCACTTTCTGTTTTGTTCGGTCTTTGTTCTGAGAGAGGGGCAATTAAGAATACCAATTACCCACAAACAAGGACAAATGAGAAGATAAGTGAGCTGTCTGGGGCTTTTCCTAAAAGAGGAAGTCTTTTGACCCTGCATGACCCCAGGGCTGCATTGAAGAAAACACTGTGTGTGTGTGTGTGTGTGTGTGTGTGTGTGTGTGAAGAAAACACTGTGTGTGTGGGTGTGTGTGATCTATCTCACCAGATCCAGCAGCAAACATAAGCATGGGTTTACAACCTGAAGACCCTAACTAAGGCAAACTTTGTAAAACCTTCACACCTCTGTTTGACATCTCCCCTCAGTGATGTTGGCAACAACAGGCATCCTTAACAGGCAGGCATGGGTCCCAACACTTGAAGAAGGGTTATGAGGCTAAAGGATTTAACAGTCTCCTGCCTTTCTTAGCCTGCAGCCAGCAAAACAGGAAGCAAGGAGAATTGAGGACAGGGGCCGGCTCCCCAAAGTGACTGCTGCTTCTTTCTTAAAGAACACTTTCCGAATTATACAGTTTCATAAAGAATGTAAAGATCAGAGGTTTTGCCTCAGGAAAATCCTTCTGCATCTGTCCTATCTGATGCATCAAGAATGAGGGTTAAAGAAGAGATCATATCCATACCCAGGGACTCACAGAAGGAAATGGGAGTCTCATCACAGCATGCCCTTGTTAATTTTCTCATACTAGCTGCTACGGAAGTAACAGAGCAGGAAAGGCAACAGTGTGGGACTATGGAGTCTGGCTGAGATGCCTGCTTCCAAATTCCAGCTCTATTACTTATTAGCTGTGTGACCTTGGGCAGGTTACTGACCCTCTCTGTTCTCATGGAGCTTTGCAAGGATTAGATGAGGAAATATTAAAACTTCCTGAATAGTGCTTTACATCTCACATGTACTATAAGTTGGAGTATAAATAGGTACAAAATTTCCACACAGCAGCTTGGCAATAGATATCAAAAATTTTAAGTGACATCCTTTGACCCAGCCATGTCACCTCTAGGAATGTTTCCCAAGGAATTTAATCATGTGGGAAACATGTTTTCTAAAAGAAAAAAAAATTCTACAGTAATCATTAAATCTGTTGCAGATATAAATGTAATATTCTTTCTTGTAAAAAAATAAGATGAGGAAGCTATGTGAAGTTGCACAGATAAATTACTTTCTAGAAACATCTAAATTATGAAAAACTAAAAGCATTCTTTTAATCCATCACCTTTTAAAAGAGTTTTCTAATAGAATTCATAGAAGGCAATAAGGATCTAAAAGGGTAGACTGACTTTTAAAAATATTTCATAAATTTGAAATCATGCTGGGACCACTGGGTGTGTTTGGCCCCAGACTCCAGAACCTAGATGGCATCAGATTCTGCAATTCAGCAAGGCAAGACTCATGGACAGATTTCAAAGCATATGGACTCAGGCTCATACTGCACGTTCAAACCTTCTTTCCATATGGAAAATGGGAAAAGAAGCGACCCTATGTTTCCCTTAATCAGCATGTCCTCTGAGCACTGCCTCTGCAGAACAGGAGAGGTAAAGCACTCTGAAAGGCATAGCTTCTCCTTTTGGGAGTTAAGTGAAGAGTTCATTTAAGACTGTCCCTCTTTCCATGAATAGGCTGGTGTCCCTGGAGCCATCCATCCAAGTCAGCAGTACGAAAACCCGGAAAAGACATCTTCGTCCTCCAGGACGCCGGGAAGGTACAGGAAAAGTTAAATAAGAGGGTGCATGTGAGAAAAGTGTGGACAACAAAGTGGATACATGAGACGCACACACTAGCTTGGGGAGGAGGAGCCTGGCAGGAAACAGGCAGGACCTGAATTATCTGAGTTGTTTATATCAGGCAAGTCAATGCATACCTTCCACTTGCTTTTCACATTCTACAGACTTACAATGGGTGTGTTTTGTCCCACCGGGAATATAGAAAAGACAAGGGGACGTGAGGAAAGAGGAGATGGCAATGCTTTCAGTACTTAAGTTTGAAAAGTCAAAAAACAGAGATTCTTAGAACAGCCAGAATACTGGGACATTCTAAGAAAACCTATTTGCATAAAAATTCAGCTAAGTTGTTTGCTGCCATCTAATTTCAAATCCATTACTGGCAGACTATGTTGAAAACTAATGTCTTCCCAAAAGACAGTTGCCTGAAAATAATTTGCTCTGTGAAAGGTTGACCTTGAAGGGTACTGTCTATCTTTTCCCCTGGATGAAAATAAATGATTCCCTCCCTCACACCATATCCACCAGGGTATCCTTGACAGCCTCCTTGCTGCCATTTCTCATTTTGGGATTTCCTTTAAGTTGTCCCCTCTGCTAGTAAGCTCTCAATAAAGGTTACCCATTATTATTATCATTATAGAGCCACCCAATTCAACTCTTTATGTTCAAATCAGGCCGAGATCCAATACCCAAACTATAAACTTACACACTACGGTTTTCACAAGTTTTTTTCTATTCCTGCGATATGACAACGTGATTACAAATGATTCTAACTGGAAAAGAGAGCCAAAATTGCTACCCACTCTAAGTTTAGGAATACCTCTGAAGCAAGAATGCATCTCTCCTCTGCAAGCTGTAGAATGGTCTTCAAATATTTTTACAAGATACTTACTGCCACTAAACAAGTTCCAAATGGTACCTGGAAGTTGGATTTGACTGTATTGTCACCATTTCCCCCTTCTGCCAATCCCTTCCAGGACCTTCTCTCACCTTGTTGAAGCAGAATATGCTGGAGAGAGCTCAGGTTTGGTGTCAAGTACACCTGGATTCGAACTTCACCACTCAACCTATAACTTCTCCAAATCTTAGTTTCCTCATCTATAGTTTCCTCATCTATAAACAGAGATGTTAATAGCAACTTGGCAGAGCTACTGTGAAAAAGAAATAGATCAAGGGAAGTTTATATTAGGAGGAAAAGTATGAGATGATTGCTTTGATCTCCCCTAAGACTTCCCCAATGAAATTTCAAATAGTAGAGCCAGTATTCCACCCAATAGCAGAGTGGACAGAGGCAGATTCTCTCACAAGGAGCAGGAGGGTACCCAGAGTCCATCTCCTGGAATATTAGCAGTCTCCACCCTGCACAGTGCTGGGCAGCTTAACCTTCCTAAACATCTTGATGCAACATGACATCACCTTGCTCAAAATCCTTCAGAGGCTCCACAATGCCCACTGAATAAAATCTGGACTCCTAGCCACCAAAACTCACCTTTCTGACTTCTCATCCCACCGATTTCTTCCATCTTCTAACACAAGCAAAGCTCACAGCTTCATGTGCTTGTAAACAGGCATATCTCTGTGTAAAGTCCTTGTGAGCAGGAAACTCATCTTATTCATCTTTAAACCTCCCAAAATATCAAACACAGTACTTTGCACATAATTATATATAGTAATTATTTATTGATAAGAAAGTGGATGAATCCCTCCTGGAGAACCCACTGAGGGGAGGGGGTGGGACGGAAAAGGCAGATGATATGAACTATACGTTGTGATGGATAAAACTTATTATGAACAAGTGATAAGCAAGGGAAAAAAAAAAAAGCATGTGATCTAAAAAAATAATAATTTTACTATTTTCATGACATTTTCCAGGTGAATAGAGCTAAGTATGTTAACAAATTTTTAAATTACATTATTCTACATTTCACTCAAAAAATCTTATTGAGCCAAGTACTGTGAAAAGCACTATGTGCCAAGCATTACTCTGCAGGGGATACAAAGATGATGAGGATATGATTTCCGTCCTCAGAAAGTTTACACTGCAATGAGGGAAGCAGGCACACAAACGACCAACTCTAAAACAAGGCTTCTTGTCCTGAAGGTGATACTAGAGAAACAAACTGAGGATGATAAAACACTTGATGACACACTTCATATATAACACCTCCCATGACAGGTGAACTGGGCATTCGACACATGGGTTCTTGGTTCATTCTCTGCATCAGGCTCACCCCCATCATTTCATTAGCCTCACAGTAAGGTGACCCTGCATTTTACATAGGTGAATCTTTTGGAAGGCATTTTGGGGGAGTTTTATTATATTATGTAAAAGCCCAGAAGAAAGAACTCTGGAAGGCTTCAGAGATGAGGGGACATCTGAACTGGGCCTGGAAAAGTAAGAGACTTTCAGGTGGAAGAGAAGGAAAACATTCCAAACAAAAGGAAGAATAACAACAAAGGCAAGAGGGAGGGAGTGTGGATGGCGTGTTAATATTAGTAACATGGAGAAGCTGTGCCCCAGGGAACATGGGTGGTTGTGGTGGAGAAACAGCTGGAAGGCTTGCCTAAGGCTGGCTGGTTAACAGAGAGCCATTCGTCCTTGCACCTTAACCAGAGTCCCTGTGGACTGGCGAGGGGAAACCCCCAATACCCCCGGAAACATACTGACAGGGCCAACGGGCTTTCCACCTGCTGTCTGGTCACATTCCATACGGGAAAACAGCGCACGAGCCCTGTTAGCTCTAAGGTGCTATGGATGGGTCTGTTGTCTGGACAGGAAATAACAAAAGGAGAACGAGGTCAATCATTATAATTTAATTCAACCAACATTCATTGAGAACTGAGTATATGTAAGTCATTTTGCTGAGCCCTGTGAGGAACAAATAACTGCACTCCAAAATTTACAATCAGGTCAAGAAGGCAGTCATTGATAACAGATGTAGAACGTGGAAATACAATGGAAATATAACAGAAATATCTAGGGCTTTTGAATAAGACCTTCAGACCTCATCCCTACAAGGAAGTGAAGAGCCCAGCAAATACCTATTCAGTGCTATCACTGCAGCCAGTCAACCGAGCCGAGATGGCCTCCACGCCTGATGGTGGCGCCATTTTCACCTCAGCCATGTTTTGGGGATGCAGATGGAAGGAAGCCTTAACATGGTGCAGACAATACACTGCTCCTCCCCTTTATTCCCGGTTTTGCTTTTGGGGTTTCAGTTACCCAAGGACAACTGGGGTCTGAAAATATTAAATGGAAAATTCCTGAAATAAACAATTCATAAGTTTTAATTTGCCCACCATTCCTAGTAGCGTGATGAAATCTCATGCCATCCCCTCAGTCCCACTAGGGACCTGAATCTTCTCTTTGTCCAGCATATCCACGCTGTATACCCTACATCCCCGTTAGCCCATTAGTTAGGAAAAAACATAGTATACATAGAGTTCGGTACTGTCCGCAGTTTCAGACATCCACTCGGGGCCTTGGAAGGTATCCCCCACAGATAAGGAAGACTACTGGACGACTGTCTTCCTCTGGGCTTCCTGAGTCTCTGTAGTTTAGGCTCCACCGTTAGGGCTCCAAGAACCTGCCCTTCCATGTTCTTCCATGGGCATCACTCAAAAGAACATGGCCAACGGCGCCTTATGCCTGGGAGGGAGGAGCCTCCTATGCCAATGGCCCATCTCACTGCTGAGGTGACACCGAGGTCCCAATCACTCTTTAAGGCGGTAGGACACCCTGCCCTAAGAACTTGTGCTGTGCTCAGGTGTTGCTTCCGGGCACCTTGCCACTCACTCTCTTGGCTCTCTAACTGGGTTTCTCATCTGTATTAAAGATGACGTCTCTATCTCCTCTCACTTGAGTATTATAAACCTGTTCATAATCACTTCACTCTATAAACCAAATCAAAACAAACAAAAGAGAGTACAAAAAAATATTTTTGTACCTGTGCATCACTTCCTCCTAGAAACGTGGGGAGCACCTCAAAGGCAGGCCTGGTTATTATCAAAAGCGCAATCCGGGCCGTTCTGCAATGCCCATCGTGTCTGTGAATGACGAATGCATACCCCCTATATCTCCTCTGAAACGTGCCAGGCGCACAGCTCTGCCACACCCAGCTGCTAAGAGTCATTATCTATATTTTCTAAACGTAAGGGGGAAAAAGGTTCCAAGTCCTCAATAATATGCCACCCAAAAAGCTTGCCCTTTCCTCAGAACAAAAGCCTTTCCTTACTGGGAAACAGAAACACGTGCCCTGAGGTCGCTGTGGCCACCAGGAATGACCCTGACACTCCCTTGATCTGTCTGTTCCCACCACACCGGAGAACCCTCTGTGCACCAAGGGCGTAGAGACTTTTCGACTCTTGATGTCTTTGCTCTCACTGCTCTTTCAACCAAAGACGCCCTGCTTACTCATTTGCCACCAGCTGACACTGCCTTCCTCCTCATGGCCAGTGGGAAGTCGGCAGTGAAGCACACTCCAATTTCTCCCGTCAAAGACACAGCTCCTTCCCCTTCTCTGCCCTAGCCTTCTGCTGGTTGTGCTCCTATGAAGCACACATTTCGTTCTTTTTGTTAGTATGGAGGGTTGTTTACCTGCCTGTCTAACTTAATGATGAGCTCTTCAAGAACGTGAAATTTTCAACTACATCTCCACAGCACAGGGCTTCACACACAGCAGTTCAAAAATGTCTGTTGAAGGAGTTAACTCTTCTGAGAGTTTTATTTAAAATATTTGTTTGTAGCAAAGAGTCTTCAACTTAATTTCATCATTATTATATTTGTTTTCATAGCACTGGAGGCTAATTTTAAGCACTTTTTTTTAGCCTTGGCCCCAAGCCTGAAGGAAATACAAATTTTTGCAACTCCTCTTACCACTCTGCCTTATGTCAAACACAGACATTATGTATCTTCTTCCCAATTATTTACAATGCACTCTTGGTTACAATCCATATGTTAGCTTGCCAGACTGTATTATTCAATAAAGACCAACTTCTCAAAAGGAGTGAGTGAAACGAAAAATTTGAGCAGACTATAAAAGTAAACCAACAACAAATCTACTGTAAAGCTGTGATATTTTACCGAATTTTTCATCAACTATAGCTCTTATAATAAACATAAAAATATATAATATAAAAATATATAAAAATACATAAATAATAATATAAATAATAATTATTATTATTTAAATAATAATAATTAATAATATAAATATTATAAATAAATAATAATATAAATAAATGGTTTCTCGTTCTATCCATAATTCACAGTAAATACACAGGTGGTTTTATTCTCTTTACTTAACAGATCTGTTATTACAGCAATAAACCTTTTTTCATCTACTCAACTAGCAGTATTAAACCATTATTGAATGCATTATGTTTAAATTCCCATGCCCCTAAATGTTATTCTGAGGCTGCTTTTGCTCACTTTTATCCTAAAACCAAAAAAAAGGATGAACCCTATGGTCTTTTTCACAGACCCCAAGTACTGAAGGTACCACCTGAGCAGCTGCTGCAGTTAATTCACTACCATACTCAAGCACTGCTTTTTCCGCTCATTAGAAATTTTAGGATTCAAAATACAACAGAAAAAAAATAATTTTTTACTACAGAGTTCAACAAAACACACTGAGTACTTAGTCTGGCTGCAAGACCCTGGCAGGTCACCTGATTTGTCCAGCTAAAAAAAATGAAGGGGCATACTATAATCTCTAAGCAAATTTCCAATTCTAGTATTTTATGAGAAAGTTAAGTACTTTTATCTGATTCCCCATTTACCAATCCACTCCGGTTCACTTCATTCAGTATCATTTAATTCCTCAATAGGTGCTTTATTGCTTTACAACATCTCAAAAATTTTTAAATGGTCTCATGCCGCCTGCTACACATACTGTATGAGGGAGAATCCTTATTAGTTTTCAGATCATACTAGTAGGTCATTTTGGAACCCACAAAAAGAATGACTAAATCCTACAACTCAACAGCAAAAAAAGTAAATAACCCATTCAAAAACAGGCAAAGGACTGGAACAGACATTTCTCCCAAGAAGATACACACGAGGCACATGAAAAGATGCTCAACATCACTAGCCATTAGGGAAATGCCAATCAAAACCACAATGAGATACCACTTCACACCAATTAGGATAGCTATTATCAAAAGAAAAGAAAAGAACAAATTTTGGTGAGGATATGGAGAAATCGGAACCATGTGCATTACTGGTGGGCAGGTAAAATGGTGCAGCCATTGTGGAAAACAGTTTGGTGGTTCCTCAAAATGTTAAACATAGACTTACCATATGATCTACTGGATTGAAAGAATTGAAAGTAGGGACTCAAACAGATACTTTTACACCAATGTTAACAGAAGCATTATTCACACTAGCCAAATGGTAATAACAATGCAAGAGCTCATCAACAGATGAATGGATTAAAAAAAGTGGGAATATTATTCTGTCTTAAAAAGGAATGAAGTTCTGATACACACTACAACACGGATGAACCTGGAAAACATTCTAAGTGAAATAAGCCAGACACAAAAGGACAAATATTGTATGGTTTACTTATATGAGATACCTACAGGAGTCAAATTCATAGAGGCAGGAAGTAGAACGGTGGTGGCCCAGGCTGAGAGAAGCAGGGTTACTGTTTAATGGGTACGGAGTTTCTGTTTGAGATGATGAAAAAGTTCTGGAGTTGGATAGTGGTGATGGTTGCACAGCATTGTAAATGTACTTAATGCCAACTTAATGCCACTGGATTATATACTTGAAGATGACTGACTATAATGGTAAATTTTATGTTATGTAACTTTCCCATAATAAAAAAAAGATGACTAGACATGCATTTATGAATTCACTACTTGCTGCCACTGTTTCTTTCAGTCCTGTCACAGACGATAATTATTCTTTAATTCTAGGCAACTTGAAGTATTTACTGGCCAAACACACACACACACACACACACACACGCACACACGCACACACGCACATACACACAAGAAAATGATGGATTTTCAAAATTAAGTAAGGGCCAATTTCCCCTTCCTGGCGATGTCATCTCAAGCCATGTGAAGAGAAAGCCTCTCCGGGACATGGAAAGGGCCAGATTCTCCCAACATCACCCTCCAGGGAAGGATTCAGAGCAGTCACATTTATTAGGGGCACTGCTACAGTCCACCCTGAGGGGAAGGGAAGCAGAAAGTGGAGATAACCATCAGGACTTACCCACATCGGCATCCCAGAATGACAAAAGACACAAGACAACTGAATTCTACATGCCAAACCAAATGTGGAAGAATTGTAGAAAAACAGCAATAACCACAAAACAATGTGTTGTTTGATGCCTATTACATGATTTATTAAGAATCAGTCTTTCAGAAAATAAAATGTATACACTTGGCCCAAAATTTGTCATTTTAGCACTGTTGCTTCCCCTACAATCTGGGACAACCCCATGTGGCCCATGGGAGAACTCTAGAAGGGATTCACAGATATCTAAAATCACTTCTGGAACTGTGGTCTTAGTTGGCCAATGGCTTGATTCTGTTTTATCTAGCTGTATGAATTAGGCGCCTAACTAGTAGGAATGCAGGTCATCATGCCCCAAGAGGATGCACTAGGGATGTGGGGAACTCTGGGTACTCCCAAGGGCCGACACAGATGGTTCTGCTCCCTTAGAGAGCAGAACCATTAGAGAATGAAAGTGGAAACTTGGGGAGCCTGCGAGGAAGGCCCTAGTAGAGAATGTGGATCTATCTCGCTAACTCAAATCGAAGATGATTACATTTTTACTTTTTTATTCCTCCCTCTGCATATAGTTAGCACTGAGTACATACTCATTAAATAAATGAATGACTGGACTGAATGATCAAAATTGTCCATTTCTTCAGTTGAGTGCCCTTCTCTACCCCATCTCCCAAACCGCAACTTGACTTTGAAGAAAAACAAAATAAAAGCCTTAATGTGTTAAAGGCACCTGTAAGAGATGCAAATCCTCCCCTATAATATTTTAAATTCACCCTGACTTCACAAATCACCAGGATGACCACACCCAAACATAGCAGTTCACCTACATTCCCTACTGGGGCCTCCCTTCCAGGCTCCCCAAGTTTCCACTTTCATTCTATAATGGAGAGAAGAAAGGGGAGCAGAACATCTGTGTCGGTCCCTGGGAGTACCTAGAACATCCTACATGCCCAGCCTCACATCTGACTTCTCTGTCCCATTCTACCCTAAGGACCTTAACTTTAAAGGTCAGCTAAACAGTGCACATGAGTTAAGTTTTCCCATACAAACAAAATCCCAACATCTCTGAAAAGAGTCAATAAAGATTTACCTTCAGGATTACTATTTTAAAGTGAGATTATACTTTCCTGTTCTTCTGTCAGTTGCAAAGCCCCAAACCTACTAGAATTCACTTAAAACTAATCTACAGTGTTTTCATTGGAAGAAAGCAATCAGGAAAGCTCTGACCCACTGAGCAGCTGGGAATTTCTTTGCTGAAGGTTTGGTTTAGTCTTTATTTTTCTAACTGCTAGCCCTGCTAACATGATTCAGTGAAGGTCATATTTAATCTTGCAGAGAAAAGCTACCTAAGCAGTTCTTAGGTAGGCTTCAGTAAAAATAAATTGCGTTGGCTCTGTGGATAAGTCTGTTGCTTCAACCCAACAATTACAGTCCAAGAGAACAAATAAAGGTAACAGTAAAATACCGCACTTGGTTTCAAAAGAATTTCACTGCATGTATGTTACCAGCTGAGTGTTTGTTAATAACAAAGTTATTGTTAATAACTAACCCACCAAGAAAGTAGCAGTTCCCAAAAGTGTATCTCTGCCTTGTGAGCAAATATAGCTTATTTATATGTACAGGAAGGTAGTTAGTATCACCACTGGAACTTAAATGTCAAAGGAATGGACTGACAAGATTTCTTTAAAGACCTAAATACAAAGGAGAAAACCAAACAATTTTTCACCTTCTGAATGTTGAACCCCTAACAAAGTGACAAATCCTAATGCAAAGTGACAAATCCCAACGTTTATGTGCTTAATACATATACTACTAGGTTTCTAACACAAAGTAGATTCGCGCCATCCATCTCAAGCTGGAATTCAGCCTTCTGAGCTAACCTTTGCTTTAGGGCTGAAAATCAAATCAACAAATATTTATCTAGTTCTTACTGCGGATCAAGTACTGGTGGGGAATGCAAAGAAATACAACACGATCCTAGCTCTCAAATAACTTGCCTTGTAGGTGTTACTAATGGAAAAATCCAAGGAATCAACGATTTTCACAACAGTTCAAGAGGCTAGAAAAGACTTAAGATGTTTGTGATTAATCGCCCATAGGAATGGCACACAGTGTGTTGCTTCTGAAGAAATTCAGAGAATTTATTACGGTCATGCACCAGATAACGATGTTTTTTGTCAATGACAGACCGCATATATGATGGTGGTCCCATAAGATGAGTACCATAGAGCCTAGACATGTAGTAGGCTATACCATCTAGGTTTGTATAAGTACATGCTATGATGTTTGCACAATGACAAAATCGCCTAACGACGCATTTCTCAGAATGTATCCCTGTTGTTAAGTGACACATGACTGTATTCTAGGCTGAAGAGATCAGCTAAGGTTTGTGGGAGGAGGCACAGGGAGATGCATACAGTTATAACCAAAAAGACCACTCTAACTCTGCTTTCCTTCGGTCCTTTTAGGTTTAGTCCCTGTACTACAACTTTTCCCCACATTTCTCTTCACACCTAGCTTCATTTCCTAATCCTGCACCATCTAATAGGCAGCCACCAGCCACATGTGGCTATTGTGCACTTGAATGTGACCAGGCTGAATTAAGATGTGCCGCAGGTGTAAAAGACACACAGGATTTTGAAGATTCCATATGAAAAAAAGAATGTAAATGATCTCATTAATATTTTTATATTAACTGCATGTTGAAATGATAATATTTTGGACATACTGGGTTAAAAAATATTATTAAAATTAATTTCACCGACTTCTTTTTATTTTTCTAACATGGCTACTAGAAAATTAAAAATTATACATGTGGCTCACCCTATATTTGTATTGGATCGTGTTGCCCTAATCAATATTTTTTTTTGGCTGTGCTTTGGCATTCTGCCTCTGAACTTCTAATGGTTGCAGCCAACCCTAGTTTCATAACAATCCAAAAATGTCTCTAGTAGCTATCAAGGGATCAAAACTATTCTAAAATTTTTTCAGACACAAATCAGGGATATGGACGCTTCTTCTGTTGTGCAAAGTCAGAAGTCACACTCTGATTGAGTCATACTAAGTCATTTTCCAACAGGGGACCTGTAACGGTTGGTGTATGGGGAAAATAAAACCTCCCTGAATTCCCCAGTGCTCCTATGAAACACCTGAGCCACCAAGACACAGGAATCTATACCACAGAAAGATAGAGAATCTATATGATGTAAAGGTAGGGAATGTTTGCATTAACTTCCCCTAGAAACACTTTACTCCTCACATACCACAAGAACTGGATCTGCAGCCATTTGTCTAAATTAATTGCTCTGATCCAAAAAGATAATTAAATTTCTCTTATCTCCTCAAGCGGGCCAAATGGTTGCAGCCTGGACTAGGTCCCTAGGTTAAGTTCCCTGGGTGGCAGGAAGACCTCTCTCTCTAAGCACGCACATTTCAAAAGCGATGAGGCCCAGACCTTAGGGACACCTCTAGGTTGTAAAACCCTTACATTCCAAAAGGTTAGGATGAGAACCCTGGGTCGTTCCCATCCTGTCTCGAAGGAGCAAAGGTGTTTCTTTTCTCTCTCTCTCCTTTGGGAGAGGAAAGGGATGGTTGCTCTGACCATCATCTGCAGAGCGCAATCCACATCCATGGTCCATCAACTCTCATGGCATTGCCTGAGGGTCTAGGTTTGGGGGACCAACACTGAACATCAGTCTGGCTGTTGACCTGGTTATAAAGGTCAATAATGAACTTTTCTCCTACTCAGTGTCTTGTGTTTCTCAGTATTCACATACATCAAGGACATATCTGCGAAGTGGGGTAACATCTCAAACCGTCCACAGTTCTTGACAAAACAGCACGTCCCAGCCTCACCAAGGAGCCATCAATCTAAGTGTCTTCAAGAGGTAAGAGCTGAATGGGGACAATGGCATCTCTGAGCCTGGCTCCATACATCAAGGGAGAAAGAACTCACGAATGGCCAAGTCCATGCACAACATCCTCCTCAGCAACATCCAATTTACTTTTCCTAATCTTATATTTACAAGAGGTGAGGTCAGAAAGGACACTTTAGAGTTGTCTCGAGAATATTTTTTCTGGTTATAAAAGTAATTGTGCTGTTGTATTAAATTTGGAAAATACAAGTGTTTCAACAGGGGGAAAAAAAGCCAAACACCTACAATCCCACCATCCAATGTTTTCTTTCACGTTTGTTTTTTACATGATATATATACAAACACACACACACATTTTCAAAATAAAATTAGGGTCACAACTGAATATCCTCTTTTTCTCCACTCAACATATATCACAAACATTTTCCCATCATTAAATGCAAAAACATGAATTTTATAAGCTATCTATACTCATTGTCTGGATGTGCCATAATTCTTTTAAATGTGTTCCTGTTGTTGGGTATTTAGGTTGTTTCCAAGTTTTCACTATAACAAAAGCTAATTCAATAAACATCCTAGTACATAAATATTTGCCCCGTCTCTGGTCACTTCACGTGAAGTAGGTTCTTGAAATAGGTTCCTAGAAGTGGAATTACTGGAACAGAGAGTTGAACATTTTTAAGACTTTAAATATATAACATGGAATTGAATTCCAGAAAGTCTATTTCAAGGTACAATCCCAACTACGATATGGAGTGCTCACCTTCAAAATCAGTGAC
This sequence comes from Diceros bicornis minor, assembly GCF_020826845.1. NCBI lineage: Eukaryota > Metazoa > Chordata > Mammalia > Perissodactyla > Rhinocerotidae > Diceros > Diceros bicornis. The sequence continues at coordinate 16,189,811 of NC_080768.1, forward strand.
CCAGTTACGGCATTCATAATTCAATCTTAACCTGTGCCCCCCACTCTTTAGAGAAACGCAGTATTGGCCTATTCCATTTTCCTGATTCCCTATTTACCTCCTACAACCTGACAAAAATAAAACAGCAGGAAGGACAACCAGCATGGGGGAAGTGAGGAGGGCCTAAGACAGCCAAGACAGTATTTCTGATCAATTTCATCGACATGTATCTTCCTTTAGGGGCTCCTGGTTGCCTCCAAGGGCCATTTTGGATTGAGTCTGAGGCCTCATGTGGGGGTACCCATTCCGCTATCCTCTCCAGCTCCAACACTACCCCCTCTAAGGTGCTTCAACCATGCCCCATGGATAACCACTCACAAGCTCCTGTTTACTTGTCTAAAGTCAGCTGATGCAGAAAAGCTTTCTCGTCAGACTTTATTCTTCCCTAGGATAAAAAGGCCTAAGTCCAAAGTCAGAAGTGGAGGGTCCTCCAGCATTTCAACTTGTCCTTGAATTACTCTCAATTAACCACCAACTTGTTCCCACCACCTCTGAAACACCTTCAATGACTTTTGTGGCAAGACAGAAAATGGACCTACCTGACTCCCTCTTCTCTCTCTCCCACTCAGGAATGCCGGAGGCCCTATTCTACTCTCTACCTTATTCTCTTTTTTCATCACCTCATCCCCCAACGGTCACCTTCCAATGCCCCCCACTCCTATCCACCACTCCACACACCCACCAACACCCTATCTGGGTGTTAGGACACTGTCTTCTCACCACCATCATTCTTCTCATCATCTTCAATAATTCTAGGGTAAGGGGAACCAAAAAAGCTCTCTTCCAAAATAACACGTTAGATATTACTTGAAATAAAGCAATTTGTATGTGGTTCCTTCTCACTCAAAATGTCAACCTCATGAAATGGGAAAGTAAGTAGGATTCTAAGCTTATGGGGCCAGGATGGTATAGTCCATCTATAAAATATTTCTTTGTATCCTACAAAAAACCTGATATTCACAAGCTCAATAAAAACAAACGAAATCGAAAAGTCACCTTTCCTTTGATCGCATTAGGTGTGCAAGTATCAAACGCTGTTACACAGATAGCAACAGATTGCTAAATACGCCTGAAAAGAAATTATTTATGGAAATTACACAGCAAGTAGTTAACTCTCAAAAGTATTTGTTTAATGAAAACTGGACAGGATTTTATCACACAAAATCCTAAATTAAGTATTTTGTTGAACTAAATTGGTCTTGCCCTTGAGATAAAAATGCTTAAAATCCATCATCAGAAAGCACCATACAGCCTTCTGTTTCTCATAAAAATGGAGACTACAAGGCATGTACATGGGGCAAGAGACATTTGGAGACATTTTTTGCTTGACTCTAGTTTTTCCTTGCTTATCGAAGCTGAATGCTAAACTGAGAAAAAGGACTATAATCCAAAACAGAAATAAACAGAAAACAAACCCATAACTTTTTATGGCCTTCCTAGACAAAGAGACATACCATAAGACAATGTCTTTCTTGTCTCTTCAGAATGGAAAATTCAAAGTATCACAATCATAACACCAATACCATTTTTGTATGACAAGCCAGGTCAACATGGGCAGAGCCAATAGAGAGTGGCCACAGATTCCCTATTCAAGGCACTGTCTACAATGTGGATAACAGGTTCCATCTCCTTGCTTTCCTGCATAGCGTGGCCTCTGAGCCAGTGAAAAAATAAAACGATTTGGCCCTGGGAAGAGATCCTCCCTTCAGTGGTTCTCCACCTTTTGCTCTGGCCCACACACCTGAGGGATAGAGACCCAGGACATTCTGGTGAATATCAGAGGCCTACCATGGGGGTGAGGGGATCTTAGGGTGGGAGGGGCAAGGAGGGGAAGGGGCTCTCAAATCTGAAGGTTCCTGTGTGGTTTCCAAAAGCCCACTCCCCCTAGGTGATTTTGATACACACATAAGTCCCATCCCCCAAAGATAAAAGAACTATGCAGCCCCATTTTACAGATGTAAAAACTAAAGTTCACAAGGGGGAAGCGATTGAAGAGTTAATAAAAGACTGAAAGTCAACTCCAGGCCTCTGGACTCTTGAGTTCATGCACCTTCCACTACACAGAGCCTGTACATGGCTCACTGTCAACAAATATTTAATAAATAAACAAAATAAGGGCACAATGTTTGTGTTCATTTAACAAAATAATTGCCTGGGTTACTACAATGGTTCATACCCTGGGGTCCCTGGATCCCCAGCAGAACTCAAAGTTACTGTCAGGAGTGAGGGATCCTGGGGTAATTTCAGATCCGGTGAGGGGGAAAAACATTTTAAAGGGATCTTTGAAAGTAAAATGCTAGCGACTATGGGCCTGCTGCACACATGCCCCCTCCACCGCCAGAGGCCGGGCAGGGTCCTTGGGACAGGTTACAACTCAGCATCTGAGTCTCTGGTCTTGATTTCCTGCCTGTGTATTTCCCTTGGTATCTTATAGAAAATATTGGCTTCAGGTTTAAATCTGGACCCTAAAGACAATTTATCATTCTTTGTTTAAAAAGAAAGATTTTTATCAAACCTCCTTACTCCCATTCCCACCAGCTACCCCCTGCACGAGGGCCATTCCTCAACCCTGGGCAGACATTACACACCAAATATTGCTCACACTCAGGCCAAAAGTAGGGCACAAATGGGGCAAACAGGGCAGAGAGCCCTGACCTCTTACCCCTGGATGGGAAGGAACACAGTGTCCCATACAGATGAAAAGAAGAACTGACTTTATTATCAATAATAACTGACATTTCATAGCAATTTATATTATTTTTATATACTACTTTATGTATTTTTGTTATACATTATAAATATATACTATTATATTTATTTTCACATATGTTATCACATGTTATTTTCACATATAAAGTGTTCAGTATACAATAAGCATTCAATAAATGCAAGTTAACTGAGTCCTTTTAAAGATGTTATAAAAAAAATAGCAAAACCAGTTAAAGGCCTACCTGTAATAACACATAATGAATTGAAGAGTCAGAAGCAATGATGATGAAAATCCAAACTAAAGCACAGTGAGCTTAGGAAGATTTTTTCCTGATATAAAGAGGGAAAAGACATGGGTCTAATCATTGTTATTTCCATATCATTTGGTCTCCACGGATACCATCTAACTTTTCTTCTAACAGGAAAAAAAAATTCACTGACAATATAATATTTCATTGTTAAATACGTTGATGCTTTACATAAACTAGTTATTCTGTGTTTAATTCCTTTGCATTATCTATATACTCTCAGAAGAAGTAAAATCCTTTCTTGCTGAAAATTCCATATGACAAAGTCAGTGTTTAATCCACCGTCATGACTCCCTGGCTTTTTTAAATTAATAATCTGACAGAATTCTGAAAGTTAATGTCTCAAACATTGGTAGATTGCTGTAATTTATGCAACCGTCTTTCACATACAGTATCTCATTTGTTCCCAAAAGCAACCCTATCAGATACACAGTTAAGTATTATTATCACCTTCCATAGAACTAACCTCACTAGGCAGCTACTGAACTTATTTTTCAGTTGTGTACTGTCAGCTCAACAACTAGAATGCACTATCTCCCCAGAGGGTAGAGAAGTTGTCCTCCTGTTCCCAGTTGAACCCTCAGAGCCCAGCACTGTGTCTGGGGCATAGTGAATGTTCTAGTAATATTTATGAAATGAATAAATAAAGTCCCTTGTCTGCTTCAAGACCTTTTTGGTATAAAGCATGTAATGCAACCATGTCCCAGATACCCCATTTAGAGTTCAGTGGTCTGTTCTCTATCAAAAGGAAATTGTGTGAAAATGCTCTGAAAACTACAGCTTATACTCAATGATACTAAGAATAAAAGTACACTTTCCTTGGCAACATGGGAAAATCGATGCACATCACATGTAAAACAACCAAAGTTTCAAATTTTTCACTACTAAGTTTAAACATCTTTAACTAGCTTTGGTATATTGAATATGTGCCTAATAAAGAACTTCAGAAAGCAGAGAAAGAGAAAAGTGCGGCCACAGTTCATAGAGTTTTCAGTACTTGAGGACAACCATTTGCCATAATTTGCTTCCAATTTAACTACAAACCCTTACTTTTGATTATGATGACATTTTTACAGGTGGGTCTGAAATATGTGGAATTATCTCTAACTTTTGAAGGTCAGCAGAAAAAGAGACAACTCATTGAGAATGAAATATGTAAATGTTTAATATTAAGAAGCAGCTACAAATCATAACAGACAAGAACTCTGGGATCTAGAGGCCAAAATCTAACTTCTTACACAACAGGCTAAGTTATAAATTATAATCATTCACTAATTACAGTGAAATTCCGGACTTTGCCACCTCAATCAATCAATGTTCCAAAATTACCCCTTAGAAATGCCATATTAAGTCCTAAACATTCCATCTGCGGAAGTTTCCTTAAAAAAGACAAGTTTTTCCAGGATTTTTTAGGTTTCTATTTCCATCCTTTCCCTCTCCAAAAAAAGAATGATTGGGGGGAGGGGAGCAGTTTGAGAAAACTAGAGAATCCTGAATCTGTGTGCACGACGAAGTTAAACAGGGATCACCCTCGGGGTCGTGGTAAGGGAGCGCGCATCTGTGGAACATCAAGACCATCCACCTTCCATACTCAGTCTGTCACCAGACCCCTGTCTGCACCTGCCCTCAAGCACCAAAAAGTGCAGGCTGCTAAGTTCCAATTATTTGCAGTCAGTCTGAAAACTAATAAAAGACTGCAGGCTTGACAGCAACCTTGGTGATTCCTGAAAATCCACAACAGGAAATGTAACTATCCTCCACCCTCCCGAGCCATTCATCAAAAGCAGACCGAGTCACAGCAACAAGGAGGCCAGGGGCAGGAGGCAAACGCCAGCACTATTCCTCACTTAGAAGGACTCCGCGTTTTCTTATTCCGCAACCAAGGACGAGGAGCACTACCCACTGCCCACACTGGAGGGAAGAGGCTGAAGAGGGAGTCCCTCCCTCTTGGGGTAAAATGTCCCCAAGTTCCAAGGACTATCCTATGGGGTTAAAGATGGGTGAAGGCCACGCTGCCAATGTAAGGCAACCTCGACTGCCAGTCCCAGAGGTCACGTTTACAGCTGATGACCAAGGGTCCTGCCTACACCGACTGACCCGGGTGCCTCACCTGGTGCCCGGAACACCGTCTTTGCGCCCGGCTCGGGCTGCCAGCCTCCTTCCCTTCTCCGCCTCTAACGGGGCAAGGGGGTCAGCGCGGCAAACGCACCCACACCTGGGGCCTAAGGGAGATGCCACTGCGTCCTGGGCAGGAGGATGAGGGGCATCCTGGCGCCCTCCGAACTTGGAAAGGCTTCCGAGCCCCCCTCGGGGGCCGGCGCCCAGGCCGTGGCGCTGAGGGCGGCCGCAGGCGGGCGGGCGCCACGATTGGCCGCGGCGGGCAGCGCTCGGTGGGCGAGCCCGGCCGGCGAGGCGGAGAGGAAGTGGCGGCCGCGGCTTTGCACCAACCATGTTCGGCCGGCGGGCAGATGCCACTCGGCGCCCAGAGCGGGGTCAGAGGGCGCGGGGCGGGCACTCACGTCCCCACCCCGCGGCAGCCCGCGCCCCAGGACCCCCGGTGGACGCCGGCCCCCACGCCTGCCAGCAGGGCGCCGCTCGGTCCCCCGAGGCTCCCCGCCCCCACCTCGCCCGCTCCGTAGCCGAGGCGGGTCAGGCCCAGCGCGCCAGGCCGGCCCGGGGGCGCCCGCGGGGACCCGGAGGCGCCCGGCTAGGCCGCGGCCGGGGCAGATGACCCCTCGGCGCGCCGCCCTCCCCGGACGCGCCGCCCGAGCCCCCCGCGCGCCAGGACAAGTGCAGTGACAAAGCCCCAGGGCCAGGCCGGGCGCTGGCCGGCGGGAAGGAGGACGCGGCGTCCCCCCCGAGCGGCGGCGGCGGCCCAGCCCCCAGGAAGCCGGGCGTGCCGGCCAGGCCCGGCGCCCAGCCCAGCTCCGAGCCCGCCCGCCGGCTCCGGCCGCTGGCACCCGCCGCCTGCGCCCCTTCCCCGAGCCCCAGGGGCGGGCGAGCTCTGGGACCGCCGCGGGGCGCACCATCAAGTTTCCTTTCGCCGCGGCTGGAGGCGCCTCTCCCGGCCGGGGCGCGGGCGCAGACAGCCCGGCGGGCAGCGGGTTCTGCTTATTTACGCTGGAGGCTGCCTGGAGAGGGGCGCCGCCGCCGGGCACCCAGAAGGACCCGCTCCCCTCCTTCGGATCTGGTGGCGACGGCATCTGTAAACACACACACGCACACACATGTCCGCGACAATTTTGTTTTAAAAAGGAGGCCCGACTCCAGCGGACCTGCACCCCCACACACAACACCTGGGGCGCAGAATCACACAGAGCAGGTCCGTGTCCATGGAGCCACCTCTCCGCATCTGCAAATCCAAAAGTGAAATTAAACCTCCACCGACCTCCTCCTCCTCCTCCTCCTCCTCCCTCTCTACCTCCTCCTCCTCTCTGCAGCCTCAGCAGCCCCAGTAGCAGCAGCAACAGCAGCAGAACCTGCTTCCCCTAAAATCAGATGATCCATAACGGCGCCGACTGTTCCTCCAAAAATCGGTATTAATATTTATGAACCTCAGCATTTTCCGTCTGCAAAACATCGTGTCAAACCATCAGGACACGCACGCATACATCTCCCCTCCGGTCCTCATAAACATGCCCTCGAGAAAAACACACACGCACAGTCACAACTATTATTTGAAAAATGTTACCTCTCAGTGTGCTTTTTCACGCTACCAATACAATTCCGCAAGGTTTAAGTGTTGCTAGGGTGTATGAAATGGAAATGAAAGCCCGTCAGTTGAATAATCGCAGGAGCAAAACTAAAAGTTACTCCCCGGCTTGCCTGAGAACAGTCCAGATCGAAAGCAAAACAAGGAGAGGAAACTGCGAAGAGCCGAGGCTGGAAATCCCCCCACCCCCCGCCCTCCTCCTGCTTCCCTCCCTCGCTCCCTCCCTCGCTCCCCCCTCCGCCCTCCTCCCTCCGCCCTTCCTCCCCAGTGTTTGTTTCAAGCTTGTGCAACCGGGAGGTGGAGGCGGAGGGAGGGCGCGCGCGGCCCGGCCCGGAGGTGCGGAAGTTCGCCGCCGCCGTTCATTGGCAGGCAGCGCCGCTGTCATCATTTCTCGGAAAAGTCAATTTCATTTTCACTTCCCCACGTCGCGGCAGTGGGAGCAACAAGCGGCTGCTCGTGAGTCTGTCTCTCGCACACCGGGGCGCTCCCATGCGCCGCGCGAACACTCGGGGGGCCCGGGGGTCTGGGGGTGACGGGGCGCAAGCTCGGGTTCAGGCCAGAAGCTAATGGCTGTAGGAGAGGAAAGCGGGTACCTGCCTCTCCATCCTAAGGGTTACCTGGAGGTTGGGCGGGAGGGAGGAGGAGGGCGTCCGGGGAAGCAAAGGGGCTCTTGCTATCCTGTGGGTAGGGCAGGTGTTTAGAACCGCTGTCTTCAGAATGAATTTGCCCACCTCAAAGAAATATAAGGAATAATTAACTGACAAGACAGCGTTACTTAGATATTAATGCAAGAACTGGGCCAAGTGACTTGCATCCTTAACCTCGTTTGAACCCTTATCAGTAGTTGAGAGTGTAACCATGCGAGGGGCTGCTGCCATCTCTGACACCACCTGGCGCCCTGTTTGGGGGCTAGCCACGGGATAAGGAAGGCCTTCCTCTAGTACGTCAACAGTAGCACACTCCAGTGCAACAGCGTTACCTTGCTCCAGGATGACATGGGCAAGGATGTGATTTTACTTAAAGATGTCTTGGCCGTGGCTGGCCCAGGAAAGAGGCTTTACACTGTAGTACTTTCAGCCAGGTTCAAATTTGTACTCCTTAACTTCCAAGCTGGGCATCCTTGGTCAAGTTGCTTAACCTGAGCCCTCAGTTTTCAATTCTGTGAAGTGGGGCTAAATGAGAATGCAAGAATACAGGTACAGTACCTGTCACCTTCAAGCTCAAACTGATACAATTCACTTGGGACCTACTGCTTTTTGGTCCCATGCTTTAAAATGATGCATTCTCATCTAATTATACCTGTTTCTTCCCCCACAGGCAGCTTCATCAGCCTCCTCCCAAACTTCTCTACCCAACAGGGAAACTCCCTTCCTGGGAGGCCATAGCTATTTATATGTAAACACTTTCCTAAAAACATAACTCCAAGACCCCTCTTTGCCACAGAAGTACTGAATTCTATGAACTAGAAAAAGAAAAGTATCCAAATATGCACATGTCGTGAGGAGAGAGCTGAAGGTTTAGGATTCTATTTTGTGGCTGCAGCCTCAGAGATAGATCTCACATACACACGTTCTTTCTTATCCGTCTCGTAGAATACTGTGTGTCACAGCCACTCACTTTCTTATTTCCTGTAGCAAAGACCACTATAAAGCAATCAGAGTCACTATATACAAACTCTGTAGGATTGCTGTCACTCCTTACCCACCCATGGACCCAAGTTAAAAACCCAGTAGTCCTTGACATCTTCCTTCCCCACAACATACTCCAATCAGTAGTATCCTGTTGACCTGTTGATGCTAGTCCCAGATCTCCCTGGACCTGGCCCCTTCTGCATCCCCACCGCATTGCCTTCCTTCGGTTCCAGCAGTGGCTCGTCACTGTGCTCCTTGTGTCCTGACTTGGCCTCCTCCGAGCCAGCGGCCACACTACTTCCAAGTTCAGTAGAAAATTAACTTCAGGTAAAGCACAATTCCAGTCTTAACTCTACCCCTCAAAAACCTCCCTGCAGCCTTAAGAATAAAGTCCCTTTTATTTGACAAGACATATAAAGTCCATTATAATCTGGCATCAAACTACCTTTCCAGCCTCATCTCCTGCTACGGTGCCCCGCAAGCTGTCCACCTCTCCCTTGTCAAACCAGCTGCCGTTCCTCTTCGTAAAACAACAGAGCCATCCTCTCGCTTCTTTTATCTTTAGCATGGTGCCTGGCAGGTAGGCATTCAAATACTTGTGAATTAATAATTACTTGCCCTTTGTTCTCATAAAATATTTTAGACTTTATCAGAGTATTTTATTTTTTAATATAAATGTAATCAATACTTATTATACAGAAGACAGAAAACTGGAAAGAAGAAAATAAGCCACCTGAAATCTCACCAGTCAGGAACAGACCTGTTGATATTTTTATGTATTTCCTCCTAGTAGTTTTTTCTAAAGAGCCATTTCCAGTCTTCATCTGCTCAATCTCTCTATCATTTTGTAACGCCCATTGTGCTGCCATTTCCATGATGCCTGGGTGATATCCCTGTGTCCTGTTCTGTTTCTTGGCTGGCTCCTCTTCTGCTGCCATCCCCCTAAATTATGGTGTTTCCAGACATTCTATCCTCAACCCTCCTATTTTCTCATTCTACCTGCTTTCTCTTTGAGTGCTCTCACCCACACCCAAAGCTTCAGAGATCGCTGTTTGGTGATAACTCCAGAATCTGTCATTTCTGAGCTCTGGATGCATTACCTCCTAGAGGTTCCTTAGGTGCAACAAATTAAACATGTGTAAAACTAGACTCATAACACCTTTCCCTGCAACCTTGTATTTGTCACTTCATTAACCAGCCAGGAAACGGGGAGGCATCACAGACTCCTGCCTTTCCTGGGCCCCTGGAGCTCCCTGAGGCATGAGTATTGCTTCCAATGTTCCATGCCCCTAAACTCACAAAGCATAGATTGAATTTCACTCTTCTCATGCCCCTGATGACGTCACTGCAGACCTTGTAAATACAGCCCCAAAATCCACATGGTATTATATACACAGTCAAGAAATATTTGTTAGCCCTTTGATGAGATGCATATAGTCATAAATCTCTGTGGAAAATGGATCAAGATAGCAAAATATAACCTTTTTGAAAGTCTCTGGAAAAAGTAACCTTTGCCATACCAAAGAAATCTGACCAAACACCTTGGTCTAATACAAACACCCTTGTTGGAACAGTCTTGTATAATGAAACCAGAGTGGTGTCCTCAGTGAGGCATTCTTGTATTTTACCTGTGGAATGGAACATCATAAAAGAAGACCCACCTGGATGCATCAGGACCAGTTTCTTTTCAGGGGAGTCAAGTAAGGACAGTGATTCCCGGGACATGTAGTGATGGATGTCTCCATGAATGGATCTCAACTAAGGAAGAAATTTAAAGATACATTCAAGGTTAACTCCTTTCAAATGGATTTCTTATTTATTTTTCTAATAAATGAGAATAGTTTCATAAAATAATCATTCAAGTCACAAACATTAATTAAGTGCCCAAGAAATTTTCTCAGCACTGGGATACAGCAGTGCACAAAACGAATGAAAATCGCTGCCTTCCAAGAAGTTTTCTTACAGTCTAGTATATTGGCATGTTAATTTCCACTGTATTATCCCAGTAATTGCACCCACATCACCTCCATCTACAATCACAGCCTTTAGAACTGGACGTTAAAGTTAAGAATGTAGATTATGATGGCATACTAACTGAAGTGTTAGGTATTTATAGCTGTGATTAAATCAGTGGCCCCTCATCAGTCTGTCAGTTGATGCCCCACTCTTCTCCACAGTATCACCGGTACCACTTCTGTCCTGGCCACGGAGGCTCTCCTCCATGGTACTATAATTCAGGGGTTATAAAATCATGGAAAATGAGTGTTCCACGCTTGCCAGAGCAGTGGGCCAGTACAGAGCCATAGATGCCAGTTCTGCGTTGCAAAGGATATTATTGTGAAGTCCATGTTGAAGAAACATACAGCCAAGTTAGATTTTAGTGGAGACAATAGAACTGTGAAGATGTTGAAAAAGCCTTCGATCAGAGTTCAAGGAACATAGGCACCAAGTTGGTGAAATTCTTGACTATTACTTCATGTAATGGTTTCTTCCCGTTTTACCAGAAACTCTGAAATGAGGTTCATTTTGTTGCAATTATTTTCTGAAAATAACAAAGTTAAATTGAGTAATATGTTGCCCAATCCTTAGTAATAAATATTAATTTTGTCCTGTTCTTCTGATGAAGTAAGGGAAAAAATACTCTTTAAAATTGCCAGGATATACGTGTGTGTGTGTAAGGGAGCGAGAGAGTTTTTCTTGTCCAAAAGGAAGGCTTTCAACTTTGAAAACTTAATAAACCGTTTTTTGCTATAATTTCTCTGTTCCATCCCAAATGGCTTTGAAATATTATTTCTCTAAGGTGATAAAATAGTGCTTTTACTTTTAAAGTCAGAAGGAAAAAGTGCCTATAGCTTTGCCTTGAAGTTCTTTAGAAACAATTACTATAATAGTTTTGAATATTCAAAATATTTTAAATAAGAAATAAATTTCAAATTTGTAATGTAAATTCAGCAAACCGCGTGATTCACTGGATCTGAATATTTAAAGAATTTTTTGTTACAGCTTCCACAATTTCTCTGTAAGTGCCTCGCTCACAGCATATGAAGCTTGATGGCATTCAGCGTGTCCTCTTTCTCCCCAAACTTCTTAGCGTTTTGAATGATACACCTTTATTCTGTTTGAAAATGTTTGGAAATTTGCCAATCAGAAAGACGGAAGAATGTCATAAAACAAAGGATTGAGAGTATTTTTAAATTCTCTCATTTCTTGGAAAAATCTCATCTCCACTAAATCCAAAATGTGCCTGACAATTCATATACACAGCTGTTGGCACTGCCTCCTTGACCCCAGTTGCAACTCTGTGACATTTCCGGCTCATGTTTATAGAGCACTACGATGCTCCAGGCACTCTGAGAGCTGCTGTGAAGACAGTGAGAAGGAGACAAGCCCCTGCTCTCACGGAGGTTACATTCCAGTGGGGGTGATGTCAGCAGACAGACAAGCAAACCAGTAGAATGGTTACAGATTTGTATTAGTGTTCTGACGGAAATAACCAGAGCTCCGATAGAAAACAGGGGGGGATTTGGTGGTCAAGGAGAGTTCCTCAGAAAATGACATTTAAGCCAAGACTTGAAGAATAAGACGATACTGTATTAGTTTCCTAGGGCTGCCGTAACCAAGTACCACCAACTAGGTGGCTTAAATAACAGAAATTTATTGTCTCACGTTATGGAGGCTAGAGTGCAAGATCAAGGTGCCCACAGGCTTGGTTCCTTCTGAGGGCTGTGAGGGAAGGATCTGCTCCAGGCCTCCTGGCTTCTGGTGGTTTGCCAGCCATCTTGGGCATTCTTTGTCTTGTAGACATATCACTCTGATCTCTGCCTTCTTCTTCACATGGTGTTCTCCCTGGGTGTATGTCTGTGTCCAGATTTCCCTGTTTTATAAGGATGCCAGTCATATTGGATTAGGGGCCCACTATACTCCAGTATGATCTCATCTTAACTAATTACATTGGCAAAGACCTATTTCCATATCAGGTCACATTCTGAGGTACTGGGAATCAGGACTTCAACATATGAATTGGAGGGGGGCACACAATTCAACCCGTAACAGGTACCAATTGAGCAATGAAGCGCCTAGGTAGAGGAAAGAGTGGGGACAAAGGCCCTACGAAGCAAAAGCATCTGGCATATTCTGGAAACTGAAGGAAGGTGAGTGAGGGTCAGAAACCAGGTGGGCAGAGGCCAGATCAAGGAGTTTGGATTTATTCTAAGATCAGTGGGAAGATTTTGAAGGGTTCTGTGATTTTAAAAGTTCACCCTATAAATTTCCCAGTTCTTTCCTCAACATCAATGAAATGAGAGGATTTCTTAATTTGTTGATTTCTTAGAGGAATTTGCAACTGTTTTCTTATTGCTCTCTGAGTTCATTCCTGATGAATTTGCTGAGGAAATATAATGCATGTATGATATTATGAAACAGTTAAGTCTTTTTTATTCCATTTTTGAATTCCTAAGTTAAAATATTTATTTCTCTTTAGCTTTCTCTCTGATTTTCATCTCCACAAATGAAGTAAATTTTTACTTCATTCTTTTTACTCCCCCCAAACAACTTTCCTTTAAAAAAAAAAAACAAGATATATTCAACTGTGGATTCCAGGCACACACTGTTTTCCTCAGACTGTTTTGAGTGAACAGTGATCATTTTCAGAGATTGTGTAACCACAAAATCAATATTCATTCCAAAATTTAATGATTTCAAATGTATTTCACTTTATTGATTTCTAAAAATTTTCAGATTTTTTCCCATCAGAAATTCCTTGTGTAATAGTTTCCACAAAACTGAATTTTTGTTGACAGAACAATCAGCGTAAGAAAAACCATGATTTGCCTTGACTGTTTTGTAATTTGAAAGCAAATATTGGTTTAAATAGCCCATCATGTATTTTCTCAGCCTCAGGCTGTGGATCCTGGTTTTCGGCAACACCCCTCTCTTGACAACCCAAAAAGGTCCACTTTTTTCTGTTTTACATATTGAGGTTCTGATTAAGATTTCATTTAGGTAAAAGGTTTTGTTGCTTAAAAAAATAGGAAAAACATCAAAGCCACAAATACTGGCTGTTAGTTTTACTTCATTTTCATATAATTGGAGATAGGAAAGAAAACACAACCAACCATGGGTGAAAAACCCTTAAGATTGAAGGAGAGAAAGAAATACGGACACCAAGCAATCGAAGCCTGTGCGAGCATTGACATAATTGAGTTGGTTCATGTTGGGTAGCCAGGCAGAGCCAGCCACAGTAGAACACCAACATTATAGGTTCAGCATCACTTGAGTTGCTCGAATTGTCTCCATATTGCTTTGTTTTTATTTCCTATCTTGATGAGAACTTTTTATCTTTTCAGCGATGGAGAACCAACAGAATCATGACCACTTGTTTCACAACGTAAGCAGTTAATGTCATGCTTTTATGACCAATGGACAAATCTTTTTCTCTCATTGAGAAATTGGAGGAACATTATCCCTAACCCTGTCATCTTTCACAATGCTTATAAATATCTTGCCACATAAACACTTTTCCTTTTGTTGGTATTTTTGCTTATGCTGAACTTAAAGTAAGTATGATAATAGGAAATATTTATGCTATATTGAAGGCAAAAGGAAAATAAAGTTTTATATGTACAGTTTGACCACCCCAAAATGTTCACATAAATAAAACCAAAAGGAGCTATATCAAAATGTTAATAGTGGTTGTCTTTTTTTGCTTGTTTGTTTCCCCCAAAGCCCCAGTAGATAGTTGTACGTCATAGCTGCACATCCTTCTAGTTGCTGTATGTGGGATGCGGCCTCAGCACGGCCGGAGAAGCGGTGCGTCGGTGCGCGCCCGGGATCGAACCCAAGCCGCCCGTAGCAGAGCACGTGCACTTAACCACTAAGCCATGGGGCCGGCCCAGTAGTGGTTGTCTTTGAGTGATGGAACTGTGGATGATTTTTTTTTTCCTATTGAAAAATGAAAGTTTTTAAGAATAGATTTTACTTTTATTAAAGTAAATTTTAAATAATATTTTATAGGTGATTTCAGAAAATTATTTCTTGATATGCTTGTATTTTTATATAAATTACTTGTAAATTTTAGCTAGTTTCTTCCATAATACTTCAAAAAAGAAAGCATTGATTAATACATCTTATATCTTACACTACATTCTTTGAAGAATTTTAAAATTTATGTCTCTTTGAGTTACATAGAAGATAGTTTTCTTCCAGTTTTGTTGAGAAAAAAATGACATACATCATTGTATAAGGCACACAGCATGATGGTTTAATTTAGATATATTGTGAAATGATATCACAATAGGTTCTGTTAACATCCATCATCTCTTATAGATACAATAAAAAGGAAAGAAAAGAAAAAAAATTTTTCTCCTTCTGATGAGAACTCTTAGGATCTACTCTCTTAATAACTTTCCTATGTATCATACAGCAGTGTTAGTTATAGTCATCATGTTGTACGTTATATCCCTAGTACTTATTTATCTTTTAACTGGAAATTTATACCTTTTAACCACCTTCCTTCAATTCCCCCTCTCTCCACTCTCTGCTTCTGGTAAACACGTCTTATCTTTTTTTCTGAGTTTGGTGTTTGGTGTTTTTTAGATTCCACATATAAGTGCGATCATACAGTATTTGTCTTTCTTTGTCTGACTTATTTCACTTACCATAATGCCTTCCAAGGTCCATCCATGTTGCCACAAATGGTAGGATTTCTTCATTTTTTATGGTTGAATAATATTCCATTATATATATCTATATATATATATATTACAATTCCTAATCCATTCATCCATGGATGAATACTTATGTTGTTTCCATGTCTTGACTATTGTAAATAATGCTGTAGTGAACATGAGGGTGCAGATATCTTTTTCAGTTAGTGTTTTCATTTCCTTTGGATATATTCCCAGAAGTGGAATTGCTGGATCATAGCATAGTTCTAGTTTTAATTTTTTGAGGATCCTCCATACTGTTTTCCCTAGCAGCTGTACCAATTTATATTCACACCAACAGTGCGCCAGCGTTCCCTTTCTCCACATCCTTGCTAGCATTTATCTCCTATCTTTTTAATGATGGCCATTCTAACAGGCATGAGGTGATATCTCATTGTGGTTTTAATTTGCATTTCCCTAATGACTAGTGATGTGAGCATCTTTTCATGTACCTGTTGGCCTTTCGTATATCTAGAAGATAATTTTTTCCGACAAATGCTATATAGTTTCTCCTAGTCTTTTACCAAAATATTCATTTTTAAAACACATTTGTGTTTTTATCTTAGCAGTTCAAATATTGACTCGCCAAAGGAACATATAAGAACAAATTTATAAATTAACTTGTGTCCAGATCAATAGCTATTAAAAAATGATACATCCCGTGATCACTATTAAAATTTAAATAATCTTTTGCTTTGATTCACATCATGTTTTAAGTAGGCTATTTGAAAAAGATTAAGAATTAAGAGAAATCTATAACAACTAAAAAATCTTTTCTAATTGTAAATTTTCATTTCACTTACATGCAAATTTCAGTTAGTATATTCTTAGCAATCAAATTCAAATTCTTAGATCTCAAACATGAATGAGGACTCTAAGAAAAATATCAAACTTTTATGTGAAATTTGTTCTTTTTGCCTTTCTTCTTTCTGGCACTTTCATATTTAGTCATCATATTTCCTATTTTGCTTGCTTAATTTCCACATACAAGCAGATTAGCAGAAGGGAAAAGAAAACATCTCATTTGAGAGCAGTGAAGGAAAGGTCCTCTATCTTTTTCTCTCTCTCTCTCACACACGCGCACACACACACACAGTAGAGGAAGGTTCTCTGCATGCAGATACTCATTTGGAATTCAGAACATTTTTTTCCCACAGAAATAAGAAACTATAATAGTATAAGTATATAGTTTACCTTCATTATAGGTTAAAATAAGAGTTTGTGGTCTGGCCTGGGAACACACCATTTTATAACGTACACATGGGAGAATTTCGTTCTGAAATCTAAACAGCTGTTTTCAAAAGAAACTATTAGAGCACACTGGGTTGTGTGGGTCTGGGACTGCCCACCCTCTGTCCTCCACAGAGCTGTGCTCAGCGGTGTGGAGGAGGCAAGGAAGAAAGAGGCCTGGTTCCTGATCTCAAGGCATGTGCAGTCTACACCGGGAGACGGGGCCCACAAAGAAAAGATGATTATTTCAAGACCGAAATGGTATGCAGCCCCACTCCCAGGTAACATTGTAATTCATTCATTTATCTGTTCATTCAGCGTCTGTTTCTTGACTTTATAGTAATCTCTCTCTTTTTTATATTTTAAATGATATTTTCTAATATAAATAATACATGATTTTAGTAGAATATTAGAGCAATACAGACATATTTGTAGTGACAAAATCAGAAAGAACTTGAATGTCTGCTGGCAACTGAAGGATTGAATAAACTATGGTTGATCATCCTATGGGATGTTATGCACCAATAAAAAATAACAAATTAAGGGGCTGGCCCGGTGGCACAGGTGGTTAAGTGCGCACGCTCCACTGCAGCAGCCCGGGGTTCGCGGGTTCGGATCCTGGGCACGCACCAGCGCACCACTTGGCAGGCCATGCTGTGGCAGCATCCCATATAACGTGGAGGAAGATGGGCACAGATGTTAGCCCAGGGCCAGTCTTCCTCAGCAAAAAAAAAAGAGGAGGGTTGGCAGATGTTAGCACAGGGCTGATCTTCCTCACCGAAAAAAAAAAAAAAAACAAATTAAGAATGTCTATTGGGGGCTGGCCCCGTGGCCTAGTGATTAAAGTTCCACATGCACTGCTTCAGCAGCCCAGGCTCACGGGTTTGGATCCCGGGCACAGACCAACTCCACTTGTTGGCCATGCTGTGGCGGCATCCCACATACAAAATAGAGGAAGATTGGTACAGATGTTAGCTCAGGGCTAATCTTCCTCAGCAAAGAAAAAGAAAAAGAATGTCTTGATCTGGAGAGGGGACCAGGATGTATTAGAAGAATAAAAATAAAGATGCAAAGAAAGATTCATAGTATGATCTCCTTTTTGCAAAGACAACAGTGACCCCCCCCCAAAAAAAAAACATTTGAATTAAAAAGGATAAAGATGTATACACAAAACTGTTGATATTGGTCACCTTGAAGACAGGTAGGTTACCAACTTTTTTCTTTACTTATCTTTGTCTTGAGGAAAAAATGATAATTTTAAAACAAAATGAAAATTTGGAAATACAGAACAGATTAAAGAGAAAAATTAAAATCACTTTGATTTCTGATTTCTATTTTGTTAGGTATTGTGTGTGTGTGTATGTGTGTGTGTGTGAACTTCCCTGGATAATTAATTATAAATGATTTTTCTTGACTGTCACTATGTTTATGTCAACTCAGGAGCCTTCTGAAAAGAGTGCTTTAACCCAAAGCCACCCAGTAGACCCACGATGGGGACACTTTTAAGCAGGCAGGCATTCAGTTCCCTGTGGGATCTGCCTGCTCCCCTGTGGCAAAGGCCCATCTTAGCCCTGTCTGTGTATCTCTACTACCTGAATGGTAAGGAAGAGTTTCCTAAAGTGTAAAACTGAAAATAAAGGAGTGTTGCTTTTATGCCAGCATGAGCTCTGCGCCGGTTAAGGGTTCTCTGCCTTATACTGATGAATTCTCCTACATCATCTTAAAGAACCAACATGGCTTCCTTCCAGGCAGGCTGGATGTACTCACAGGAAGGAAGCGAGCAGCTGGTGGAGTCTGGCCCACTGAATACACTTTAAGAAAGTGCTGTGTACACTTCTGCTCAGCACCACTGGTAAGCCCATGACACCGGTTCAGTGGCCCCGGGGAAAGTGGGTACCTTAGTCCAGTTTTCTCTGTACCTCTTCTGAAGAATTATTCACCAGGAGATAGGTGTTCCTTACATCA
The DNA here is from genome assembly GCF_020826845.1 of Diceros bicornis minor. NCBI lineage: Eukaryota > Metazoa > Chordata > Mammalia > Perissodactyla > Rhinocerotidae > Diceros > Diceros bicornis. Next base: position 16,208,109 of record NC_080768.1, read on the forward strand.
ACATGACACTTTCATCAGTCAAGCACAAAGCAAACAATTCCAGATGGTAAACAACAGAGCATAGCAAGGACTACCAAAAGAAAGGCCCAGAAGGCTTCCCATAGGTAGCAGGATTTGAGCTCTACCTTAAAGAATGGGTTAAAAATATATTCGTGTGTGTGTGTCTGTGTGTGTGTGTGTGTGTAGTTAATAGCCAGCTTTAAAAAGCCTTGATACAAGCTTTCAGACTTCAAAGTGCCCTCTCATCCCACAAAGAACACCCATGTAACAAACTCATCTGGTCCTGTAGTCCAAGCCAGTGCTGTTTTTAGGCCAAAGGAATTTTGTTGAATTATCCATTAAATATATTGGTAGAGTTAGGAAACTAGTTTTTTCAATTAAAAATTGGAGATGAGGGGGTGGGGGGAGACTCCTAGATCCAACATGTGGAAGAAATATGTACATTTAATAAGATCTCTGAGACTTCTCTTTAGCCTCTAAAACTATAGATTGAAAACCATTTCCTTGTGATACTTTGATTCCTTAAGAATGGGGGAAAAAAGTTATGGTCAGATCAGGAAATTTTGAGGAACATGATTTTCCAAATTTAAAAGGCATCCCAATGTCTAGCACAGTATGTGACTGAAGATAGGATGTGAAGATCTATATCAAGACTATCACCACAATTAAGAAATAAAGGGACAGTTGGCCATAAAGAGTAACAAGGACTAGACTTGACCTCCTCCAGAAAACAACTAGAAAACTGGACAAAACAGGAAACCACTGAGGGCCGGCCCAGTGGTGTAGTGGTTGGCGTCACGCACTCCACTTTGGCGGCCCGGGGTTCACGGGTTCACGTCCCAGGCGCGGACCTGCACACCGTTTATCAAGCCATGCTGTGGCGGCGTCCCACATATAAAGTAGGGGAAGATGGCCACGGATGTTAGCCCAGGGCCAATCTTCCTCAGCAAAAAGAGGAGGACTGGCAACAGATGTTAGCTCAGGGCTGATCTTCCTCACCAGAAAAAACAAAACAAAACAAAAACAAAAACATGAAACAACTGTTTTCAGGCCTTGAGCAATAGGCAGCACAGGACTGTGATCTTTGAGAAAAGGGAAATGAAGTGAGCCCTGTGCTTTCTGTTGGAGACAATTTCCACACCACAATTGCCGTGATGGGCAGACCCAAATAGAACCAGGAAAGGGAGTGAGGATACAGAAATCAGAGAGGCTGAGGCAGCTGGAAGTTTTGAGGCAGAGTTATCAAAAAATGGTAGTTATGCAGAAAAAGAGCTTTAGAAATTTGTATGGTCCCCTTTAGAGTTTGCTGAATATGAGACCAGGCACGTGGAAACCAGTACTCCAAAATACTGGACAAAGAATGACTGGGGCATGGTAAACTAAATATTCCCAGAGCTCCCACAGACCTTGGAATTGATCAGATTCCCAACAGGCAGAATGGAGAGGCCTTACTGATCATCCACTTATGTCTCTCTGGTAGGGCAAACAATCCCCAGAGTGAAGGCTACTTACTATATGTCTTAGCAGAATTAAAAAGACGTCTTAAAGGAATAAAGCGTATATGAAAGTAAAACTCCTTGCCTAAATAAAACCAAAACCTCATTAAAGTAAGACAAAAAAAAAAAAAAATCCAGACACTCAACAACATCAAAAACACAGTATCTAAAATCCAATAAAAAATTACTAAACATGCCAAGAAGTAAGAAAATACGACCTGCAGTGAAGAAAAAAAGCAATAGGAACAGACACAAATAAAAGCTAGAGATGATGGAACAAGCAGATAAGAATTTTTTTCAAGTTATTATAGTTGTGAACACATATTTAAAGGAAAACATGAACCTAACGAGGAAATGAATGGAGGATATCGAAAAGAACCAAATGAAATTTCTAAGATGAAAAATACACCATCCGAAAAGAAAGTTTAACTGGATGAACCCAGACCCAGGTCTTGGTGTCTAAATCTATTCTCCAATAAAAGAAACCAGGGATCCTCGGGGAAATGATGGATTCTAGGGCTGGGGCAGGGCATATACGAGATGAGCCTGGTGCCAGAAAGTAAGGACGTCCTCAAAAAACAAAATGATGGGGGTATGTCAAAGGGACACAGGAGCCAACTGAAAGGCCTATGCTGGAACAATTTGAACAAAAAATGGAAAGAAAGAAAGAAATATTGGATTATAACCCAAAGTATAAAATAAATATCTATGAGTCCATACTGATATAAATCAATGATAATAAATAAATACATACAATAACTCATATAGAAGAAGTTGAAATAATTTTCTGTAGGTTCTTCTCCCTCAAGGAGGCAGAGCATAACTCCCACCCCTTAAGTGTCTTCCTTGCAAAGAGTCCATATAGAAATAGGGGGGAAAGTAACTTTATAGTGGAGGAGCTCAACAAACTACTGCAGCCAAGTGATCCAAGTTATCATCAGTGATAAGTCAAATTGATAGCATGCACCCTTAATATGATGTGATGAGAATGACACTTTACCTCTGTGGTCTTCTTCAAAAACCCTTAACTCCAATGTGGTAGGCAGAATAATGTCCCCCAAAATGTCCACCTTCTAAAGCCCAGAACCTGTGAATATATTACCTTATGGCAAAAGGGACTTTGCAGATGAGATTAAGGATATAGACTTTGAGGTGGGGAGATTATCCTGGATTCTCTAGGTAGACCCAATCTAATCTCATGAGTTCTTAAAAGCGGAGACCCTTAACTGGCTCTGTGGTCAGAGACAGAGAAAGATGTAACAATGGAAGAAGTGTCAGAGGGATGGAAGCGTCAGAGAGAGTTGCTGCATTTGTAGCTGAGGGGAGGGACCACCAGGCAAGGAATTGTAGATGGCCTCTGGAAGCTGGAAAAGGCAAGGAAATAGAGTCTCCCCAGAGATTCCAGAAGGGAATATAGCGCTGATGACACCTTGATTTGGGACCAAGGAGACTCATTTCAGACTTCTGACCTACAGAATTGTAAGTAATAAAGTTGTGTTGTTGAAGCCACTAAGTTTGTAGTAATTTGTTACTGCAGAAATAAAAAACTAATACATTCAGTCTACCATGAGAAAAACATCAGGCAAACCAAAACTGAGGGACATTCCACAAAATATCTCCTCAAACTGTCAAGGTCATCAAAAACAAAGTCTGAGAAACTCTCACAACCTAGAGGAGCCTAAGGAGACATGATAACTATATGTAATGTGGTATCCTAGATGTGAAAAAGGACATTAGGTAAAAACAAAGGAAATTTGAATAAAGTATGGACTTTAGTTAACAGTAATGTATCAGCGTTGGTTCATTAGTTGTAACAAATGTACCACAGTAATGTAAAATGTTAACAGTGGGGGAAACTGGGTGAGGAGTATACAGGAACTCTCTGCACTATCTTTGCAATTTTTCTGTAAATCTAAGACTCTTCTAAAATAAAAGTTTATTTTTTAAAATTCACTGGTTAGGATTAGCAGCAGATTAGACAAAAAAACAAGGAATACTAACTCATAGCAATACAATCTATCCACAATGAAGCACAGAGATAAAAAAAAAAGACTGAAAGAAAAATTAAGCAGAGACTGAATGACCTTTGAGACAATGCAAAGCAACCTGACATATATATAATTGAAGACCCAGAAAGAGAGAAGAGGGGAGGCCAGAAAAAAATCTTCAAAGAAATAGTGACCAAAAGTTTTCCAAGTTTGATGAAACCCACAGATGCAAGAAGCTCAACAAACCTTAAGCAGGATAATCAAACAAACAAACAATAAAACACAGTAAGGCGTATCATAATCCAGTTTCTGCAAACACATGATAAAGAGAAAAATCTTAAAAGCAGCCAAAGAAAAAGATGTTATATAGAGAGGAACAAAAATAAAGATGACAGCAGACTTCTCATCAGAATCTTTCCAAGCCCAGAAGACAATGGAATGATACTAGTTAACAATCAGATTGATGAACTCAATTTAAAAAGCCCTATACTGGGCATAAAACTTAGAACTTAGTTCAAGAGATAGGATTTGAAAACAATTAGGAAATAATTCTAGGGAAGTGTATCAACTTGCATGTTGTATGTAGGCAAATTATGCTGCCAATTCCCTAAAGTAACCTTTTAACAAAGACAGAGTCCACTGTTGTAGTGGGTTGAATGGTGGCTCCCAACAAGGTTTATCCATGTCCTGACACCCAGAACCTCTGAATGTGACCTTTTTGGAAACTGAGTCTTTGCGGTCATACTTAAGGATCTCGAAATGAGATCATTCTGTATTATCCTGGTGGGTCCTAAATCCGAAGACAAGTATCCTTAATAAGAGACAGAAGAGGAGAAGACACACCCACCGAGGAGAGGGGGATGTGAAGACAAAGCAGAGCTTGCAGTGATGGTGCTGCAACCCAGGAGCACATGGAGCCACCAGAAACAAAGACGCAAGAAAGGATTCTCCCCAGAGCCTTTGAGGCCAAGAACTACGGTCATGTTTATGCTTTTGCTGTATGTATAATATTAATAACTATTGATTAACCACCCTTATCTTTCTAAGTTCACAAAATCAAGTAGTATAAAATCTTTAACCCAATAACTGTCACATTATTTCAATTAACACTCATATTCTGGGTTGGTTAGATTTTTATTATACTTCCTCTCAACTTCATGGGCCTGTGTCATCCAGTATGTGGTCCTGGGTGATTTATCCCCTTTTCCAAGTCGATAACTTGCCAAAATCAGGCAAATTCCTGGTTTTGGTTTTTTTTTACATCTTTATTCCTATTCAATGGCAGGAGAGATCAAGAGATTGGGAGAAAACGGAATGACACAAAAAGACTAGTTTTTTTTTTTTTTTTTTGATGTTTTAATGGTTTCTATCATTGTGAAATTTTGGGTTGTACATTTTTGTTTGTCCATCACCATATATATGACTCCCTTCACCCCTTGTGCCCACCCCCCACCCCCACTGCGCTGGTAACCACAGTCCAGTTTTCTCTGCAAAAAGACTAGTTTTTTGTTTGTTACTTCTGGCAAAATGATCAAGTGGTTTGTTTTTTTCTCTCTATACCTAAGAATATTTTTTTAAAATCTTTATAATATGTTAATACTTTTAATGAGGACAACAACATAGATTAAAACTAAATGTGTTTTCAGAGCAACAATAAGGCCAGTGATCTTGATAAAGCTTAATCAGTAGAAAAATTACAGCTATTTCCTGTGGCTCAACACAAATATGAATACACATACACACACATACATATCTTTTCACAGAGTCCTTAACAAAGCTTAAGCGTATGTCCACTCACTTTTAATGATATTTTCTGACCTATTTTTAGTAGAATGACCCATTTTTCTAAGAGTGGTGAGAGATTTGGACCAAACCAATATTCCCAGCCTTTTTACCACCAAAGAAGGAAGGAAACATTTACTGAGTACATACTATGTACCAGGCACTCTGCTGGATGCTTAAACACCCAATCACCCCAATAGGTCATTCCCTTTGAGGGTGGGGATCTAATTTCCATTTCAGTATTTTATCATCCCTGCCTGGTCTGCTGGAGGAGACTCCTTGCTGGCATCTCTGCTTCTACTTTTGTTTCCTGATAGTCCATCTGGACTCAGATGCACCAGAGTGTTATTAAAATATATCATGTCACTTTCCTGCCTCAAGCCCTTCAGGTATTTCCCATAGCAATTATAATAAAATCCACACTCCGTTCAATGGCCTACAAAACCTACAAAACCTCTGCATGTGGTCTGCCCCTTGCCTACCTAACTCTCTCTCACTTCATCGGGCCGTGCTCTCTTCCCCACTCACTATTCTTCAGTCCAGGGGTCAGCAAATTACAGCCCACAGGCAAAATCTAGCTGACTGCCTGTTTTTGTACAGCCCCTGAGCTAAGAATGGTTTTTACATTTTTAAACAGTTGGGAAAAAAATCAAAAGAAGAATGATATTTTGTGACACGTGAAAATGATATGCAATTCAACTTTCAGTGTCCATAAATAAAGTTTCATAGGAACGTAGCCACGCTCATTCGTTTATATATTGTTCAGGGCGGCTTTCGTGCTACAATAACTGAGTAGTTGCAACCAAGATAGAATGGATCACAAAAGCTTAAAATATATACTAGCTGGCCCTTTGCAAGAAAAGTTTGCTGAACCCTGCTTCAGTCACACTGGTCTCCTTTCTGTTTTTAAAACTTGCCCTGCTCATTCTCTCCTCAGGGCTTTCTATTTCCTGTTCCCTCTTCTTGGAACGTTCTTCCCCAGCTCTTTGCACAGCTGGTTTGTTCTCATAAGGTCGCACTTAATATGGACAAAACCAGCAGAAGGTCATATACTATCAGAATGTATCTCTTACCTATGGAAGGATCACTCTCCAATCCCTCGATAGAGAGATTGGATTTAAGTTTCCTATCTGGCAGAGGTGAGGAAACGAGAAGCTTTCTGGAGGCCAGAGTGTGCTCTGAACTCCATAGACCTGGTGATTCCCTCTGTAGTCGGCGTGAATGGATGTTCCTCACCTGTTGCACCCAGAAGACTAAGAAGCTGGAGGAAGAGACTGTGTTCCATCCCCCAGACTCGAGGGAACAAGAGAGGCTTCAGAGACTCTCCTCATGGTCATTCCAGCCACATCTCCATCACATTATAGCCAGCACAGCAGTGCGCACAGCCCGGAATTCTTGGTGTAATTTGTGGACATGGCAATTACAAAGGACGATGAAGTTTTCCTTCATTTCCTTCGGTCCACAGAAGAAGTCAGTCACCCTCTGGATAAAAAGTAAATAAATTTAGCATTTGGTGTAGCAGAAATGCACAGATCTTAGATCAGAACATGTCCTCTCTCCATAACAACTGCAGGACCATGGCGAGTCATTTGCTCTCAGCCAGTTTCCTCTACTGTAAAAACACAAACTTGCCTAATCCTCTTAGAGATTCTTAAGGATCAAATGAGAAAACATTGGTAAAACTGCTTTGTAAACTGTCTTAAAGAAATATAAAGTATTTCACTCACCTTAATACCATGAAACAATGGTGCCATATTTGGCTTAATAAATGCCATTGTGACAACTCCCACAGTTTTGCACATATTTTAAGACTATTTAGTTAAATTGGTACGTGCTTAAATGCATTATTTTGTTTGTAAAATATATAATGAAAAGATATGAATAAGATTTTAAGGGATGTCGGCTTAAAATGCAAATACGTTCTGAGGGATGCAGGGGGCAGAGATGAGAAAGAGTGATTCTGAAAAAGAAAGCCTCAGAGAGAAGAGATTAAGGCCAAGCCCAGAGAGAAAGGCATCAATACTTCCTCTCACGTTTACGTGGCAGTTTTAACTTAGAAACAACATATTTCCCAAAGCAATTCTGTGCATGGGTTCACCGTAGGAATTGTTTTAGTGTAACTGAGTGTACCGAATACCAAAGGGAGCATTCTGACAGAGGATACTGAGGGAACTTTTGTATTGGGATTTGGAGGAAAATGCAGCAAATCCTTAGAGAGTGAGGACAATCCTGGGCTAAGGGCTGGTTGTAACCTTAACTGACGTCTCCGTTAAGGCCTGTGTGTGGGCCCTGGCCCTGGAGTCAGGAGACATGGGTCCACGTCAAGGCTCTGACACATTCTAGCTGTGTGAAGTTGCCCTCTGGGAGCCAGTTTTCTCATCTGTAAAATGGGGACAATATGCTCTATCATTCAGGATTGTTGCAAGGAGTAGAGATAATGCATGTAAAGCAACTTGCATGTGCCCTGCTCAAAGGGAAGCTGCTGTTATTGTTCTTACCTGCTCGGTCAGTTACTATAGAGATGGACACTTTGTTGAAATAACATGCTCTGCACTAGGCTACAAAGGTACCAGTGTTAAAGCGTGGCTGATATTTGAAGCTGACACATCCTACCCGGGGTACCTGGAGGTGATTCCAGGTAAGAGCACTACAAGAATAGACAGAAGCATCTGCTTCCACCAGTGCTAAGGTAACAGTGAGGATCTTCACTTGGCTGAAGAGTAAAGTGAGTCTGGGGTCTGACTCAGATCATTTGTGTAAGGCCAGAACCACAGGAATTGTTCAGAATGGGGGCCCACGGCCTAGGGAAAGAGCCTAATTGTAGCGAAGAAGGAAAGCCAAACTCTGAGCTAGAAAAGCTGAACTGAGCATCAGGTTGGAAAGGTAAGAGTGGGAAGCAGAAAGTAGGCCATGAGCCAGGAGAGGCCTGAGCAGGTGGTACACCTAGATGACCGATGTGGCCTCTCTGGAGCTAGGGCGTGTCAGGGCGCTCTTCTTCTGCTGCCACTGCAGAACTAGCTGACTGTGCAAGGCCAGTAACCCTTATTTCCCATCCCCACCCACTCACACCTGCCCACACCTTCCTGGATGGATCCTTGCCCAGCTGCCTGTCACACCCCAGTGGCGTCTGCAGCTCTGCTCTTTTGCTCACCTGCAAAGAACAAGAGAGCAAAGGGAGGAGCAGAGTTGGGCCAGGCAAGAGGCCACTCACCTTGGCCAGCAGCTGTAGGTGAACAAGGAAACTCCAGGCCCCTGGCACTCGGGAAGGTCCCCTTGGCACAGATGGAAGGGGCAGTTCATGTGGCAAGGGCCAACCCTCTTGCCCACTTACAAACCCAATCTCTCAGCATAGATCTCTACAGCAACTCAGCAAGCATATTCAAAGTGTGAGGCTTGGAGGTGGTGATGAGAGATCTGATGAGAGACAGCCCCTGGTTCCAGTTTGCTTACTCTCCTCCACCTCGCGTCGCTCTTCCCTTCCTGACTGCCAGCACCAGCCAGCAGATAAGATTACCATGCAATAGTTCAATATTACCAGCCAATGTATAAAAGACAAAAGACAGTTTAGAATTATCAATAAATAATGTATAAAAGAGCGGGGCATATAAAAGATGAATACTGGATATTTTTCAAGACTTTGTATAATCTTTCATATACGAATGTACTTTGTGAATTTCCAAGAAGAAAATATAACATGTATATTTTCCAATATAACGTGTATATCTTCCAAGAAGAAAATATAACATTTCTCAAACTTTATTGTACTATAGAAAATATTGTGGGCTGAATTTTGTCACCCGCCCATTTCATATGTTGAAGTCCTAACCCCTAGTACCTCAGAATGTGACTGTTTTTGGAGATGAGGCCTTTAAAGAGGTGATTAAGTTAAAGTGGAGTCACCAGAATGGGTCCTAATCCAATGATGGGTGTCTTTATAAGAAGAGGAGATTAGGACACAGACAGAGAGAGATGCCAAACACGTGCACACACAGAGAGATGACCGTTTGAACACACAACACAGCAAGAAGGCGGCCATCTACAAGCCAAGGAGAGAGGCCTCTGAAGAAACCAACCTTGCCAACACCTTATCTCAGACTTCCAGCCTCCAGAACCGTGAGAAAATATATTTCTGTTTTAAGCCACCCCATCTGTGCTACCTTGTTATGGCAGCCCTAGCAAACTAATGCAGGAAACCTATTAATATTTTAATGATCAGTTGGGATATGCTGGAATAGTGTTAACCATTTCAATACTATTTTATTAAAATTTATTCTGGACATTTATTCATTTTTATTTGTTAGTTATCTTGTATCACTGCCTTATAAGCACTAACTTTCCCTACGCTCATGAGTTCTTTGCACTTGATTCACACAAATCCTCAAATGGCCAGTCTCCGCCATTACAGATAGACAAACACTTACTCTGCATTCTCAGGCCGTTCTCCTAATCCCTGGACAGGGGCTCTGGGACTGTGGTGGCTTTGTACAATGTCAGTGTAGCTAAGCTGGAACTATGTGTCCCAGAAAATCTGAGTAACATCTGGAAAGCAAAAGTGAAATGGCAGCCATGTTTGTTGTCAGAAGGTCGGTGTAGGGCCAGGCGCTGTTGCAGCTCACACACAACGCTGTGCATCTGCTGGCTTGCCTTGCTGATGTAGGGCAGCAGCTCTGCCTACAGCTCCTCCAACTGCTTCTTCAGTTTCTCTGAATCCTGGTTAGGTCTGTGAGTAACTGCATGGCGAAGTGCACCACCTCTTCCTCAGGTCATCTTCATCACCAAAGTTGGAGGATTGAAGGCATGAGAGATGGATGTGGGAGATGTGGGTTCCAGTTCGTCCGTGTGGGTTCCGTCTCGTCCATACAAGTTCCAGTTTGTGCTTGCTCTCTTCACATCTCCACTCCCCAACCATCTTCCCCTCATGAAGCGTATCCATCCTGCTAAGTTCAGGCCCAAGTCTTGACATGGGGATGACAGGTTGCACGGATTGCTTAACCAGCTCCCAGAATCATGTACGCTCTAACTCCTACAGTAAATTCCTTGTTTCACTTAAAGGTTTTGCTTCTTGCATCGAAGTTTAACTGATACGGATTTTGGAACCAGGGTGAGTGCTGCTGTAATAAAAACCTAAATCATGTGCACTGGCTTTAGGACTGGCCTTGAAAAGTCTATCAGTGAAAGTTTAAACAAACATGAGGAAAATATTATTGAAATCTGGAAGAAAGGAGACATTTTTATGTAGTGGTGGGAAGTTTAGCAACATTGACACCCATGATAACTTGGAAAATACAAAATGTACCAATGAACTGTGTGATCTAGCTAAGGAAATTTCCAGCATGGTGTGGCAGGTGCCACCTGGCCTCTTCCAGCTGCCTACAATAAAACGAGGGAGTATAAAGGTAAGCTAAGGAACAAACAGATATAAAGGTGACAGGATTTGCTGAGTTTGGAAATAAAATGGTTTCTCATTCCCAGATGGCAAACAAATCTAAAATTAAGAAATGGCTTCCGGATCTGGTTCCAGGAAAGGTGAAGTGAGCAGATTCCATGGTCTCTCTCCCACTGATTACACCTAAAAACCCTAGACAGAATACATAAAGCAAGTAATGAGGACTCTGAAGGGAAATAATGGCAAGTGGGTTAGGAAGGGAAATCCAAACTCCAGGAAAGACCAATAAGATGGTGAGTGTCCTGGGTTTTTTTTCTTCCATATCTCTTGGCATAGACTCAGGACCACCTGAAACTTGAAACTCCTTAAGTGGCAAGGACAGAAAAAGATCCAAGAGAAACCCTCTCTTTCTGATCAAAAGAATGGGGGCGGGAGTCCCTGCATGACAGAGAGAGGAGGGGAAATCCTCTGTTTTCATTCCCTCCTGACCTGTCTCAATGTCATAAAGCAGTGAGATTTGGGGGTCTTGGGGAGGGGATGAGTGTATTTTGCTTGTGGGAGGGGTGTGAGTCATTGTGGCCAGAGGGCAGACTATATCACCCAAAGATGACCATAGCAGTATCTCCCAACCCACATGCTGTTTGACAATGTGGTCTTGTCATCTCCCATCAAGAAGTCGTGTCTATGTCTCCTCCCCTTGAACCTGGCTGGACCTTTGTGACTACTTCAACCAACAGAGTATAGCAGAAGTAATACTTTGTGACTTCCGAGACTAGATCATAAAAGGCAATGCAGTTTCATCCTGGCTTTTTCTCTGGATACTTGCTTTTGGAGCCCAGCTGCCATGCTGGGAGGAAGCCCAGGTCACATGGAGAAGCCACATGTAGGCGTCTCGACTGACTGCCCAGCTGAAGTCCTAGCTGACAGCCAGCATTAACCCCAGATTCCAGCCCTGGCCACCACCTGACTGCAACCCCGTGACAGACCCCAAGCAAGAACTGCCTACCAAAGCCAAATCAAGCCTGCAATTGTGAGAGATAATAATAACAAATGATTTTTGTTGTTTTATGCCACTCAAGTTGGGGTGGTTTGTTATATGGCAATAGGTAACTAGAACAGGGACCACAAAAACAGCTGTTTTAATTTCTTGTTCATCAGCTCTCACCTTCTCCAAATCTATTGTCCTACCTCCCACTTGGAACCACCAGCCCTACATATTGGTTGCTAAAGTTTCCCCACACTGTTGTTCTCACACTGTGGTTGACATTCCTCATCTTGGTCTTTAGTAAGTTACACTTTCCTCATTGACTAGGGAATCTCGTACCCCAGATACTGACACTGGGATTGCCTCCAAGATTCACCCTCAGTAACCTCACCCATCAAATGTGAGACCAGCAAAGTAGGAAGGAGGGCTTGTCATGTGGTGGGAATATTAAGCCTAGACAGATCAGAAGCTTAGCAACCTCTTGTGAAAATGGGGAAGAGTAATGAGTGTAATTATTATAATTGAAGTATCACATTATGGAAATCTAAAGAAATGTTATAGACAAATACAGAATAAATAATAAATGGAAAAGAAACAATAAGAGAAAGGAGGAAATTAAAGGGAAATGAGCAAGAAAATGGAAAAAATAGATATAGGATGAGAGAAATAGGGAGGAAAGAGATGAAGATCATGAGGTGAGAAATAGAAAATGAGGAGAAAGAAGACTGAGCACAGTCCCTACTACTTGAGAGGTATGCTGAAAATACCTGCTAAAGGCATGCAAACACAGTAGAGTTCCAAGACAGCCAAGGTGGTGCGCAAAAAATGTATGAGTACTTTCTGTATGTAATCTATCCTTCCTCTAAAAACTAAAGAAGAAGAAAAAAGTGTACTAAATAGACTAATGTATACTGATCTTATGCCTCTGCTGTTAGAACAGTAACATTCAATTAAGTTGTTGCCTATTAACAACGTAAAATTATGAGATTTGGAGATGGGACCTAAAAGTTTGAGTGTATTACAGGAAAAGACTCTTTAAAGATGACTCTGCTTTCTATGGTACATACAAGAAGATTGGTAGAACACAGTGAATGATGGAAGTTGGCTTCCTGACCGTCTGTTAGGATGTTAATCATTAAGAAACAAAGCATACTCTACCATTAAATAAATCGGGCTGAAAGAAATCATCATAGATGGAGAGATAAGCAACAACAAAACAAGCAATATAGTAGAAACCAACAGTCTACAGAATGTGTCCTCACTTTACAGAAAGACACCAAACCAAAGAAGCGATTCTTTCCTACCTGTAGCCCTTGTACAATAAACCATCACTGCATAATGGAGGACGAAGGGAGGTTGGGACATGCATCTCTATTTTTGGATGAGAAGAAATTATTCTACCAATCAGAGATAGATCCCAAGAAGAGGAGATAACTTAATCTAGCTTTAATCCTCGTAGCACCCTGGTTTGACAGGGCTTGTGACAGAACATTCTAGCCAGTGTGCTTGGTACCCCAGCGTGCAATATACAAATATCATTTTGCATCATTATCATTTTCTATGTGTGTCCAGTGAGATGGAGAAGGTTGGGAAACTGGGTTGTAGTTGAGCTGAGTCTTCCCTAATGAAGCTTTTATGTAGGTAACAAAAGTCTATTATAATCTACCTTGATTCCAACCTGGTTAAGGAGAAGGGAAATCCATTTCAAATTACCTTACTATTCACTTGGGACCTCTGCCAACTCAGGCTCTACTCCCAAATTTACATGGGAGAAGTAGAGTAAAGTAGGAGAAGAGTAATGGGGTAAATATCCATTTGTCACTGATCAGCTAAGTGACCTTGGGAAAATTACAAAGATCATCTAATGAAATCCCTTCACTGCATGAATGAGTGAATTACACGGGTTAAATAGCTTGAAATATCAAAGATGTGGCTAGTAATAACACCAAGACAAGAAACTCTATCCTCTCCAGTCCCAATACGGGGCTGATACTGCCCTTGAAGCAGACGACTGCCGTACATGCCACAAGTAAATTGTTCATTTAAACTAAAGTAAAAAGCACCATGTTCACTGTCTCTAAGGGAGATCAGCAGAGCTGTGGTCCAAGGAGACTGGCTGTCCACCAGACAGGACAGTCAAAATGGGCCAAAGGTCTTGGCATGCTCATCACATTTAAAGATCAGGGGTCTGCTTTGCTGATCCAGAAATTCCAAAATTGGTTGCCTCATGGGAGAACAGACTCACACCAGCTAGCCCCAAAGACCTGAAATATAAACCAGAATGCCAGTTTATTACTTTATAAGGGATAATAGGTCTTTCCAAAGACTATCTACTCCATCCTCAGCAGCCCCATCCAGGTATCCAGGTCCCTTATAAGCTGCATGATGAGCATGAAATCAGAGCACAGGGATCCCCAGGCCCTGAGACACCTCATGGAACATCCTGCCCCACAATAGGGGATTTCAGTGACTGCAAGTTACTTCCTTCTCCCCACCCCCACTGCTGAATTCCTGCTGTCCAGCTCCCTGCTTGAGAGGGTGGTGTGCAGCCATCCCGCTTCTATTGACAGTCATTCTTCCCTACATAAAGCAAACACAATTGATTCCTATTCCTCCAGGCCAATAACACCTGTTTTGTTCAGCTTCAGATAAGTTCATGCAGATGTCCTGAGATAACACATCGATTAGCTTAGGGCATCTCTATCTCCTTAGTCAATAATTTACTGACTATTCTTTGGTCTGACTTCACTTAGTATCTTTAGATGCTTCCTCATTTAGTCCCAGAGGTTGACTTCACCTCAGCATTACCCTGTCTACTGACTGCAGCATCTGCTAAAAGCAATGCCTAGTGACTAGGTTGGGTGCCAACCAAAGAATTCTCATGGACCATATTTTGAGAAATCATGACATATTATAGTTGCTCATTTAATATTTTCATCCTCTGGCACAAGGGGCTGATTTTGCTGTACTGAACCACACTTCAGCATAACTATTATAACTATTATTCTCAGCCCCTTTTAGTCCATTTTCCATGTCTTTTTCTTCTTTTTTAATCTTTTGGCCACCTTTCCCCCTATACTTAATCCGTGGTACTCATACACAAATATTAGCTGTACTGACAAACTGCCTCAGTTCCTTCTAGAAAGCAGCAAAGATTAAATCCTTACTTTTGGTGCAGAGCTCCACTGCCAGTTCTCACCCATGAGACCTCTGGGAGCCTCGGTTTCCTCATCTGCAAAATGGTGACAGTCACTTTTGTCACCTGTTTTTTTCACAAGATTGCTGTGAAATTCAAATAAGATAAGGTAGGTTAGAATATTGTGAAAGACGTGGCAAGTCACACAAATGTAAGGAAAACATGCCCAGAATGTGCAACAAAAATGATTAGGCATTGAGGTTCATTCGTTTCAGTGTGGCTTTTGTTCCTTTCTTGCATCTAATTAAATCAAGAGAAATTAAATCCCACCTGTATACGATTCTTAGGGACGGGGGTTATGTGTTTGCTGGGCAAGAGAAATATGCCCTCAAGTGCCTTGGGGATATAATTAATTTGATTTTTCGATGTTTTAGGATTAAAGCCCTATCTGGAATGCTTATGGCTTTTTATCCTTCCAACCATTTTGATGCTAATGTAGGAAAGTTCAGCAGGCATGAATATTCTAAATATGTATTATTTTATTTAATGAGTATCTTCATTAATAGTTATGGTTCATCATGTGACCGGCCTTTTCAAAAGCATGAGTAGGCGGATGGCCTTGTACTTGCTTGGAGAAGAAAATTTGGAGACCCAAATAAGTAAATTTAATTAGAGATTTCACATGGAATGATTGTGGGATGCGGGCAAATTTTACCCTGCCTTACAGCAGGAGGGCTTTGTCCTGGTGTGTCACATTTCAAAGGCCCTTGTTCATGGGAACCATTTTTCCCTACTATTTTGATGCTTTTGCAGCTGGTGAAAGGTGTAGACATTTCATTTTAAACACAGAATGTTCTTCAGCTCCTGTAATAACCTGCAGCTGTTTGAACATTCGGTACAAAAAGTTGAATGTTGTGCATTGTCCCTGGAGCTGCTTCAGACCAAAGCAAAATATTTTCCGCTTCCAGGAACCAGTGAAGGGCCACCTATCAGTGGAATTTAAAATATGTCTCCAATTAAGGTCCAGACCTACAGAGCCAGTTTTGAATGTGGGAAGAAAGGGACTGCAAGTTCGCAGGGTTGCTCTAAAAAAAGCCCTTCTTGAGATGACAAAGCTCTCTGACTGGAGCAGCCTTCAACCCTCTTTCTGAATAAGGAAACACCTGCATGCAGAGAGAGTGCAAAGCCCTCATTCCCTCTGGGCAAAATGAGAGAGAAAAGTTGGTGGATTTTTCAGTGTTCTTATCTAACGGTCAACACCTAGAAGAAGTGAATGCCTAACAAGAAATGTACATGGTGGATACACAATAGATGTTAGTTGAATGGATTAATTAGTGAATAATCTAATCTTAATACCATTTTAGCTCTAGAGAAGATTTCCTTTTCTCTTCTATCCACGTATTTCAGGAGCAGCCATTATCTAGACCCTGGTTTATTGCTAGGCTATCACTTTTTTTCTTTTCTGGACTGACCACACTAGAGTTAGTCACATTCCAAATACTTGACCAAATATCTGTAACACTAAGTGTAAAACAATGGTATTTAGTTGTGTTCTGGAGGAATGTTTGGGTAAAGATGATAGATTCTAGAATTAGAAACAAGAAATAATGGGTATGATTGTCATTTTCTTCTATTATCTGTTCAATCCCTCTGTCTTGCTTTTGTTTCTGTCATGAAAATAGAATAGAAACAAAATATCACAGGCTTGTTTTTGCCACTCAGTTGTCCTGTGTCTTCATTTAATTTTTCTCCTCCCAGATGGGACCCAGGTGACAAGGTGGCAACTGTCAGAAAAATATTTACTTTCCACAGAACCAAGATGTCCTTGACTGAGGTGACTTTTGGGGCCCAGGATACAAGGTTACACAAGAGGGTTTGGTGCACAGAGATGCTGCAGCTGACCCTTTCTCTCTCCTTGTCCCAAACCTGAGGACCTTACTCAGAAGAAGAGACCCTGGGGTTTCTCATATTGTCACATCCACAGGAAACAAATCGTGGGCCCGATAAAGCCAGCTTTGCTGGGTTTTCTCATGTGAGTGCTAGATAGTATCTCTCTATGTTCCTTTAGTGCTGAGCAGCTTAAGGGCACGGTGATATTGGAGCCTGCAGGGTTTCCCAGATTTGGACACCAGGATCCCAAGAGCAAATGTCTTAACTCAGAGCTGTGGCTTAGAGGCATGTGTAGAGCATCCTCGTCTTACTGCATTTTCCCAACAGCTGAAGAGCTTTTACAGTAGAGTTCTTCAACCATGAAGGGAATGACAATTCGGGATCCTTTAAGAGGATACAGGAAAGAAGGAAGGCAATGGAGACGCAACAGTGAACATTCCTTCATCTACGCTCTTCCTTTGTACCTAACGTCATAGTCTCACTAAGATCTCGGGCCACAGCATCCTTCTGGGGGCTATGAGATCCAGGAGTCTCTCACGACAACTCCAGCTTAAAGATGCCTTTGTTATACTGAATGGTTGATCCAACCTGGAACTACTTACCTTTTCTTCTCTCTACATCTCTGACATCTCTGAGCTTCTTTCCAGTGAAATCACTAGTCTTAGGGTGGTACGAATGGAACCTAACCACATTGCTATGCTGCTTTTTTCAGCTTCTTATTCTTACAAATTTTTTCCCTCTAACACATTTGAGGGTGTGGTACATAAATGTACATGTGAACTTTATGTTTGTCAGAATTGAGAAAAGTGATGTAGCATTAGGGATGTCCTAGTTTTGAATATGCAATATCAGCAGATCTTTCAGTTTAACTTTACCAAAAAAAGTGAGATTCTGTGTATTCCAGCCTCTGTCATCTTGACAGTTCCTCCTCAGGTCGCGCCTGTGAGCTCAGCCTGATGACCAGTCCTCAAAGACTCTTGCTGTGTGGAACCGAGATACTAAGGTACAGTTTTTAAATGTGGAGTTTCCTATTCAGGACTTCCCAATTCAGTCCTGTCCCACCCCATTTGGGGGAGTACAGATAGATTCACTTGCTAAAATGGGGAGGCAAGTGCCCACAGCTGGGCAGGCTGAGCTGTTTCTGAAGCTCAGAGCAGCTATGACTCACCCCTTCTACAGTCCGTTAACTTCCCACTCCTCTCACCAGACCAGCTACTCCTCTCGCTCTGACTCCTACAAACCCACTTATTTTCAAATTTGCTCAATAATCATAACATTCAAACCCAACCTGCTCCATGCACAGGATGCTGAGAAAACACACAGTGGGAATGAAGGGGCTGCAGAAGAAATAATGACCACAGAGTGAGGACTCTTTTCTTGGACTCCGGGTGGCAAGAAATAGCTGCTAATAAGAGACAACAGCAAGTTTTAGGACATGTGCCATCCTGCCCAATTGAGTTAAGGGAATGCAGTCATCCTAACTGGTGATTTTCAGGAAGTCACACCAGATTTTAATTAAATTCACAGGCTCCTGCATGATTAAGAACATAATACTTTGGTGCCCAAGCCAGATTGAGCCTGTAACAATGACTGAAAATGGCTTTCTGCCATAAAGTAGTGATGCTCAAACCTATTCTCCCTGTGACACTTCCAGGCCCTGTTGCCAAAGTCACAAAAGGAAAGTCAAAATAACAATTTTTAGAGAAGTTTTGGGTCTTTCCTACATGGTGCCAACTGCCAGTGCAATAAAAAAAAATTTTTTAATTTATGTTTTCAAAACTGACAGAGATAGGAAAGAGACACTTATCCAGGAAGGAAAATTGGATCGAACACTGAACATTTCATACTAAGTCTGGCAATGATGACTATATGTATTATTGTTTAAATAAATCTTCTATTAATCATTAAAAAAGGGGGGGTGGGGAGGATTGCAGATGGATTTACAACAAACTTTTGGAAGAAGAGACAAAAAGAAACCATCAGTTTGGTGCAAAGTCACTGAAACCAAGACGCAAGTAGCACCAACTCCTCCCATCCTTCCATCAGACACCATGAACTTAAAGGAGTCTTCAGTTATGCAGCCCATTCTGAGTTTGTATCCTAAGCCCACCTATATCCAGTCAGAGTCCAGGGACTCCAGAAGCCTCCAATACTTTGCAAAGAGGAAATATTCAACAGATTCATTCAATAAATATTTGTCGAGTGCCTACCATGTTTCAAGCACTAAGACACAGGGAGTTATGATAACAATAGTTGGCTTGGCTATCAGCCCAATAAAATTAACCAGTGGACTATCAGTGGGAACCCCAGAGATATATATTCAACATAAGCCTGAACTAAAAATACTCATTTCCTATGTTGTGAATATTTTTTACTTCTTTGCTTTAAAAGCGAGGTCAATATGGGTTATAGCCTTTCACTTTAAACTGAGCCCTGGACATCTGTATGTAACTCTCAGTAGAAGGCTCACCAAGATGTCTGTCAGAGCAGCTCTTTAATCTCATCTTATTAAAACCTGAACTCATTGTCTTCCCTCCAAATCTGTATGTCTGCTGGTGGCACTCAATCCCCCAGATCAGGACCTATGAATCACCTTTACCTCCTTCTAGTCCCTTACTTCCAAGATGCGATCAGTCACCACATCATATCACTTTTGCCTTTTAAACACTATTCAAATAATACAATAGTGATCTGTTCTGTAGACAATGTATTAGCCAATCATAGATGGGTACTGTTATTTTCATCCCCATTTGACAGATGAACAAACAGCATTACAGAGGTTAAATAACTTTCCTAAGATCACACAACTGGTATATGGCAAAGCCAGTATTGAAGCTCAAGTCTGCCTGATTCCAAAGACTAGGGTTCTTAAACCCTGTACCTCTCCTTTAGCAATCACTGCCCTAGTTTAAGCCTCATCCCTCCTTCAGTCTTCTTATTGGTCTTTCACTCTTTTTTTCAGTTCCTTTTTTACCTTTATTATATTTTCTAAAGTCAAGTTTATAAAGGTGTAATATACAAAAATAAAATTCACTCCTTTTAAGTACCATTTGATGAGTTTTGACAAATGTATATGGTTGTGTAACTACCACCACACTCAAGATAGAGACATTTCCATTCACCCCAAAAAGTTCTTCTTGACCTTTTAGTCGGTCCCCTTCCCTGGTTTCTCACTGTGGCAATTACTAATCTGATTTCACTCTCTCTAGTTTTGCCTTTTAAAGAGTGTAATGGAAATGGAATAATATAGTATGTAACCTTTGGTATCTGGCTGCTTTCGTACTTAATGTAAAGCTTCTGATTTCATCCTTGCTGCTGTGTGTATCAATAGTTCAGTCCTTTTTATGGCTGAGTAGTGTTCCTTTGCATGGATGTATCACTGTTGGTTTATCCATTCACCAGATGAAGGACATTTGAGGTGTTTCCAGTTTGGGGCTACTATGAATAAAGCTTTTAGAAACATTCACATACAAGTCTTTGTATGAAAAGATTTTCTTTTCTCTTGGTTAAACGAATACATAGGAATGGGGTTATGGGTATACAGAAAATGTATGTGTGTGCTTGACTTTATAAGAATCTCTCAAACTGTTTTCCAAAGTGGCTATCTAACTTTGAATGCCAACCAGCAAGGAATAAAAGTTCTAGTTGCTCTCCATCCTTACCAGCACTTAATATTGCCAGTCTTTTTAATTTTAGCCATGCTAATATGTATGTAGTGGTATCTCCTTACAGTTTCTATTTGCATTTCCCTAACGACGAGTGATGCTGAGCATCTATATTTCATGTGCTTATTTGCTATCCATGTGTCTTCTTTAGTGAATTATCTAGTCAAATCTTTCATTTATTTTTAAATTGGGTACTTGATCTTTTGACTATTGATACAAGTCCTTAATCAGATATGTGTTTTGCAAATATTTTCTCCAAATCTATGACTTGACTTTTCACTTTCTTCCCAGTGTCTTTTAAAGAGCAGAAGTTCTTAATTATGATTAGTGCAATTTATTTTCTTTCATGATTCCTCCATTTTATTTCTTATCTAAGAAAGCTTTACCTAAGCCAACATTGCAAAAATTTTCTCTTACATTTTCTCCTGTTTTTGTTTTTTGTTGTATTTTTAGCCCCTATATTTAGGTCTATGATCTATTTTGAGTTAACTAGCACATGGTGCAAGGTGAAGGTGAAGGTTTACTCCTTTGCCTATGGATATTCATTTTTTTGAACACCATTTATTGGAGAGACTATCCTTTACCAATTAAATTATGTTGGTACATTTATCAAAATCAATTGACCATATATGTGTGGGTCTATTGAAAGTCTCTTTATTTTGTACCATTGGTCTATGTATCTTATCTTTATGCCAACATCGCATTGTCTTACATTCTGTAGCTTTATAATGTCTTGAATCGGTGAGTATAAGTTCTGTAATTCTATTCCTCCTTTTCAAAATAATTTTGGATATTCTAGGTCCTTTGCATTGCATATGAAATCAGCTTGTTAATTTTGACAAAGAGCTTGCTGCGATTTTGACTGGAATTGTATTGAATCTATTGATCAATTTGGAGAGAAATTGACAATATTGAGTATTCTAATCCATGAACATTATTTAGATCTTCTTTAATGTTTTGTGGTTTTCTATGTACGTCTTACTTTTTTCATTAAATATATTCCTAAGTATTTCATTTTTTGATAATGTTATAAATGATTTTTATTTTAATATCCAATTGTTTATAACCTGGTAACAGTGATCTTGATAAACTCACTTATTTGTTCTAGAAGCTTTTTTGTGGATTATTTTGGATTTTCTATGCAAATGATTATGTAACTTGTGAATAAAGACACTATTACCTCTTCCTTTCAAATTTATATGCATTTTATATAATTTTCTTGCCTTGGTGTCTTGGGCAGGATCTCTAGTACAATATTGAATAGACGCGGTGAGAACTGACATTTTGCCTTGTCCTCATTCTTAAGGGTAAAACATTCAGACTTTCACCATTAAGTATGTTACCTATATGTTTTTCATAGATGCCCCTTATCAGATTAAGGGGGTTACAGTCTATACCTTGTTTTTTGAGAATTTTAGTTTTTGTTTTATAATAAATTGATGTTAAATGTTGTGAAATGTCTTTTCTGCATCTATTGAGATTATTGTATGACTTATCTTTTGTCATCTGTCAGTGTGATGAAGTACATTGATTGATTTTCAACCATTTAAAAAGGCCTGCATTCCTCCGATAAATATACTTAGTCATGATACATTGTTCCTTTTACATATTGCTAGATTGTATTTCCTCATATTTCGTTAAGGATCTTTGCATTTGTGTTGGTAAGGAATATTAATCTGTATTTTTTTTTCCATTTGTCTTTGTCTTGTTTCGGTATCAGGGCAATGTTGGCCTATTTTCTGGAAGAGTTTGTGTAGAATCGAGACCATTTATTTCTTAAACGTTTGGTAAAATTCACCATTGAAGTCATTTGGTCTGGAATTTCTTTGTGGAAAGATTTTTAACTACAAATCTCCTTTCTTTAATTAAATTTCTTTAATAGAAGGCTGTTCAGGTTATCTGTTTATTTTTGAGTGAGCTTTAATAGTTTGTGTTTTTCAGGAAATGTGTCCGTTACATCTAAACTATCAAACTTATTGACATAAAGTTGACCATGATATTCCCTTATCATCCCTTTAATATCTGTAGTATCTGTAGTGATGCCACTCTTTCATTCCTAATATTGCTCATTTGTGTCTTTGTTATTGTTGCTCTTCTTCTTCATCAGTCTGGCTAGAAGTTTATTTTATTGATCTTTTCAAAGACGCAGCTTTTGTCTTATTTATTTTCTCTATTTTTTCCATTTTCTAGTACATTGATTTCTGCTATTGATTTTTATTATTTCTTTCCTTCCGCTTGCTTTTGGTCTAACTTGTTCTTGTTTTTCAGGTTTCTTAAGGTGAAAACTTAGGGTTAATAATTTGAGAACTCTCTTCCTTTCCAATATAAACTTTTAATGCTATAAACTTCCCTGTAAGCCCTGCTGTAGCTGTGTCCTAGAAAGTTGATATGTTGTATTATCAATTTAATTCAAATTATAATATTGCCTCATTTTCTTTTTGATTTCTTCTTTACCTATGGGTTATTTAGAAGAGTGTTGATTAATATTCAAATATTTGAAGTTTTTTCCAGATTATCTTTCAGTTATTGATCTCTATTATGTGATTAGAAAATATACTTTGTATGAATTCCTGCATTCCACACTTTTCTCCTCAAAACCATTCTCTAAATGAAAAATATCTCTATACATTGCTATGGCATGATCTCCAGAATACAGTGTCAATAAAGCAAGATGGAAATATATCTTGTATATGTTTCTAAATAGAAGGAAAACCACAAAATAAATGAAATTATTCACTATAGGATGGATTCAGGGACCAGGTAGAGGTGAAAGGGAGAAACTAGATTTTTCTGAACATACTTTGTTTTGTAGATTTTACTTTGATTATTAGAAATGATTATTAAAAAAATTGAATAAAAGTAAGAGAGAAAAGCAAACTCCTGAAATTAAAAACAATATAATCACACAGACTAGCAAAATGGGTTTTCCAAAATGCTTTGCGTTTGCTTATAAAAACAAACAAATGCTGCATTTGGACTTTCTTAAAAGGAGTCTTGTGGCTCAACTTGGCAAACTAGCTTTTCTCTGGGAGGCAGAGAAGAGGGAGGGGAATATAAACCCTAAATCTTACAGAGGACATTTTGTAATGAGAAATGCCTATTTGCTGATTCTTCTCCTGAGTAAAATTTTAAAATTTCTATTTTCTGTAAAGAAAGTAAATGTAACTGTATCATTCCTCTGCTGAAAATCCTTCAAGGGCTCCCCCACTGCTTACCTGAACAAGTGTGATACACATGCCCTCGTTGGTATCTGAGATGATTTTAAGTGATCCGTGGATAAATACTTTCTCAATTTTTAATTGTGATGGATTTATTGTAACCTGTATTAGAAAAATAAAATGAGCATAACAAAACTGATCTAAAGAATATTATTGCTCAGGCCAAGATCAAGTATAAAGTGAGCTGATTTTAATATTAAACAAATAATATTAGAGAGACAACATGGATGTGGCAAAAATTTGAAGAGAGTGGGCAACAGATGTGTTGGAAACACTGGCTGACAAGATGAAGTTCAAGTTTTTCCACACGGCACACAAGGTGCTTACCTCCCAACCCATTTCTTGCCACTTGCTTGGCATTTTATGCTTCAGCGACACACACCAGACACCGGTGGTTTTCCACTCTCCAAACTGCCTTGCCTTCCCATGCCTGCTCTTTTCTTCTCACCTGCCTTCTCAACTCCAAATTACCTTTCAAAACAGCTTTCAGGCAGCCTGTACATCTGTACTTCTGCTACAACTGCATTTATCCACAGTATATGGGAATGATCTTTTTGCATATTTCTAACCCACAGAACTACGAGCTCCTCAGGTCAAGGACTGTCTTAGTCATCTTTGTATCCCCAGTGCTAGCACAGTCATTATTAACTCAAAATTTTCTTGCATAAAACCTAGAGTCAGTATGGAATTGCTTAGTCATAAAATGGTAGTGCTTTTACTGAATCTCTTCTATGTACAAGGCGTGGTGATAGACTATTGGTATCAAAGAAGAATAAAAGTAAACCCCTTCAGGGAGCTTATAATGATCACCTTTAATCTTCAGAATGATTTTATGAGTTAGGAATTATTCTCTATCTTACAGATGAGAAATTTGAGTCTGAGTGGCAGGAATACAGCGTAATGGTTAGAAGAGTAGGTTCGGCCATTAAAAAAACCTGTGTTCAAATCCATTTAATAGCTCTGAGTGGCTTACTCAACCTCTCTAAATCTTGGTTTCCTCTTCTGTAAAGTAGAATAATAATACCGACCTATTAGGGTTGTTTTCAGGATTAAATGAGATGTTGATAAGTCAACTTGAACAGTGCCGGGCACATAGTACTTATTAAACCTATGTATATATATCACATTTATTAAACCTGTATATATATCACAATAATTATAACATAATAATATAAAAAAGACTATTGTGTTGTTTCATGGTCTGCCTCAAAAATAGAAGACATAAATAAATTATATCCAAAAATAATTTTAAAACAACTAAAATCATTATATTATCTTTTGAAAGTGCCATAGAGGATTTCACTCATAAC
Organism: Diceros bicornis minor; assembly: GCF_020826845.1. Taxonomy (NCBI): domain Eukaryota; kingdom Metazoa; phylum Chordata; class Mammalia; order Perissodactyla; family Rhinocerotidae; genus Diceros; species Diceros bicornis. The sequence continues at coordinate 16,232,965 of NC_080768.1, forward strand.
ACAAAACAGAATGTCTATAATATCCTCCTCAACCAGCATTTATCTGCCCAAAGCCCTACTGATCACAGCGTTCAACCACCTCCAATCTTTTTCCCTGCGTCTCAACCCCTCCCCCCTCAAAACAAAACTCTTTCTTCAAACTCAGCCTATGCTGGCTCTTTCTCTTTCTGCCTTTCTCATTTCACCTGCCATATCTGTTATCTTCTTTCCCCAAGTAACTTTCTGCTCTTTCCACTGTAAGTCAATTTTGCTGTGAACCTAAACCTGCACTAAAAAATAAAGTCTCTATTTTTAAAAAGTCTTCAGAGCCTTCTCAGTATGTATGCTGCAGCACAGTTCTTTAGCACAGGATGGGAAAAACTGACTGTATTATTCAGTAGAGTAATAAAATGATAACAGCTAGTTTTTTTTTAGCATTTCTCATATGACAAGCACTGTTCTAAGTACTTTGTATATATTATCTCATTTAGTCTAGATCCCCCACTTAACTTTACCCTGATCTGTTGAGTAAGGCCCAGTCACTAAGTTGGCAAAGACGGACTTATCCTCATTGGGCATGAGAGGAGACCCTATAAATATGTTACCTTTTCTTTCCGTCTCTCATTAAGCTAACCTCCCAGAATCACACGGTAATGGAGGAGGTGGTATTTCTCTTCGACTCCAAAGCCTACAGTCTTTGCAAAGTCCATGAGCATAAAAAACAAGATTACTCAAAGCAGAGCTGTCTCAAACGATAGTATTGGAGGACAGATCAGTGGCTGCCAGAGGTTAGTGTGACTAAGTGTGAAAAAGATACAGCACAGGGAATTTTATGTGGTGGTAGAATCATTCTGTATCCTGATAGTGCTAGTGGTTCCATGAATTTATACCTGTTAAAATTCATAGAATGTACTCTCACAAAAAATCCATTTCACTGTATGATGATTTAAAAAAAAAAAAGCAGAGCTGTTTCAAGACTTAGAAATGTTCTCCTATACAATGTGGGCAAAATTGCAATTCACCCAAAAAGTAAGAAGTAAAAAATCTAGGCTGTCTTTCCTCCTCTAGGAGAGCTGTATCCAGAGGCAGGCCTAGGTAAAGCTATGTGACTAGGCAAAGGCTCCTCTCCACCTTCCGCCTTGCTCTCTGAGCATCTGCCTTCCTCTCCTGACCCTCCCCTGCAACTCTGCAAGCAGGGCACCTGTGAGCTCATGCCGCCTTCCCCACAAATGCACGGGCTCTGCTCTGTACAACATCCTGCCCGTGCCCCTGAACTCTTGCACTGGGGAGCTCCCCCATTCTACAACCATAGCCCAATCTGTTTATCAAAAGTCATTTCCTTAACATGAGGTTCTGCTCTCAGCTAACTGCCGTAGCAGGAAGGATCCAATAAACCCATGCTCACCAAGTGGAGGTGTTAATTACAAGGATGATTGAATGAGATAGAAATATCAGTCGTGGGTTGACAGATAAGGAGGAAATTTGGGGCAGGGATGCTTTCACATCATTCAACTCATTCCTTGTAAGTGCTGCCCATTCTGACCTCAAAATATAAACAAGCCACCACAGAAAGAAGTCATTCCTCTTTTTAAAAGTCTTCAGAATAGTGGGGGAGGCTATATGTGCATGGGGCTAGAGGATATATGGGAACTGCTCGATTTTTCTATGAACCTAAAACTGCTCTAAAAAAAATAAAGTCTATTAAAAAGTCTTCAGAGCCTTCTCAGTATATATGCTGCATCAGAATTCTTCAGCACAATCTGGGCAAAACTGACTATATTATTCAGTAGAGTAACAATAAAATAATAATGGCTAGTATTTTTGAACATTTATCATATGACAAGCTCTGTTCAAAGTGCTTGGTAGGTATTGTCTCATTTAATTCTCTAACAATCCTAAGAGGTAGATACCATTATTATCTCAGCTTTACAAGTCAGGAAATTGAGGCAAAAGAGATTAAAGCAACTTCCTGTGGTAGACACGGGGATGTGCCACCCAGATGCCTGGTCATGATGCCCACCTGTGGGGAGCAGAGAGGGGTGGTTAGCCTTCTGCCGTCAGCTCCTTCAGGGTGGGCCGCAGCTGCAGAACGCTCCTGGCCTGAGGTCCTGCCCTTCTAGGGCAGCACACATCAGGTTTCTGCATGAGGTTGGTGTATAAAAGCCTGGCCATTTCAGCCCAGTGAGGACACAAGTCCAGAGCTCCCTGCTGGAGTGGCTGAGGCTGTCAGATCTGCATCTCACTTCCACCCCTTCCTCCACCTAGTCCTGCTTCTGCCCTGCCTTCATAAGTGCTGATTCTTAACAAACACCTTGCACTCGAAGTCTGTCTCAGCATCCTTTTCCAGAGGACCCAACCCACAGCCTCGCCAGAGGTCACACAGCAGCTAAGTGGTGATGCTGGCAGACAGTGCTCTTAAGCACTGTCATATGTTGCCTTCAAATATAAAAACAAATATAGAGGGGCCTGCCCCATGGCTTAGCAGTTAAGTGCGCGCGCTCCGCTACGGGCCGCCGGGGTTTGGATCCCGGGTGCACATCGTCGCACCACTTCTCTGGCCATGCTGAGGCCGCGTCCCACATACAGCAACTAGAAGGATGTGCAACTATGACATACAACTATCTACTGGGGCTTTGGGGGAAAAAAAAAAAAAGGAAGAGGATTGGCAATAGATGTTAGCTCAGAGCAGGTCTTCCTCAGCAAAAAGAGCAGGATTAGCATGGATGTTAGCTCAGGGCTGATCTTCCTCACAAAAAAAAAAATAAATAAATAAATAAAAATATAGAACACTCTGATAGCAATAGTCAAAACTATTTGGAATAGCTGAAATTTTATCTTTAATTTTTTATAACAGCATTATTAAGCTATAATTTACATGCCATAAAATTCACTTTCAAAGTATACATACAACTCAGTGTTTTTAGTATATTCACAAAGCTGTGAAGTTATCACTACTATCTAATTCCAGAACATTTCATCACCCCCAAAAGAAACTCTGTACCCATGAGCAGTCATTCTCCATTTGTCTTCCTAATCTAATTGTGGTCTCCTAAACAATAATTAATGTAGTTAATCTGTTCTTGCCAGTTATGAAATCCAACTACCATTATCAAAGGTACAAATTTTCCTAATTTCACTCCCTTTTAAAGTATCAAAGTCATAAACATGTTCAAATTCTTGTTTGGTAATCTCACTCCTGGGAATTGATTCTTTAAAAAAATTACAAATGATGGGGAAAAAAATCAAATTGTTTGCTACAGCATAGTTTATAAAACTAAAAATCTGGAAACAACTTTTGTCCACTGTGGTGAGTGGTTAACTAAATCATGGCACTTTAACAAAACGGAATATACATCCATTAAAGACTAAATAGCAACAAGGAAAATGTCTGGTATAACATTAACCATAAAAGTAGAATACAAAATTGCATCTACAACTATGTAAAATCTGTACATATGGATAAGGATTGAAAGGAAATGGAAAAAAATGAAAACAGTTGCGGCAACAGGATGTTGGAACTGTGAATTATTTTCATTCTTCTGAGTTCCTTTATGATTGTCAAAATGTTGTCCTTACAATAAATTAGAATTGGAGGAAAATATGCATATATGTACACTTGTCAGTAAAACTTCTCATTCATAGAGGGAGGTGTTATAATATACAATTCTTGTTAAGAGCGGGACTGTGGAGTTAACACGAACTTGGATTTTAATTCTGGCTCTGATATTTCTGAGATGTGACCTTGGGCAATAACCTAACCTCGGAAAGCCTCATTTTCTACAACTATTAACAGGGGCTGATAGTACGTCTACCTTATAGGGCTGTTGGGAAGATGGAGTGAGATAGTGGTGCCTAGCACCACTTGTTAATAGTAACTACTGCTATTTTTGCTGCATGAGTAATGGTGGTGGGAGTGATGGTGGTGGTACTAACAAGGGGACAGGAGATAGGGGACAAAGGTTTTTGTTTATGAAAATACCACTAACACTGAAAACCTTGAATGGCAATATAATTTCATTCTGAATACACAGGCAGAGGGCTTTCCATCATCACTATCAATTGATTACTCCACTTTAGACTAAGCAAGCATTGCTTCACAAGAGAGTTGGAGTTGCAGGCATTATCCTGTCTTAGCTGGTGATACCTAAAAATCTGTACCAACAAGATACTCATTGGCGTCCTGGTTGAAAAGTTTAGCAAAGAAAATCAAGTACTGCTGAATTTGTGTGACTCATTTCGTTAATGAATACAGAGGCCTACTAACTCTTCTCATTGTTGTAGTTGTTGATCTTATCATCATCACTAACAAAGAGCCATTGTGGCATATTAAGCAAATCCTACCCATGTCTTTGTCTTCCCTCCTGTTAGGGATGAGCTATCCTCTTCTCCGAGGCCCATGCCTCCCTCGTACACAAGACACCAGCCCAGCCCTTCCTGCCCACTCAAGGATCTCAGTCAGTTCCTCTTACTTTTGCATCCATTTCTCTTCTCTCATCAGCATATAAACGTGCTGTAGCATATCCTGCCTTAATCAAAACCAAAAATCCTCACTTGATCCCATATCCCTTTCTAGGTACAGCCCGTTTCTCTGCTCCTCTTTACAGCAAAATTCCTTGAAAGAGAATAGCAAAATTGTGAAAATTATTGAAGCTGAATGATGGGAATATGTATGCTATATTATCCTTGCTACTTTTTTTTAATTAAAAGTTTATTGAGGGCGGGCCTCGTGGCTTAGCGGTTAAGTGCTTGTGCTCTGCTGCTGGCAGCCCGGGTTCGGATCCCAGGCGCGCACCGACGCACCGCTTCTCTGGCCATGCTGAGGCCACGTCCCACACACAGCAACTAGAAGGATGTGCAGCTATGACATACAACTATCTACTGGGGCTTTGGGGGAAAAATAAATAAATAAAATTATTAAAAAAAAAGTTTATTGAGCTATAATTCACACACAGTATACTGAATATATTTCTTATGTACAATCTAATAATGTACAATAGGCATATGCATATACCCATGACACTATCACCACACTCAAGATAATGAACATATCCATCACCCTCGAAAGTTGCCTCGTGACCTTTTGAAATCCCTCCTTCCTCCTCCTCCTCCCCAGGCAACCACTGATTTGCATTCTGTCATTATGTATTCATTTGTGATTTCCAGAATTTTTATAAATGAAATTGTACAATATGTACTCTTTTTTTGGTCTAGCTTCTTTCACACAGCATAATAATTCTGAGACTCACCCATGTTGCAGCATGCACAAATAATTCATTCCTTTTTATTGCTGAGTGTTATTTATACCACAGTTTGTTTATCCATTCACCTGTTGATGCACACTTGAGTTACTTCCAGTTTCGGGCTATTACAAATAACGCTGCTATAAACATTCATGTACAAGTCTTTGTATAGACATATGTTTTCATTTATCCTGGGTAAATACCTAGAACAGAATGGCTGAATCATATGCCAGGTGTACATTCAAATTTTTAAGAAACTGCAAAATTGTTTTCCAGGGTGTTTGTTCAATTTTACATTCCCACCAGCAGTGTATGAGAGTTCCAGATCCTCCACATCCTAATCAACACTTGGTATACAGTCAAAATTTTATATTTTTATCATTCCAAAAGTTGTGGGTTTTCCTTGTGGTTTTAATTTGCATTTTCCTATTACCTAACAAAGTTGAGTATCTTTTCATGTGCGTATTTGCCATCCAGAAACTTTTTTTGGTGAAGCATCTGTTCAAATCTTTTGCCCATTTTTTTATTGAGTTGTTTTCTTATTGTTGGGTTTTGAGAGTTTTTTATATCCTAAATACAAATCCTTTATCAGATACGATTTGCAAATATTTTCTCCCAGTCTTTTTCTCTTAACAGTGTCTTTTAAAAAGCAGAAGTTTTGGGGCCAGCCTGGTGGTACAGTGATTGGGTTCGCGCGTTCGGCTTCAGCAGCCCAGGGTTAGACGGTTCAGATCCTGGGTGCGGACCTGCACACTGCTCATCTGGCCATGCTGAGGTGGCGTCCCACATATAAGAACTAGAAGGACGTACAACTAGGATATACAACTGTGTACTGGGCTTTGAGGAGGGAAAAAAAGGATAAAAAGAGGAAGATTGGCAACAGATGTTACCTCAGGGCCACTCTTCCTAAAAAAAAGAAGTTTTAGGGCTGGCCCTGTGGCTTAGCGGTTAAGTGTGCGCGCTCTGCTACTGGCAGCCCGGGTTCGGATCCCGGGTGCGCACCGATGCGCCGCTTCTCCAGCCATGCTGAGGCCGTGTTCCACATACAGCAACTAGAAGGATATGCAACTATGACATACAACTATCTACTGGGGCTTTGGGGAAACAAAAGGAGGAGGATTGGCAATAGATGTTAGCTCAGAGCTGGTCTTCCTCAGCAAAAAGAGCAGGATTAGCATGGATGTTAGCTCAGGGCTGATCTTCCTCACAAAAAAAAGAAAAAAAAGAATTTAAAAAAAAAAGAAGTTTTAATTTTGATAAGTCCAATTTACCAATATGTTTTTTTAAGGCATAGTGCTTTTGGTATCTATCTAAGAAATCTTTACCAAACTCAATGTCATAAACGTTTTCTCCTGCGTATTCTTCTAGAAGTTTTGTAATTTTAGGTTTTATATCTAAGCCTATAATCCATTTGAGTTAATTTTTCTGTATTGTGTAAGGTATAGATTAAAGAACCTTTTTTTTTTTTTTGCATAGGGATATCTAATTGCTCCAGCAACATTGGTTAAAAAGACTATCCTTTCTCCCCAGAGTGCATCTGTTCCATTGATCTGTTTTTCTATCTCTATGACAGTATTGCACCGTCCTGATTACTGTACCTTTATAATAAACCTTGAAGTCAGGTGGCATTAGGCCTCCAACTTCATTCTTCTTTATAAAAGTTTGTTTTAGGTCCTTTCATTTCCATATGAATTTTAGAATCAATTTTTCAATTACTATAAAAAAGCCGGCTGAGATCGTAATTTGGATCATGTTAAATCTGTAGATCAATTTGGGGATATTGGCATCTTAACAATATTGACTCATATATATGTATGCCATTGAATAAAGTATATTTATCCATTCCTTTAGTTCTTTAATTTCACTCAGCAATATCTTATAGTTTTCAGTGACTAGGTCTTCCACATCTTTGTCAGATTTATCCTAAAGTATTTTATATTTTTGATGTTATTGTAAATGGTTGTAAAAAATGTTATTTTTTAATTTCAATTTCTGATTGTTCATTGTTATTAGATAGAATCAAAGTTATTTTTGTATATTGGTCTGGTATCCTGCAAACTTTCTAACCTCGTTAGTTCTAGTAATTTTTTTGTAGATTCCTATTGATTTTCTACATAGACCAGGGGTTAGCAAACTATGGCCCATGGGCTGAACGTGGTCTGATGCTTGTTCTTTAAGTAAAGTGTTACTACAACACAGACATGCTCATTCGGTTATATATTGTCTATGGCTGCTTTTGTACTCCAGTGGCAAAGTTGAGTAGTTATAACAGAGATCATATAGATAAGCAGGTCACCTGCAAATAAAGACAGTTTTGTTTCTAAAACCTTCAGGACAATGCTGAATAGACGTGATGAAAGCAAACATCCTTCTCTTGTTCTTGATCTTAGAGGAAAAGCATTCAGTCTTGCACTATTAAGTAAGACATTGATATAGATTTTTTGTAAAGGGCCTTCTATTACTTGCTTACCAAGAGTGTTTATCAGGAATGGATGTAGGATTTTGTCAAGTACTTTTTCTATTTCTATTGAGATTATCATAGTTTTAAAAAATTTATTGGTTTGTTAACATGATGAATTACCTTGATGAATTTAAAATGTGAATCCAATCTTGCATTCCTCATAAACCCCACTTGGTCATGATGTATTATTTTGTGGCTGCAATTTGCTAAAATTTTATTTTGAATTTTTTCATTTATATTCATGAGGGATATTGGTCTGTAATTTTTCTTTTCTTATAATGCCTTTGGTTTTGGTATCAGGGTAATGCTGGATTCATAGGAGTTGAAAAGTAATCCCACCTTTCCAATACTCTGGAAGCATTTGTGTAGATTGTTGTTATTTCTTTCTTAAATGTTTGGTAAAATTCACTAGTGAATTCATCTGGACTCGGAGTTTTCTTTGTGAAAAGGTTTTTAACTACAAATTAAATTCTTTATTACATACAGGGCAATTAGAGTATTTGTTTCTTTGTGAGTGAGCTTTTGTAGTCTGTGTCTTTCAAAGAACTGTCCATTTCATCTAACTTGTTGGATTTACTGGCATAAAATTGTTCACAATGTTTTTATCATCCTTTTAATATTGATGGAAAATGTAATGATGCCATCACTCCTGTTCCTGATGTTGGTAATTTTTGTCATTTCTCCTTTTTTTTCTGATCAGTCTAGCTAAAAGTCTATCAATTTTATTGATCTTGTCATTGATTTCCTCTGTTTTTGTTTTCTATTTTATTGGTTTCTGTTCTAATTTTTTTTTGTTGTTATTCAACTTACTTTGGATTTAACTTTCTCTTCTTTTTCAAGTTTCTTAAAGTGGAAGCTGAGGTTGATAACTTAAGATCTTTTGTCTTTTCTAATATAGTCATTTAGTTCTGTAAATTTCCTCCTACATACTAGTTAGCGTCACCCTATGCATTTTATATGATGTCTTTTCATTTTCATTTCTTTCAAAATACTTTCTCACTTCCCTTTTGATTCATTCTTTGACCTATTTGTTATTTAGATTACAAATATTTAAGGATTTTCCAGTCATCTTTCCGTCATTGACTTCTAATTTAATTCCACTGCAGTCAGAGAACATACTTTGTATAAACTGAATCCTTTAAAATTTATTTGGAATTATTTTATGGTCCAGGATATTGTCTGTGTTGGTATATGTTCCATGTGGTTGAGAAGAATGTGTATTCTGCCATGTTCAGGTTAAATATTCTATGACTGCCAAGTAGGTTAATTTGATTGATAGTGTTCAAATCACATATATCCTTAGTCCTTTTTCTATCTTGATGAATGTCTTCTTGATAAATTATAGATTTATCATTATGGAATGACCTTTTTTATCCATGGTAACATTCTTTGCTCTGAAATCTACTTTATCTGATATTAATATAGCCATTCTGTCTTTTGATTAGTATTAACATGGTAAATATTTTTCATTATTTTATTGTTAATCTATTTGTATCTTTGCATTTGAAGTGTGATTCTTATAGACAGCACATAACTGGGTCAAAATTAGCATGTCCAAAAGCAAATTCTACTTTATTCATTCTGAAAATCTTTACATTTAAATTTAGACCATTTACATTTAATGTGATTATTGATATGGTTATTGATATGGTCAAATTTATCATTTTTCTGTTTGTTTTCAATTTGTCTCATCCATTCTTTTTCCTCTCTTTCTTCTTTTTCTTCCTTCTTTTGATTTAATTGAATATTTTTTATGATTTCATTTGATCTGCTTTGTTAGTTTATTAGCTATAACTCTGTTTTGTTATCTTAGTGGTTGTTTTAGGATTTATAATATACATCTTAACTTACCACAGTCTGTCTTCAAGTGATATTACACCACTTTATATATAGTACAAGAATCTAAAAATAACATACTTCCATTTCTCCCCTCCCAACCTTTTTGCTATTATTGTCACATAGTTTAGTTTTATATATGTCATAACCCTATACTACATAGTTATTTTTGTTTAAACAGTCAATTATCTTTTAACAAGATTTAAATACATTTTAAAATCTTATATATTTACCAATGTAGTTACCTCTCTGGTGCTCTTCATTTCTTTGCTTAGATTCACCTTTCCAACAGTTGTCATCTTCTTTTGATCTGAAGGACTACCCTTACTATTTCTTATAGTGTGAGTCTGCTGGTGATGAAGTCTTTCAGCTTTTGTATATCTGAAAAAATCTTTATCACACTTTCATATTTCAAACATAGTTTTGCCAGGCACAGAATTCCAAGCAGTCAGATTTTTAGTACCTTAAAGATGTTGCATCACTATCTTATCATTTGCATTGTTTCTGGTAAGAAATCTACTGTCATCCTTATCTTTGTTCTACTGTGTGTAACGTCTCTTTTTACTCTACCTGCTTTTAAGATTTCCTCTATATCAGTATTTTGGAGCTGTTTGGTCATGATGTGCTTTGGTGTGATTTTCATTATATGGTTTGTACTTGGTCTTGTTGAGCTTTTTTTGGGGGGGGAGGAAGATCAGCCCTGAGCTAACATCCAATGCCAATCCTCCTCTGTTTTGTTTTGTTTTGTTTTGCTGAGGAAGATTGGCCCTGGGCTAACGTCTGTGCCCATCTTCCTCTACTTTATGGGATGCCACCACAGCATGGCTTGACAGGCGGTGCATCGGTGCACACCCAGGATCTGAATCTGCAAATCCTGGGCTGCCCACATCGGAGAGGGCGCACTTAACCCCTTCTCCTCCAGGCCAGCCCCTGTTGAGCTTTTTGAATCTGTGAGTTTATATTTTTCATTAAACTTGAAAAGTTTTGGTTATTATTATTTCTTCAAATTTTTTTTTCTACCCAACCCTCTCTCCCAATTACATATATACTAGGCCACTTGAAGTTGTTCCACAGCTTACTGATACTCTGTTCATTTTTTATTATTATTCCTTTTAATCAGTGTGTTTAATTATTGTTATGTCTTCAAGTTCACCAATCTTTTCTTTTACAATGTCTAATCTGCTACTGATCCCATTCAGTATATTTTTCCTCTCTGATATTGTAGCTTTCATCTTTATGAGTATGATTTGGGTATTTTTATATTTTCCATATCTCTATTTAACTTTCTGAACATATGGAATAGAATCATAATAACTGTTTTCAAGCCTTTGTCTGCTAATTATAACATCTGCTTCAATTCTGGGCTAGTTTTGACTGATTGATTTATCTCCTAATTATGAGTAGTATTTTCTTGCTTCTTTTCTTGTCTGGTAATTTTTGATTGGATACCAAACACTATGTACTTTACTTTGAAGGATGCTGGATATTTTTGTATTCCTATAAATATTCTTGAGCTCTATCCTTGGATGTTAAGTTACTTGGCAATGATTTGATCTTTTTGGATCTTGCTTTTAAGATATGTTAGGCAGAAACACAGCAGTGTGACATCTATGACTAATTAGTCTCATTACTGAGGCAAAAACTTCTGGATACTGTACAAATGCCATGTGAATCTTGATGTGTTCCACCCTGGCTGGGGGGAAAAGGCACCATTCCCAATACTGTTTGAGCACCAGACACTGTTTCTGTTAATTGTTTTAGAGAGATATTGTGCTGATGAGTATTCAGCTAAATAATCAAGGAGAACCCTCTTCAGATCTTTGAAATTGTCTCTCTGTGCAGCTCTCTCCTCTCCAGTTCTCTGTCCTGTGACATCTAGCCACCTTGGTCTCCCTAGACTCTCAGCTCCATCTCCTCAACTCGGGGACCCCACCACGCTCTGGCCCTCTCCCTGTGCTGAGGGCTGAAAACTCTCTCAAGGCAGTAAGTTACAGCAGTCATATGGCTCACTCATTTGTTTCTTCCCTCTCAGGGATCATTGTCTTTTGTTGCCTGTTGCTCAATGTCTTTCAAAGCACTCTTTCATATATTTTGTCCACTTTTTCATTGTTTCACTCAGGAAAGTAAATACCGTCCCTATTACTCCATCTTGGCTGGAAGTGAAAGTCTCTATTCTTGCTACTTTTGCTCACGAAAATGTCTATAAGTAAGAAAAAAATGGAAAGAAAAACTCCTTGAAAGAGTCTTCTGTTTCCACTTCATTCATTCCTATTCTTTCTCAAATCCACTGCAATCTTGTGTCCCTAACATTGCTGAAACCATGTTCTTCAATGACTGCCAACACACAATTCTCAGTCCTCATTTTACTCATCCTCACAGCTTGTGACACAGTTAATCACTCCCTCCATCTTGAAACATGTTTTTTCCTTTCACATGCAAGATACCACACACACTCTCCTGGTTTTCCTGCTATCCGCGTCTCTTTTGTTGGATCCTCTTCCTTTTTCCAACCTTTAAAAGAGTACCCCACAATCAATCTTCAGGACTCTTCTTTTCTCTATTCACACTCCTTCCTTCATTCATTTCATTCAGTCCCAAGATACTGAATACCATCTGTACAACTCACTTATGTTTCAACTCTGATTTTTTCCAGACTTATACATATGTAATTTTTTAGTTGACATTCCCATAAGGATTTCTAATAGGCATCTCAAACTTAGCATGTCCAAAAGCAAATTCTTGATTTTTGTCCCGTAACCTGCTTTCTTTCCCCAAGCTTCCCCATCTCAGTAAATGGCAACAGCATTCACTCAGTTGCCTAGGTCAAAACCATTAATCACCCTTAGTTCCTCTCTTTTGCTCACACCCCATATACAATCCATCTGCAAACCCAGGGAGTTGTATCTTTAAAATACAATCACTTCTTACCAACTCTATGGCTAATACCCTGTTCCAAACCAACATCATCCTTCACCTGGACTACTAAAGTAGCCTCTTAACTGGTTTCCTTACAATTTGTTCTCCACATAACAGCCATAATGTTACTTTTAAAACATAAGTCATCCTAGTTAGCTTTTTTGCAGAAATGAATGAGGTGATCCTAAAATTTACATGGAATTTCAAGGAACTCTAAGTAGTCAAAATGATCTTGAAAAAGAAAAACAGAGTTGGAAGACTCACACTTCCCAATTTCAAAACCTACTACAAAGCTACAGTTTTCAAGACTGTGTGGTACTGGCATAAGGATAAACATATAAGTTAAGGGAATAGAATAAGAATCCAGTAACAAAACCACACATCAATGGTCAATTGATTTTTTAAGAAGGGTGCTAAGATAATTCAATGGAAGAAATAATCTTTTTAACAAATGATGCTGGAACAACTTGATATCTACATGAAAAAGAATGCATGTGGAGGGGCCAGCCTGGCATAGTGGTTAAGTGGCATAGTGGTTAAGTTTGCACACTCAGCTTCGGCGGCCCGGGCTTCACAGGTTTGGATCCCTGGTGTGGACCTATGCACCACATAGCAAGCCATGCTCTGGCGGCATCCCACATATAAAGTAGAGGAAGATGGGCACAGATGTTAGCCCAGGGCCAATCTTCTTCAGCAGAAAGAGGAGGATTGGCAACAGATGTTAGCTCAGGGCTGATCTTCCTCAGCAAAACGAGGAAGACTGGCAATGGATGTTAGCTCAGGGCCAATCTTCCTTACCAAGAAAAAAAGGAGGAGGGGCTAATCTTCCTCACCAAAAAAAAAAAGAATGCATTTGGACCCTACCTAACACCACTTATAAAAATTAACTCAGGGGGCCGGCCCAGTGGCGCAAGCGGTTAAGTGCACGCGCTCCGCTGCGGCGGCCCAGGGTTCGCTGGCTCGGATCCCGGGCGTGCACCGACGCACTGCTTGGAAAGCCATGCTGTGGCGGCGCCCCATATAAAGTGGAGGAAGATGGGCACAGATGTTAGCCCAGGGCCGTCTTCCTCAGCAAAAAAAGAGGAGGATTGGCGGATGTTAGCACAGGGCTGATCTCCTCACAAAAAAAAAAAAAAAAAAAAAAAATTAACTCAAAATGGATCAAAGATCTAAATAGAAGAGGTAAAACTATAAAACTCTTAGAAGGAAACATAGATGTAAATCTTCATGTGCTTGGATTAGGCAATGGTTTCTTAGACAGGATATCAAAAGCACAAAAAAGCAAATAAAAAATAAATTGGACTTAATAAAAATTAAAAACTTTTGTGTTTCAGTAGATACTATCAAAGCAGTGAAACAACAACCTACAGAATGGGGAAAAAAAATCTGCAGATCACATATTTGATAAGGGTCTAGTATTGAGAATATATAAAGAACTCTTATAACTCAACAACAAAAAGACATAATCTGATTTAAAAATAGGCAAAGCATTTGAACAGACATTTCTCCAAATAAGATATACAAATGACCCACATGCACATGAAAAGATGCTCAACTTCATTAGTTACCAGGGAAATGCAAATCGAAACCACAATGGGATACCACTTAACACACACTACTAGACAGCTATAATCAAAAGACAGAAAATAATAAGTGTTGGTGAGGATGTGGAGCAATTGGAACCCTCGTACATTGCTGGGATAGCTGCTATGGAAAACAGTCTGGCAGTTCCTCAAAAGGTTAAGTGTGGAGTTACCACATGATCCAGCAATTCCACTCCTAGCTATATATCCAGGAGAAATGAAAACACACATCCACACAAAAACTTGTACACAAATCCTCCTAGCAGCTTTATTCGTAATAGCCAAAAACTGAAAACAACCTAACTATCCATCAATAGATGAACGGATAAAATGTGATATATCCATATAATAGAATATTATTCAGCCATAGAAAGGAATGAAAACTGATGCATGCTACAACATGAATGAACCTTGAAGACATTATGCTAAGTGAAAGAGGCCAGACACAAAAGGCCACATATTCCGTGATTCCATTTATATAAAATGTCCAGAATTGTTAGATCCATAAAGGATTTAGGAAAGGAAATAGTTTAGGGGTTTCAAGAACCTGGGAGAGGAGAATGGGGAGTGAAATTACTAATGGTTTACTAATTACTAAGAGGTTTCTTTGGGGGGTAATGAAATGTTCTAGAATTATATAGTGGTGAAGGTCACACAATCCTGTGAATATATGAAAACCACTGAATTGCACACTTTAAAAAGGCAAATTTTAAAGTATATAAAATATATCTCAACAACAACAACAAAAATATATAAGCCAGATCTTGTTACTCTCCTGCACAAAACTCTCCAAGGACTTCCCATCACACTTAAAATCCAAAGTCCTTCCTTAGCCTACAGAGTCTATATGATCTGGCCCTTGGTTTCCTCTGCAATGTCTTCACCCATCACTCTTGCCATGTCTCATGTGTGCCAGCCACTCTGCCCAACCTGCTGTTCCTTGGCCCACTCCAGCCTCAGGGCCTTTGGACTTGATATGTCCTTGCTTGGAATGTTCTTCCTCAAGATCTTTGCATAGATCACTTCCTCATTTTATTCTGGAACATGCTGTTCACTTTCTCTAAAAGACCCACCTGACCATCCTAACAAAAATAACAGTACCATCATTTTCTAGCCCTTTACCTGACATTATTTGTCTCCCTCGCACTTACCATCGCCTGTCGTTATATAATTTGTCCATTTGTTTATTGTCTGTCTCTCACAAGAATGTAAACTTGATGAGGAAAGGGCCTTTCCTGTGTCTTATTCACTGTTGCATTCCCATACCTATTTTCTGTGCCTGGGACCTAATAGGTGTGCAGTACTTATTTATTAAGTTAAATAATGAAGAAGATAATATGCATAGTGAGGTGAAAAAATATTTCAAATAAAAAAGGACTTTGCTCTTCTTTTTAAGGGAGCATGGCATAATTCATATCAGAAAATAAGGTACACATTCACTTAAAGTGGATGCTAGAGAAGGGAGGAAAGACTCAAAACTTCGAAACCTTTGTCAACGGTAAGGGGTGGATGACCTTATATAATACCCTCGGTTCGCGGGACACATGAATACAATTTAGATACACAAAGGTAAAATTCAAAGCTGAGACGGGTGTGTAATGCTAAATTGCTCTCTGTGATAAAGAGTAAACATTTAATTTCTTTGGAGAGTCAGAAGGAAAAGAGGCCCAAGAAATAAAAACCGGGGCTCCACGTGAGTGGGAAAGATAAGGGGAACCACACAACATGGGAGGAGGCCAGAGTTGGAGAAAAAGATGTCTGGCGAGAATCTGGAAAGATAAAGCAAAGAGTCCCTCTATGGAGGCTGAGACAGTGAGTAGGTGAGAACAAGATCTCAGACCAGAGTGTCCCTGGAAAGTGGCAGGAATCTTGGGAACTCAATCTCAATTTTACTCCACAAGTAAACCCACAAATGACCACAACCGTCCTATTTCAGGAGTGAAAAGAGCAATGTATAATTAGAACCCCAATTATCCTCCTTTCCACCTTTTAAGAAACTGATAGGAACAAATAATAAAGGTTTCCTTGAAAAACTGGATAGCCACATGCAAAAAAAATGAAAGTAGACCCTTACCTTACACCATACACAAAAATTAACTCCAAATGGATTAAAGACTTGAAGGTAAGACCTGAAACTATGAAACCTCTAGAAGAAAACATAGGCAGTACGCTCTTCGACATCGGTCTTAACAACATCTTTTCAAACACCACATCTGACCGGGCAAGAGAAACAATAGAAAAAATAAACAAATGGGACTACATCAAACTAAAAAGCTTCTGCACAGCAAAGGAAACCATCAACAAAACGAAAAGACAATCTAACAATTGGGAGAAGATATTTGCAAACCATACATCTGATAAGGGCTTAATCTCCAAAATATATAAAGAACTCATGCATCTCAACAACAAAAAAACTAACAACCCAATTAAAAAATGGGCAAAAGACCTGAACAGACATTTCTCCAAAGAAGATATACAGGTGGCCAACCGACACATGAAAAGATGTTCAAAATCACTAACTATCGGGGAAATGCAAATCAAAACTACAATGAGATATCACCTCACGCCCGTCAGAATGGCTATAATTAACAAGACAGGAAACAACATGTGTTGGAGAGGATGTGGAGAGAAGGGAACTCTCATACACTGCTGGTGGGAGTGCAAACTGGTCCAGCCACTATGGAAAACAGTATGGAGATTCCTCAAAAAATCAAGGATAGAAATACCATATGATCCAGCTATTCCACTGTTGGGTATTTATCCAAAGAACTTGAAAACACCAATTTGCAAAGGTACATGCACCCCTGTGTTCATTGCAGCGTTATTCACAATAGCTAAGACTTGGAAGCAACCTAAGTGCCCATCAAGGGACGAATGGATAAAGAAGCTGTGGTATATATACACAATGGAATACTACTCAGCCATAAGAAATGATGAAATCCAGCCATTTGTGACAATATGGATGGACACTGCGGGTATTATGCAAAGTGAAATAAGTCAGAGGGAGAAGGTCAAATACCGTATGATTTCCTTCATTAAGTAGTAGATAATAACAACAATAAACAAACACATAGGGACAGAGATTGGATTGGTGGTTACCAGAGGGGAAGGGGGGAGGGAGGAGGGTGAAAGGGATAATTCGGTACATGTGTGTGGTGATGGGTTGTAATTAGTATTTTGGTGGTGAACATGATGTAATCTATGCAGAAATAGAAGTACAATGATGTACACCTGAAACTTTACAATGTTATAAACCAATGTTACTGCAATAAACAAAAAATTTAAATAAAAAAAAAAAAAAGGTTTCCTTGAAAAAAAAACACAATCTGATGTGAATGGCACCCCCTAGGGTTGAATGGTGAAAGGGCTGAGGCTGTGCAACAATGTTGATAACACAAGGTGAGGATTCCATCTCTGCCAGAGGCTTTAATTATCAGAAAGGATACAGATTTGGACACCCCACCACTAAAACAAAACAAAGTCAAGCATGGAGTCTTAATAGCCTAGGAATCCTAGGCTATTCCTATTAGGAAAGGATTTATCAACATACTCAAATGCTTTGGACAGGACGTCAATTAGTCTTAACTTGACATTGAATTAAACTGACATTCAATTATCCTTAATTTAAAAATAATAAATTTGAAAGTACTGTTTTAATTCTTTATTATGAACATATATAAACAAAATACACAGGAGAGCAAGGAGCAATTCAATTTAAGTCAGTGTTTTTTCCACTTGGGAAAGAGAGCACAGACCAGTGATCCTTTTATGACTCATCCCGAACATTTAGACCAGCAATTATCTTGTAATCTTGAAGGAAGGTCGAGGTGATCACTGTTCCCCACCAAAGTCCAGCCATCCTGAATTGGATGGCACTCAAAAAAAGTATTACTTCAAATTCCACAGTCCTTTCTATGTGAAGAAATGGCCTTGGGTCAAAAAAAAGAACCGTGGAAAGGATCTATCATTCTTAAACATGGCTCTCCCTCCCATTTATTTCTCATAACAACAGAGCACAGCAGAAATCAAGAAGCATAAACACAGCTCAGAATGCTGCAGCCAACTGTCTATTTTTTCACAATCTGCCCACACCTTAAATAAACATGAAACATTATAACTAGCTGTAGTCAGATACTACAGGAAGCAGAAAGACCAGAAGAAAAACCTCAAACATCCGGCATTTGTCTTTTTTCTACAAGAAATCAACTCTGCTTTGAGACTATAAATGCTTCCTTGCAAGAAGTTAAAATCAGGTATGATGTCATAGAATGACCAGGTCCACACTATCTTTTTCAAAATCAGTATTTTTCTAATAAACACACAACCCACAGAGAAAATTTATTATGTTTTACCAGAAGGGACCAAAACTAGAAATTCTGTTTGTACTGATATGTTTAAGCAACAAGACATGAATAGGGTTCAAAGTGAGTGAATATTCCTTTGGATATTTTTTTAAAATGACTGTTAGCTCTATGTGGTAATAATTATTGTGGAGTTGGGTCAGGGTATTTATAAAACTTTGCTGGAATCTAACATCTCTCTTGTTGTCCAAATCAACAGCCTCAGGAGAAAACAAAGGAATCCCGGTGAGCAGGACACCAGCAGCAAAAAGGGCACATTTTCTCTTATGTATCAGTAGGAAGCAAATGAATGGGGCCTCTGACCTGGAACCAACTAGCCCTGCACTTAAAATGACAGCCTGGGGCAACCTGAAGGGTATGGTGTCAATTGATCTGTTTTCTGGGCTGCGTATCTGAAAGATTTTCATTCTGTTTTGAAACCAAATAAAAGGACCCTGAACTAAAGTGAGCTATGCCCTGACCCTCTGCCGAGCCCAATCTTGTGTATTAATATCCCTTCAGACTTTGGCATCCTTACCTCACAGGCCTTTCATCTTTTAAATTCCAATAATTTTATTTTAGTCTACTTCAATGATTCTTACTAATGTCCTCACTTTGATACTGAATAATGATGATGATGATAATGACAACAGCCCCCTCTTAATAAATACTCACTACAAGCCAGGCCCTAGGCTAAAGCTACTTTATACGTGAACTCTTCATTATTGGAACAACTCTATGTATTAAGTATTATGATTCCCAGTTTACAGATGAAGAAACTGAGGCTCAGAGAGATTAGATAACCTGTCCAAAGCCACATAGCTAAGTAAGGGGGTAAAGGGGATGCCCACCCAAGTCTGCCTATGCTGTTTCTTCCCTACTTCCTCCACCTCCTACATATTGAACTGAAATTCCTCCTTTTTTTCCTATAATCTGCTATCCTTCCATCCTTCTACTGTCTCCTTCTGGGGCTGTTCAGGAAAACCCCAGGATGAAGCCTTCCATTCATTCAACAAATATTCACTGAGTGCCCACCTTAATACTCCATCAGTCATTCACGAAGATTTACTGCGAGCCTACCGTGTGCTGGGTACTGTTCCAGGTGCTGAGGACACATCAGTGAACAAGACAGAAAAACATCCCCACGCTAGTGGAGCTTACTGTGCAGGGGGGCAGAAAGACAATAAACACAAGAAAGAGAGTGATGGTTCAAAGATAGTTAACTGCTAAGGGAAAAATAAGAAAGGAGAAGGCAGATAGAGAATGTAAGGGTGTGTGTGTATAGGATTGCAGTTTTAAATGTTATGAACACATAACATTTGAGCAAAGATTTTCTGGGACGTGATCATTAGTTTTATGTGTCAACTTATAGTGCCAGTTACTTAAACACTAATCTAGGTGTTACTATGGATGTATTTTGTAGACGTGGTTAATGTCTACAATCCATAAAAGAGACCACCTTCCGTAACGTCCAATCAATTGGGCCTCATCCAATCAATTGAGCCTCATTCAATCAATTGAACGGCCTTAAAAGCAAAACTGAGATTTCCCTAAGGAAGAAGAAATTCTGCCTCAAGACTGCAACATCAGCTCCCGCCCAAGAGTTTCCAGCCTGCCCTATGGATTTCAGACTTGTCAGCCCCCACAGTTGTATAAGCCAATTCCTTGAAATAAATCTCTTAGTACATCTAATATACATATATTATATATGTGTGCGGTACTATATGTATATGTATAGTGTGTGTACAGGTATGTATACCCAGGAATATATGCAAATTTAGGGTTATATATATACGTATACATATACATGTATGTGTATACACTAATATATACATGTGTGTGTGTACATACACAGACACACACACACCCCTCCTACCGGCTATGTGTTTCTGGAGAATCCTGACTGATACACGGGATAAGAGTGTTCTGGGCAGAGGGGATGTGAGAGCAGAGGCACCATGTGCTGGACACTGTGCTAGACATCAGGCAAACAACAGTGACCAAAACAGATGTGCTCGTACATCCTCAAGCTTAGAGACAGGTCAGGGATACTGCCATTGGCCCCATCTGTCTTCTCCCGGATTCTCAGGCCTTTTCCAGATTCACTTGATTTACTCCCAGGACTTGACCCATGGTCATCGGTTTCAACTCTTCTTTTAACTGGCATTCCCGGTTGCCCTGGCCTCTCATTACACTTGCCACATTACCATCACTATCATTACTAACTCCCTTTGGGGTGATTGTGGAGTTTAAGAACTGTGTTCACAAACTTTATTCTGGATTGCCTTCACAAACACTGTCACGTGGGGAGGAAAGGTAAAATCTTCCTTATGTTACAGGTGAGGAAACAAGCTCAAAGAGGTAAACTAACTTGTATGAGATTACAGAGTTAATAAACAGCATTTTTCTCCTCAAGAACAATACATTTTTTGAAAAGGCAATGTATGGTCGCTTCTAATTGCTCCCCTCCCACTCACTATTTACTCTTCAACCCATTTCACGCTGACATTCCCCTCACTCCTGAACTGGAACGTTTTGCTCTCTGGGGGGTGGGATGGGGATTGCCGTTTCCCATGAATTACATATATTAAGGATATCATATTACATATATTAAGGGTGTCAGTCAAGCAGTGCGTTAGGAGACTTCTCATTTCCCCTTAAATACAGGCATTCCTCCAGGGTTCTGTCTACAGAACACATTAACAATTACGAGTTGAAATGTCATAAAAATAGAGATCTCAGGCCCAGCTGAAACAAAGTTACAAAACTGTAACTAAGAACAATCTTTCAGGGAAGCGTGCACGGGTTTCCAGGGTAAAAATATCTGACTTGCAGCCTCCTCTAGTCTTCTAATTTCCCACTAAATGCCTGTGAAGATATGATGAAAAAAAAATTCACCACTCCAATAAAATCCAGGATTGTCAGCCTGTCTCACACCCTGGGAGGGATTTCTGACAACTCCAAGGTCGAGCTGACTGCAAGCACCCGAGCAAGCCGCGATCCACCTTGCAATGATCTTTCTCGCGGTTCAGAAAAGCAAAGTGTGCACACAGGAAACCTAGGCAGCCGTATCTCTGCCGTAGACCTGCTGCTTTTTTGTGATTAAAAAAAGAAGGAAAAAAGAAGCTACTCCCCCAACAGCTTCTCAAGCAGCCTACAAGCCACGCCCACCTTCAACTTTTCCTGGACTCAGCCGAGCCAGTTACCCAGGAAACGCCCCGGCCGGAAGTAGGGCTGTGCGGGCGGTAGCACGACGCATCCTGGGAGTTGTGGTCCGCGCTCAGAAAGCGCAGGCGCAGGGGTGGAGGCGGGGCGCCCAGGAGCAGAGCACCACGGGGATTGTAGTTCCTCAAGAATTATATATATTCAGGGTGTTAGAAAAGTGAGACAGAGCGGTAAGGAGAATTCTCATTTCAGACAGCAAGGGTGCTCTCAGTGAATGCGTGTCAGACAGGGAGACTTGGTTTGGGAACGGTGCGTGTTGTCCTCCGTTCAACTGTAGATCTGAGGTGGATTGAGATAGCCCCCAAGTGGACAGAGTGGGGCAAAGGATAAGGCACGCAATCTATTTGCAAACAGGACTCTGGAACTGTGAGAAAATACTGTAGAATCAAGGAAAGGAAGCCGGCCGTACCAAAGACTCAGAGAAAGAAGAGACCTCAGTCTTCACGTCATGAATCAGAAGAACACTTTTGAGAAATTTTGGCCTCTTCCAAAAGGATACCAATTATGTATATGACATGCGGGCTAATGAAAGTATGGCACATCTGGAAGAATATGTAGCAAAATGTTAAGATTAATTTTCTTTAAATGAGCGATTACTTTTGTTTACACTTTTATGTATTTTCTGAATTATTAACAAAGGTGAAGTATTCCTTTTTGGTATCAATACTTCAAGTACCTTTTTGGTATAAATACTTCAAGTATGCGGAAAAGTGTATAGAGCAATTTTTTAACATCCTGGAATCTACCACAAAGCTTTGTCACATTTACTTTAGGTCCTTCCTTCTTTCTTTCCTTCCTTGTTTTTTTTTTTATAATTTTATTTATTTATTTATTTTTCCCCCAAAGCCCCGGTAGACAGCTGCATGTCATAGTTGCACATCCTTCTAGTTGCTGTATGTGGGACGAGGCCTCAGCATGGCCGGAGAAGTGGTGCGTTGGCGCACGCGGGGGATTGAACCCCGGGCCGCCAGCATCAGAGTGCGAGCACTTAACCGATAAGCCACGGGGCGGGCCCTGTCCTTCCTTCTAAAAGAAAAAAATTACAGGAAAAAAAAGGGCTTTACAGAGATGTCCCTTATGTAGTCCTTTCTTCTGCAGAGAAATACACACACACACATACGTGTACACAGACACATACATTCTGCAGAGTATTTATGTATATGTTTGTGTATATATCTACATATGTGTGTGTATTGTATGTTTTTCAGATAATGATGTCATACGTACTGTATGTATCATTCTGTAGTTTGCTTTTCTCACTGTTCTATATCCTGTTTATCAGAAAATATGAAACTTGTAGTTCTAATTCATTCATTTTAACTTCTATATACTATTGCTTTGAATGACAGTGACACAATTTAATTAGCTAATCTGTTAAGGGATATTTACTCTGTTACAAATATTTTGCTCTTACAAACAATATTGTTATGCACATTCTTAAACAAATGGGCAAGAGTTTCTCTAGGGCATTTACTTGTGAGTGAAGTTGCCAGGTCTTGGGAGTGTACATATTTTCAGCTTCACGAGATACTGCCAAACTGCTCTACAAAGTGGTTGAACCTCTTTTCTCTCTACCAAAATTGATCATGAATTTCCTATGATCCACATTCTTGCTATCACTGAGTGTTGTCATAACTTCTTCATTATTGTTAGCCTGATATACTTAAAATAGTACCTGATTATTACTTTAATTTGCATTAACTTGATTTTGTCAGAATTTTTAAATTTTGAAAATGGGACTTTTATGCATTTTCTCCTTTTGTTTATCTGTATAAGGTAATTTTTTGCAAGAAACACATTATTTGTATAGTAGAATAATTTATTTTAAATTTAGATTCTGTTTGGATAATGGTGTCTATATTCTAAATTTTTCATAATACTTTATATTACTTATATATTTTAATTATTTTAAATTTTATTACACTACTTTTCAAAATCGTTCTTTACGTATGCCAAGGACTAAGCAACACTTCCATAATAGTGCAGAGAGCCCCATATTTCTAATGAGTTCTGCCTAAGGCTGCCTTAAGTTTTTAGCTATTATGGCGACAATCACAGAGTATTGTGAATTGTATATTCTGTACTCAGAGTACGTGTATATTTTGAACCTGTAGGCCACAGAAATCCCCTGGTCTTTCTCTCCCGAATGGCTTCTTGCCAGAAACTAGCTTTTCCTGCTTTTGTTTACTTTTAGCATTTTAATTATTTAGCCTAGATCTTTTTCTTTGCCCATTTACCTCTAAACCAGTTGATTCTTCCTCTCATTTCTTTTTCCAGGCATTGACTTTGTATCTTACTGTCATACATAACAATTTTAGGGATCAGGCTTATTGAGATATAATTTACATGTAGCAAAATTCACTCTTTTTGGTGGACAGTTCTGTAAGTTGACAAACATATATGGTGATGTATCCACCACCATAATGAAGACAGAGAAAAGATCCATCACCCCCAAAATATTCCCTCGTGCCCCTTTGTAGACAACTGCTCCAACCTGAAGCCCTGGCAACCACTTACTGCTTTCCTATCCCTATAGTTTTGCCTTTTTGAGACTGTGTTTGTGTTAGTCTGCTCTGATTGCAATATGAAAATATCACAGACTGGATGGCTTAAACAACAGGCATTTATTTCTCACAGTTCTGGAGCCTGGGAAGTCCAAAATCAAGGTGCCAGCAGATTTGGGTCCTGGTGAGAGCCTGCCTTCTGGCTTGCAGATGGCCACCTTCTCACTGTGTCCTCACATTGAGGAGTGAGAAAGAGAGAGAGTTCTAGTCTCTCTTCCTCTTCTTATAAGGACACTAATCTCATCATGGGGGACCCACCTTCATGACCTCATCTAAACCTAATTTCCTCCCAAAGACCCCACCTCCGAATACCATCACATTTTGGGTTAGGGCTTCAACATATGAATTTGAGGATGGGCGACACCAACATTCAGTTCACAACAGTGATATAAGCAGAATCATATAGCATGTAGCCTTTTGAGTCTCAGCAAAATGCACTTGAAATTCAACAATGTTGTTGTATCAGTAGATTTTTTTATTGCCAAGAAGCATACCAATACTGTACATAGATGTGCTGGAACTTGTTCTTGTATTCACCCGTCGAAGGACATTTAGGTTGTTTCCAGTTTGGGGCAAATATACATGAAGCTGCTGTATCCATTTGCATACAGGTTTTTGGATGAAGATTAGCTTTCATTTCTCTTGGGTAAATACATAGGAGTGGGTTTGCTATGTCATGTTTAAAAGTGTAGTTTATAAGAAATTGGCAAATTGCCAAAGTGGCTGTACCATTTTCTATTCCCACCAGCAATGGATGAGAGTACTATTTCGTCTGCAGCCTTGACAGCACTTGGTGGTGTACTTTCTTTTTCCATTCTGAATGTGTGTATTGGTTTCTCATCATCATTTTAATTTGCATTTCCTTAATGACTAATGATGTTAAGCTTTTTTTTTTTTTTTGGTGAGGAAGATTGGCCCTGAGCTAACATCTGTGCCCATCTTCCTCTATTTTGTATGTGGGACGCTGCCACAGTATGGCTTGATGAGCAGCGTGTGTGTCTGCGCCTGGGATCTGAACCTGCGAACCCCAGGGCACCAAAGTGGAGCACGTGAACCCAACCGCTATGCCACTGGGACAGCCCCAGGCTTGTTTGATTTTTATTCTTTTGTAGATAAACCTTTTTTTTTCCTTCTGAGTCAGTACTTGCAGGATATTTTCCTTTATCCTTAAAATGTAAACATTTTACAAGGACGTGTGAAGGTAGAATTTACTATCCTTAATCTTTCGTGGAAAACTGTCTGGCCTTTTGATCTGTAGGATTATGTCTTTTGTCAAACCACCTATTATATCCTTAATTTTTATTTTTCTTCCACTAATTTTGGAATCTTCAAGAATGTTTTTTCTTTGTTCTCATAATTTAATCTCTTTGTGCTTTCCTCCTGTATTCTCGGAGACCTTCTCAAGCTTACCCTTTATGTAACTGAATAAATTTTCTTCAGTGTGAATTTTGCTCTTTATATAATTCACTTCCCCCTCCCCCCCTTTATTTATTTACTTATTTATTTTTTTGTGAGGAAGATCAGCCCTGAGCTAACATCCATGCTCATCCTCCTCTTTTTGCTGAGGAAGACTGGCTCTGAGCTAACATCTATTGTCAATCCTCCTCCTTTTCATTCCCCAAAGCCCCAGTAGATAGTTGTATGTCATAGTTGCACATCCTTCTAGTTGCTGCATGTGGGACGCAGCCTCAGCATGGCCAGAGAAACGGTGTGCCGGTGCGCACCCAGGATCCGAACCGGGGCCGCCAGTAGTGGAGCGCGCGCACTCAACCGCTAAGCCATGGGGCCGGCCACCCTCCCTTTTTTTTTGCCTGAGGAAGATTAGCCCTGAGCTAACATCTATACCAATCTTCCTCTACTTTATATATGGGTCGCCACCACAGCATGGCTCATGAGTGGTGTAGGTCCGTGCCCGGGATCCAAACCTGCGAACCTGGGCTGCCGAAGCAGAGCATGCCAAATTTAACCACTATGCCATGAGTCTGGCCCCTTTCCCCCTTTATATTTACTTTTTTTATTGAGACTTAACTTACACACAGTAAAGTAGCCACATCCAGGAAATTGCCACATATATCAAGATAGGAACATTTCTAGTACCCAAAAGACTCCCTCATGCCTTCCCAGGTAGTACCTCAAAAGATACCACTCTCCCGACCTCTATCACCTTAGATTAATTTTGCCTGTGCTCAAACTTCATGGAATCAAATAATATATACTCTTTTGAGTGTTGCTTCTTCATACTACATGATATTTGTGAAACTCTTCCAAGTAGTTCCATGTAACTGTAATTCATTAGTTTTCATTGCTATGTAGCATTCCATTGTATCAATATCACAAGACATTTACCCATTCTACTCTGATGCACATTTGGATTGTTTCTAGTTTTTGTTTATTTTGAATAAAGCTATGAAAATTCATTAATTAGTAAATGTAAGTGCTCATTCCTATTGGGTAGATACCCAATAATGAAATTGCTGGATCCTAGTGTATATACATATTGCAACTTTAAATTCAGTTGCTTGTTGTTGCTGATTTCAATTTTACTTGTAATTCTTGTTAACTTTCAACTAGTTCTTACCTAGACCCACAGTTTCGTTTCAGAGATTAATACATGAGTAGGTGACCAACATTTTTGCAAATTATTTCCATATGCTCTTTGTTAAGTGAAGAATTTCTCACAGATTTCAACAAATGGTAGTGTGTTATGTTTTGTTTCTAAGGTAACAGTGATGTTTTATATCTTCCTGGGAACCATCATTACTATTTTAATGGGACATTTGGGAGATGGCTAACTGAACCATCTTAAAACAGAAGTCAAATTTTTGTCTTCTTTTCCCTGCCTTATAAATGTTTATGCTTCCTAGTATTTCCTCCTTGGATTTCTTTTCTTGCTATTCTTTACTCTCTCCTTGGACAGCCTCAACCACTCCCTTGGATTTTGCTAACCACTGATGAACCTTACTCAATAGCTCCAACCGTGATTTTCTTACTTGAATATCCACCTACCTTCAGAACACCTATCTCCACATTTCTATAAGTTTGCCCAACTTAGCAGACCAACATTATTATCATCACCTCTGTGTTCTTCTCTGTGATTGACCCTATTAATAAAAATCAGTCATCCAAGAAATCCAGAAAATGTTCTAAGCTTCTCTCCTTCACAATTCATGTTCATTAAGTTCTATGAATTCCACTGCTGGAATAGTTCTTGATACTCTCCTTCCCTTTTCATTTTCCCACTATTATCACCTTAGATCAGAACCTTGCCTATAGTACTGTACTAGCCCATTTACTGACTTCTCTGCTTTATATCGTCTCAAATCCTACACAACATCCCTGCATCTCCAACTACCTCTTCCACTCAACCCAACTTCATTCCCTATGTCCTAGTTCCACTAAACTACTAGCAGTTCTTTGGACAAATTACGTTGTATGTCATATGACATATTCCTAGTCTGCCCTTGTATATCATAGTCCTTCACAGCCTCCCGGGGCCTTGAGTTTCTTTCTTCTATGCCCCCATAAAATTGTAATTTGATTTAAATATTTATGTGTGTTTTATCGTTGTTAGCCTGCAGGAGTCCAGTGTTTTAATCGGTGCCTGAATTCCAGTTCCTGGAATTTTAGTCATAAATGATGCTTCACATTATGTTTAGGTTTGGAAAACTTAAATGTACGTTATTATTCTATAAATTGCTTCATTACTCATTCACAAAAATAAGATAACCAATCATATCACACGTCTCAAAAAACAAAAACTATTCTTGGTTTTATAACTTTTTGGAAAACCAAGATAGAAGAAGAAAAGAAAATGTATTTGGTGTCACCATTTATACCTTAAGAGAAAATATTAGTCATGTATTTCATAAGCTACTTCAATTTCTTACAAAATCATGTTTCACAACTCCAAACAATTAAGTTTGGAGGTTGAAGATTACATTGCAGATGTAAACGTCTTAATATAATTTTCATAAGACAGTCTTTATTTCTTTACATTAAATAGAAATATATCACAAGAAAGCCTACTACTTAAATGGAACATAGTAAAATTAGTTTTATTGGGACTGTGCTTTAACCTAATTAATCAACTTCTGCCAGGGGAAGAGACGAATGGATTCTAGTGAGATGACCGTCTGGGAATTTGAACCTACAATCAAGGAATATATAGCTGGAGCTAAGGGATAAGGTTATTATCCAGAGAATTTGGATAAAACCTAGGAAACTCAGAGAAGAGAAAGTTGGAATTTTTTGAAATTTAGATATTAACAAATAAATATGGAGTCCAGTGTGGAGCCTCCGGTTGTGATTTTTATTTCTTCAATTATTTAATATTTGATTATTAGTAATATTTATATCATTGATATTATATTTATAATGTTAAGTAGTTGCGTTGTTATACTGGTTAAGAAAATAATTAATACTACTTAATAAATAACTAATAACTACATTAAATATTATTAGTTAATTCTCAATTATCTATACTAAGGAAGGGGAAGGCTGGGTTCCAATCATTGAGAACTATTCATCTCTCCAGCTGGGCAGAAGCTGGGCCACGCTTCTAGTGGCCTAAACAAATTTTTAAAATAACATAATATCCCACGTTGTTTAGAATGTGGAGCAATGGATACTCTTCTACACTGTCGGTGGGAGAGTGTATTGGTAGCATTTTTCAAGAAAAGTTATAAATACTCTTCAGCTCAGATATTCAGCTTCTTGTTATTTATCCTAGAGAAATACTTGTACATATGCACAGAGGCAAGTACAAGGATTTTCATTGCTTTTTTGTTGTCATTGTGAAAGATTGAAAACAACCTAAAAATCAGCAGTAGGAGAATAATTAAGTAAATTATGGCACATCTATAGAATGAAATGTATTGCAGCAATTAAAGAGAACAAGTTAAATCTGACATAAAAAAACTCTCAAGGACATACAATCTAGTGGAAGGAAGGGGAGAAGTATGCTGTACTAAATATTAAGATACATAGTACGATATGGTTTATGTTTATGAAAAAACTATATCACTTATACGACCAAAAATATGTATGCCAAAAAATGCATTTAAAAAGGTCTAGCAGAATCCACTTAAGACAGATGACAGTGTCCACCACCGGAGAGAGGATTAGGATTCTGGAGGTGGTTGAAGACAGATTTTACTTAATTCTTATTGTGTCATTTTTATAACTGGAATGTTGTCTTCATGTATTACTCATACATTTTTTAAACTTATAAAATAAAAAGCATGATGAAAAGAGGGCAAAGCATTTAAACAGATTTGGCACAAAAGGAGAAATAGAGGGGCTGGTCCCAGGGTGTAGTGGTTAAGTTCCACGCACCCTGCTTTGGCGGTCGGGTTCATGGGTTCAGATCCTCGGCGCGGACCTACCGCTTGTCAGCCATGCTGTGGCAGCGACCCACATACAAAATGGAGGAAGATTGGCACAGATGTTAACTCAGGGACAATCTTCCTCAAGCAAAAGAAGAAGATTGGCAACAGATGTTAGCTCAGGGTGAATCTTCCTTAGGAAAAAAAAAAAGAGAGAAAGAAAAGAAATATAAATGGCAAAAAAAGAAATGTTCCAAAATTATTTTGAAGAAAATTCATCAAGAATTCATCATAGGTCTCTTTGGATGATAAAGCTAAAAATGATTTATTTTTAACTTCTCTTTCTACTTTTCTGTATTTTTCTATTTTTTAAATAATGGAAATACATATAAGAAATTTTTAAAGGGCTGAGAAATGGCTGTCAAATCCCACTAGCATGCTGCCACTTTTAATTCTTACTCTGCCAGGCAAGGTACAGTCCATTTGGACTATGAGGAAATTTGTGATGAAAAACTCCCATGGAAAAGTGATATTTGAGGTAAGTAGTCCTCTTCTGATATCATGTGATAGACCAACACAGTGTTATGCTGGAAACCACCTCTTAAAAAAAAAAATTCCTGATTTGTAGCATTTGCTGATTTGCATGATGTTATAGGTTGACTGTGTCCCCCCAAAATATATGTTGAAGCTCTAACCCTCAGTACCTCAGAATGTGACCTTATTTGGAAATAAGGTCATTGTAGATGTAATTAGTTAAGATTAGGTCATACTGGAGTAGGGTGGGCACTTAATCCAATATTACTGGTCTCCTTATAAGAAGAGGAGAAGAGACACAGAGACACACAGGGAGAATGGAAGTGACTACAGAGGAGGAGATTGGAGTGACACATCTACAAGCCAAGGAATGCCAAGGATTGACAGCCACCACCAGAAGCTAGGAAGAGGCAAGGAAGAATTCTCCCCAGAATCTCAGAGGGAACATAGCCCTGTTGACACCTTAATTTCAGACTTCTAGACACTTGAACTGTAAAAGAATACAGTACATTTATATCACAGATATTATCTTTATAATATCAATTAGTTGCATTGGTTATATTGGTTAAGAAAATAATACTACATAATAAATACATAAAATAATAATAGTTAACTCTCAGTTGTGGTACTTTGTGGTATTTTGTTAAGGCAGCCCTAAGAAACTAATACACATTGTGTAAATACTTCCATCATGGCCAATTGACATGACTTCATTGAATGCAGAGTTGGGAAGAGGTGTACACAACCAGTTCTCACGAGCCAGTATAAACCAGCCAGCACATCACTGAGCAGCAGACTTCAGGCTCATCTA
The DNA here is from genome assembly GCF_020826845.1 of Diceros bicornis minor. NCBI lineage: Eukaryota > Metazoa > Chordata > Mammalia > Perissodactyla > Rhinocerotidae > Diceros > Diceros bicornis. Next base: position 16,263,778 of record NC_080768.1, read on the forward strand.
AGCCATGGAGAGTTCTAAATTTGTTAGAGAGGAATTCGACGTAGGTTTCACCAAGAACTTTCAATGTAGCAACTAGAAGGATGTGCAGCTATGACATACAACTATCTACTGGGGCTTTGGGGAAAAAAAAAATAAATAAATAAAATTAAAAAAAAAAAAAAGAACTTTCAATGTAGAAATCAATGGTCATTGTCTTATATTGTATGCACTTTACCTTTTTAAGTCTCCATGTTGGGTTCAAGAAGTACATTAACCTATTTCAGTTCTAGAGAAGCAAGTGAGATCATGAATGTGAAAGTACCTGATAACCATTCAAATACCAACGACAACATGAGAAAGTATAGGTCAAGTTACTCAGTGAGTAACTATGTACATTCAGCCTGTTTTGGTTAGGAGTTTTAAAACAACTCAGCACTGATATATCCTGGATCAAGAGAGATAACCACACAGACAGTGATGTGAGACACATAGAGGGCACTGGGGGCTTCCTGCAGAACCTCTCTTCTTGCTCCCATCCCTCCAGCGAGGAACTGGGGCTTTGGAACTCAAAGCTGAATTCAAATGCCAGCTCTGCCACTTACAGCCTGTGTCACTTGGGAGAAACTATTTAGCTTCTCTACAAGCCTCAGTTTTCTCATCTATAAAATGGTGATAATGTTAGAACTTAACTCAAAGGGCAATGATGTGGATTAACATATTTAATGCAATACCTACATATACTAATAATAAACACTAAATAAATAATAACTAAGCTGTGGTGCCAGCTCTCTGATCTAGGAGTTGAATCAGCCCAGTTCCCAGAGTCCAGCTGCAGAGGCTAATTCATCAGGTCTGCCCGCAGTGAAGGAGGGAGTGACGTGCCGTCTACCCCAAGGTGTTCTGCTGTGTGGTGCCTTGAACTGATGCAACACGTGCCACCTCTCTGTCCAGTTTGAACCCGGCTTCCTCCTAGGGATATCGAGGCCTGAACTCACCCATGGTTTACTCCCCCCGCCGACCAAAGCGAATGTGCGATGTTGAGAGGAAGCAACAAATGTGAAAGATGGAGACAGAAAACAAGAGGGCAGCATCTCTCTAAAAAGTCAGTGGAGCCCTCTGTCCAGACAGGCTCTGGAAGCCACGCTTCGCCTTGCTGGGGGCAAGGATAGTACTGTAGTATGCAGTTCCTGAGGCTGGCTGGTTGGCAGCAGGCAATGGTCACCTGATTACCTGGGAGGGCGGAGAAGCTGATCTTACCCGATAACCAGGGAACTGTGTGAGAGATTTTATCTTTCCTGATTCTAGAGAATTGCTGAGGACACCTTTTCTTTACAGTTTAAAATGGAAAGGCCAGATGATGCTAGTTGTTGGAGTGGGTGAGGGGGACACGAAAGTACATTATTCTGTTGTGTCTAATTTTGTATACACTTGAAATTCCCCATAATGAAGTCCATGAACTAAAACAAATAAACAAAAATTTAAAAAAACAAAAACAAAAACAAGTAATGACCAGGAATATACTACCACTTTGCCATACACATAATCATTAAAACATTTACTACGGACTGTTTCTCATTGGAGTAAGTTGCCGTACAAAAGGAGTTATACAGACGCAGCCCCATGATTCTTGAAACTAACAAACCAAAGTTTCCTTATCAGTAAAGGATAAAGCGTACTCTTCAAATTTACACATCAGCTTGCATCGCTTCTCACTTTAAACCCTTAAATAATTGTCCAGGGTAACGTTCACTCCTTTGAAAGGAATACCAGGCCCTTTATGACCAGGATGCAATACACACGTTTAATCTCCCGCCTGTAACCTACCATCTCCTGTTCCCACCCTTCTCTCTCCAGCCGTGTGGAATGATATGCCGTTTCTTTTTTAAGTTTTTTAAATTTTATTTATTATTTATTTTTTCCCCCAAAGCCGCAGTAGATAGTTGTATGTCATAGATGCACATCCTTCTAGTTGCTGTATGTGGGACGCGGCCTCAGCATGGCCAGAGAAGCGGTGCGTCGGTGCGCGCCTGGGATCCGAACCCCGGGCCGCCAGCAGCGGAGCGCGCACATTCAACCGCTAAGCCACGCATGGGTCCAGCCCTGATATGCCGTTTCTTGAAGGCACTCTGTTCCTTCACCTCTCTCCTTGGTCCAGGCTGTTCCCACTCCCTGGACTGCTCTCCCTCCCCCACCCATCCCCTACTCACTCTCCCACTCAGACCTGAAGCCCTGCGTCTTCTGTGAGGACTTCCCGAGCCCTCAGGTGGGCCCTCTTCTCTGTTCACATTATACTTGGTCATTACCTCCATTAATGATACTTACCAATTTTTATTAAAATCGTTTATATTTCTCCCCTCCAGGAGAGATAAGCCTCTTAAACACAGAGGTGATTTTGATTTTCTTTTTGTCTCCCCAGTACTTGGCACATAGTAGATGTTTAAACACTATTTAATGAAAATCAATAATTTATAAAGCACTTGGCAGTTTACAAGGCTTTTTCAGTGCATTATTTCTACTGATTCTAGAATTAACTCAATTTTTACCTATTATTTGTTACTATCACCATCCCAGTTATTTTGCAAATGAGGAAGCTAGGGTTTGCAGAGGTTCGCAGAGGAAGCTAAGGAACTTTGGCTTAAGCTATTCAGCTGGTATACGGTCAAGCTGGGGCTGCAAAGCCTGGATCTACTGACAAAAAGCTGAGAGAGAGAGAGGAACAGCATGAGAATGGAAACGTCAACAGAACATCAGGTTCATCAGATCTTTCACTTATAGCCCTGGCATGGGAGCTAGGAGCCTAGGTATTTAGGTCTCACTAGTTCTAGGGTTTTAACCATGCTGGACCTCAGTTTTCTCATCTGTAAAATAAGGTCATACTAAATAACTAATTTTCGATTATCTTATATTTCACGTCCACTAATCTTTCTAATCCAGAGATTCCCAAACCTACCCGATTCCTGGTGTCCTCAGGCCAAAAGACATACCTAACAATTCTCTTTATTAAGTAGTTAGGTCTAAATAACTTGGTAGCAGTTCATGTGGTATCTAAGAAACACCCACAATGCCCCTATAAGTTTAATGTCACCCCAGGGTGCTTCAGCACACAATTTGAGAATCACAGTTCCAATCAAAGAAACCAGGCTCTATTCTGATAGAAATAAAAGTCTCCTTTTTAGAGAAAGATGTTTATATCATAGTTATTTACATGAGTTTTAAAGACATGGATATTATAACGGTATTATTGTGGGTATATTTTAATGCCGTAGTTTTAAAACACAGATAGTTTAATAGTCTGAAATATGGCAAAATATTGCTGAGAATTGTTTATTGGTATCATCATTATAGAGCACAAAATAAATTCTGGTAATATTATTAGAAATATTATAGCTCCAATTAACATATACAAATAAAAATCATTCTACTAGAAATTGAATTATAGTAATACTATTTGCAATCACTTTTACAGCTATCATTGTAAATTCAAAGATAAAAAATAGATTCATCACCAGGAAACATGTGACAATTTTGAACCTTGTTGTTGAGGAGGCTGTAGCCGCATTTTACTAAACAGCATCTCAGCTCTGGGGATAAGGTTTAAAACAGCAACTGAAAGAACAGCTTTAAGTTAAAAATGGTTTTATTTTTAGAGTTGTTGTGGTATCAAAGTTATTCCACAGAGCTAAGCTGCTGAAAATAGTCCAAGTTCTGTGAAAGTTTTTCATTAAGTGTTTTATGTTGCCCCGTTTAAACCCAAACAATTGGAAACTCTTCATAAGCTGTTGTAATGCTGGTTCAGCTGACAAATTAATACAGTTCTCCTCTTTTCAATGCTAACCCACAACACATTTGTTACACTGCTAATAGGATTGAATGGACATGGATGGGCCTTTTGCATCTGGCTTCTTTCACTTAGCATAATGACCATGTTCATCCATATTGTACCATGTGTCAGAATTTCCTTCCTTTTTAAGGCTGAATAATATTTCATTTTATGTATGTACCACATTTTGTTTATCCATTCATCTGTTGATGGCCACTTGGGTGCTTCCATCTTTTGGCTATGGGGAATAATGCTGCTTTGAGTACGTATTTACAAATATCTGTTTGAGTCCTTGCTTTCAATTCCTCGGGGTATATACCGAGAAGTAGAATTGCTGGCTCATATGGTAATTCTATGTTGTTTTTTTTGAGCAACTGCCATACCAGTTTCAACAGTGGCTGCACCATTTTACATCCCTACCAGCAATGTATGTGTTCCAATTTTACCACATCCTCGCCAACACTTGGTATTTTCTGTTTTGTTTTGTTTTTTTTTTTTTTGTAATAGCCATCCTAATGGGCGTGAAGTGGTATCACATTATGGTTATTATTTTCATTTCCCTAGTAGCTAGTGATGTTGACTCTGTTCTTCTTGGCCATTTGCATATCTTCTTTGGAGAAATATCTATACACGTCCTTTGCCCATTTTTAAATTTGTTGTTGTTGTTGAGTTGTAGGAATTCTTTGTATATCCTAGATATTAATCCCTTATCAGATATATGATTTGTAAATAAATTTCTCCCATTCTGTGCGTTCCCTTTCCACTCTGTTGATAGTGTCCTTTGATGCAAAAAGTTTTCAATTTTGATGAAATCCAATTTACCTATTTTTCTTTTGTTGCCTGTGCTTTTGGTGTCCAAAAACTTTTAGTTTTTAATTTGAAAAACATCATGTCTCCTGCCTCATATGTACCACTGGACCCGGTCCCTTTATTTGTTAAGATTCTGTCAGAGGTAAATACATTTTGAAATGGAGAACAAGGATAATTGCATGCTTGGAATGGAAAACTGAGGTAATTATGAATGTTCCAGATGCAAACCAAGAGGGGTTGATATGCCAAGGGTTCGATAATTAAGCAGCTATTAGAAGTGGGAAAGAGTATGAAGGAAAGCAAACAAGCAACAAAAGACAAAAAAAAAATATTACATGCAATTGAGTCCACCAGGAATTTTTGCTGCTATTTACAGTATTTTTAGGAAGACAAAAGAAAATATGGTGCTAGGAAACCTAAGATATATAAACAATTTTTCCCAAAGTCACACTGTTGAAAACAAATTAAGCAGTTTAATATTAGATATTTTTTGGAAGAATGTGGAGAATAAACAAATGAATAAACAAAAATGGTTCATGGAAGTAGTCTCTGACTTCCAGATCAGATTCTGCTAAAAATACTATTTTTTACATATAACTCAGTTTTCCTGTCAAAATTTTGATGCAGCTGGAGTTTGAACACACTAATTGCCATTCCATGCTGTATGTAGATTTATGACTCACTCTTCTTTGGAAATCTTATTTACTTATTCAAGTCAATTGGTTTCCCTGAAACATTGTGTTGCTGCCTAATAGTCAAAAGTTCAGCATCATTTTTTTTTTGCTTCAAGAACTAGCAGACAAAATGACATTAGCATTTTTTAAAATTAATTAATTTATTTATTTATTTTCCCCCCAAAGCCCCAGTAGATAGTTGTAGGTCATAGCTGCACATCCTTCTAGTTGCTGCATGTGGGACGCGGCCTCAGCATGGCGGGAGAAGCAGTGCGTTGGTGCGCGCCCGGGATCCAAACCCCTGGCCGCCTGTAGCGGAGCGTGCGCACTTAACCGCTAAGTCACGGGGTGGCCCGACATTAGCATTTTAAGGTGAGTTTTATTTGCCCATATGTAAACGTATGTATTGTTTGATCAAAAAAGATGTATTATTCAAGTGAAGATTATAGAGATCTTTTTGAACATCTACTTCATCTCGAGTTTTAAATTCAGAAGTAGCAACTCCATAGCAATTCAACTTATTTCTGTTTTATTTTATCATACTGGGTTAATCTTAAAGAACCTAATAGCTGTTATTTATATTATAATACTTATTTAATGTATAACAATGTATAACAATATAACATAATGTATAACATAATGTATAACAATATAACATAAATGTTATTTATGTTATAATACTTATTATTTTAGGGCAGAAATATCCCAGTTACATTGATTGCAAAGTAAAATGGAAACTATATGGCAGAGTGGGACCCAAGAATCACACAGGCTGGATTATAATTCCAGCCCTTACACATATAAACTGCATGACTTTGGGTAGATTATGTACTCTCCCAGAGTTTGAATTTCCTCATCTGTAAAGTGGAGATTAACATACATATATGGTTGATGTGGGGATAAAAGAGAACCAACACAAATGCCATGAGCAGTGCCTGGTCCTCAGAGCAGGTGGCCTTCAGCAAATGTTAGTCCCCTTTCCCGCCATTTCTTTGCTCGCCTGACAAATTGGAAAAATGCAGCTATAGAAAGTAGTCTTGGAAGAGACTGAATTGGAAATTTTTGTTATGACACAAAGGATTGGAAGGGTGTCAGTTTTGTGGCGTGAGGATTTGTTGGCATAAACCTAGAGCCTTATGCCTACAAGATATTTGGAGAACTTTACTAGCTTTACGAGAACAGTTTGGATGCCTTCTTCTTATTCCTCCACCATAGAACTTCCTTCTCTTTTCTGAGATTTGTGAATTGTACCTTTTACAGCTCTAAAATAATGCTCTGCTCTCCCTATGGTCTGGACTATTCCATTAGTTACAAAACAATATTTCACCAGCAGAGGCTACTGCAGCTTATATGAAGATGACAAACTGAAAATTCCTCTAAGATTATGTAATGGGTTTTGCGGCAGGAAGAGGAAGAAAATTAAAGAATTTTAAAAATTAAAGAAATTTAAAGAAAATTAAAGTTTAAAATTCCATAAAATAGAATAAAGAATGATGATTACTTGTTGCAGATGTCTATCACACTATATTATATTTATATCCATATTTGTTTCCTATTTCAGAGTGCAAGTTACTTGAGGGCAGAGACTGTGTTGTATGTTTCCTACATCTCTGGGCCTAGCTAAGCACAGAGTACACAGTAGGCGCTCAAAAAATACTTTTAAGGGGCTGGCCCCGTGGCCTAGTGGTTAAGTTCCATGTGCTCTGCTTTGGTGGCCAGAGTTCACAGGGTCAGGTCTTGGGTGCGGACCTACACCACTCATTGGTGGCCATGCTGTGGCAGCAACCCACATACACAATAGAGGAAGATTAGTGCGGATGTTAGCTCAGGGTGAATCTTCCTCAGCAGAAAAAAAAAAAAAACTTTCAAAATACGTACTAAGAATAAATCTTGGTAGACATAAGAATACATATGAGTACAATCTATTGACATGGCCAGAACCACAAAATTCAATCTCCTACTGTCAAAACCTTACCCATCTTTCAAGGCCCAGACCAGGGGCAAAGGGACTATGGGAGTGTCTACCCAGACACTCCCTTAATCCTTTCACAACCCCAAAAGATAATCTTCCTCACTTTTGCATACTTATATCACTTTGTGCCTCTTTTTTTTGAACATTTGCCACTCTCTGCCTTATGTTATAATCTGTTCAGTGACTTAGGTATCAATTACTATTAACTCCTGCCTGTTCATTGTTGTGTCATCCTTATGTGTCTCACAGTGCCAACAGACAGTGTGTCCTCACCAAATGCTTGCCAAATTCACTCATTATCCAACAGCTAAGCTCTGAAATCTTAAAGTTAAAAAAAAAAGCTTTAAAGTAGCTTCAAAACCCTTTTGGAAATAGGCATATTCACAATAAAATGAATATAGGAAAATACTGGATATAGTAGAACTGCATATAATAGAAAGATACTACCCATTTCACATCTGGGCTCCATCATTTGTTTGCTGCTGGACTGTGGTCAAGTTACCTAGCCTCTCTGTGCCTCAGTCTCTTCATCTATACAGTGGGGCAATAATAATACCTAAGACTTAGGGTTGGAGACAATATATGCAAAGGTCTTGGAAGAGAGCTTGATACATAGTGAGTACTCAATAATTGTCATCTACTATTTAAAATAACAACAATAATAATAATAATAATAATAGACTCAAAGAAAGATTCCTACCTCATATCCAGCTTCTCAAAAGAATACCAGATGCTGGAGATGTGAAAGGAAATGACATTGATATAATTTTTTTAAAATTCTATTGTGGTAAGAACACTTAACATGAGATCTACCCCATAACAGACTGTTAAGTGTACAATACAGTATTGTTACCTACAGGCACCATGTTGTACAGCAGATCTTTAGGACTTATTCATTTTGCATAATTGAAACTTTATGCCTGTTGATTAGCAATTCTTCATTTCCCCCTCCCTCTAGCCCCTGGCAACCACCATTCTATTCTCTCCTTCTATGAGTCTGACTATTTTAAATACCTCATATAAGTGGAATCATGCAGTATTTGTCCTTTTTGTGACTGGTTTATTTCACTTAGCATAATGGCCTCAAGGTTCATCCATGTTGTCATATATTACAGGATTTCCTTCTTTTTAAAGGCAGAATCATATTCCATTGTATGGATATACCACATTTTCTTTATCCATTTGTCTGTCGATGGGTATTTAGGTTGTTTCTACATCTTGGCTATTGTGAATAATGCTGCAAGGAACATGGGAGTGCTAATATCTCTTCATGATTCTGATTTCAATTCTTTTGGATAAATATCCAGAAGTGGAATTTTTGGATCCCACTACCATACTGTAGTTCTATTTTTAATGTTTTGAGGGACCTCCATACTGTTTTCCATAGCACCTGCATTTTGCTTTCCCATAAGTTATGTACAAAAGTTCCAACTTCTCTACATCCTTGCCAATCCTTGCTATCTTTTCTTTTCTTTTTTTTTTTAATAACCATCTTAACAGGTGTGAAGTGATATCTCATTGTGGTTTTGACTTGCATTTTCTTGATGATTAGTGACATTGAGCATCTTTTTGTATACCTGTTGGCCATTTGTATGTCTTTTTTGGAGAAATGTCTATGCAAGTCTTTAGCCCATTTTTTAATCAGACTATTCATTTTTTTTTTTTTTTTTGCTATTGAGTTGTATGAGTTCCTTATATATTTTGGAAATTAATCCCTTCTGTGATCTACGGCTTGCAAATATTTTCTTCCATTCTGTAGGTTGCCTTTTCACTCTGTTATTTTTTTCTTTGCTGTGCAGAAGCTTTTTGGTTTGATGTAGTCCCATTTGTCTATCTTTGCTTTTGTTGCCTAAGCTTTTGGTGTCATATCCAAGAAATCATTGCCAAGACCAATGATGTGAAGATTTTCCCCTATGTTTTCTTCTAAGAGTTTTACAGTTTCAGGTCAACATTTAAGCCTTTAACCCACTTTGAGTTGATTTTTGTATATGGTGTAAGATATGGGTACAATTTCTGATATGTATTTTTACATTGCTAAAGTGGTTCTTTCTCTTTGCCATTCAGTTTCTGCGATCTCCTCTTCAACCCCATGGTCAATATTTCTTTTTTTTCTTCTAAAATTTCTTCTCTTCTTGCAAGATTCATCTTTGCCTAAAATAGGGCCCATTTCTCTCTGCTTTTCTTCCCCTATTTCTTACCGTCCCAGATATGCATTTCTTCTGGTGCTCTCCTGCCCCACCTGCAGCCAGCACTGAGCCCAGAGGAAAGTTTTCACATGGAATATCTGAGATTCAACCCTCGGGTAATAATTCTCCTGCTTTAGTCACTCATATCCTTTGATTCACTGAATCTAGTGCCTTCTGGTTGCTGACCTAAATAAAATCCCTAGATTTTTAAAGACAATATAAAGTTTATTCTGGTAACAACCATGATTTCATCACAGAAGCTAATGAACTTGAGAATTCTATGAAATCACCCAAGCATAGAAAGCCTATTTTCCAAGGTTCCTTTTTCTTAGTTCAAAGCCACAAAAATTGGAACATGATGGAATTTGACTTCCAGCCCACATTTGCCTTGCATCTAAATAATTATGAGTTATAAATCAAGCTAACAAATGGTGAAATAAAACATGTTCTGTTCTCCTACCTGGACAAATATACCATAGTAATGACCTACAAGGCCAAGGTTGAATTTAGAATTCTCAGATTCCTTGGTGTTCTGTACAGGAATGTGGAGAGAGAGGGAAAGCTGGCCTCCAGCCCTGGACCAATCTCTTTCCCTTTCACCCCAACCCTATTCCTCACATGAGGGGCCTTGCATCCCCCTGTGGACTCCCTAAGCACGATTCAAGCTCTGTCCAGACATGCTCACTCCCTTCAGGAAGCAGTACCTTGGATACCCTTTGGGCCAGCACAGCCTGCTCTTTGAAGATAGACCCAGGGAAGAGGTCACGCAGGCTCAGGGCCATTTTGGACAGGGTTCTGAGTACCTAGATTATGATCTAGAAGAGATGGTACAAGTTCTAGGTAGGAAGGAGTACCGTCAGAGGAAGGCCAGAGAGGCACCTTCGGAAGCTCAGGATCCAGACAGGGGCCTCCTTGCCCAAGTCAACTGCTCAACCCAATGGTGCATCATGTCCTCTCAGCCCACCTTTCATTTCAGTCTCAGCCACAGTGGACGGTTCCACGGAAGCATGGGTTTTCCTTGTGCTGCCAGCATCCTATCTCAAGCTCAAGCTCAACTTTCTGCCCCGGGGCCCTCTCCAACATTGTAGGAGATTGCCACACACAAACGCAGCTCAGAAAATACCTTGAAGTTAACAGCCTCAGAGGAAGCCTCAACTAATAGAGGGCAGGAGCAGGTGAGCAAATGCTCAAGTCTCGCGTTTTGGAGGGGTAGATAGTTCTGGACAGCTTTCCATGAGCTTCTTTTGAGACCCTGGTAGAAACCAGCCCACTGTTGCCAGCAGCAACCTCAATAGCACACCCTGATCTTGGCTTTTCTTCCTTCCCTGCCTCTCTCTCCCTTCCTGGAATCACTTCCCAAATAAACCACCCACACCCCAGGCCTTCCCTCAGGCTCTGCTTTTAGGGGTATGCAAAAGAGGAAAGAACAAACCCAGGAAGTAGAAGGAGCAGCGCCTTCCAAGAAGGACCCCATCGTCAGCACAGTCTCACCGGAGTCCTCCATCAGCAAGCTTTTAAGAGCTTTTCTTAAGGTGCAAGTATTCTCCACACGTTTACAGTATAACCTAAACTCCTATTCAAGAGGTTTTTGGCTTTGTTTTGTTTTGTTCCTTGAGGTAGTGGTCCCTTTGCTCTTCCCTCTATTTTAGTGTCTAAATTCCCTTTATGAAGCCTCGTTCTCATGGATAAAATTTACCGAATGGCCTGCGGCCTGTTGAGAGACAGGTTGCAGGAAGCTTCTTATGGAAAATGCACAAGGAAGAGAAGCAGACCAGAAGCACAAAGCTGTTGCTAACCTGGACATCAAAGATTACAATGAACAAGAGAAAGTGCAAATAGCCCCCTACAGCTGACCACTGGGCTGAGGACTGCCCATACCAGATTTTCCTGGACACTCCCCATCTCAAATTTTTCACATGAGATTCATAAACACGTTCCTCTGGTCAGACCGCTGCCTGGATTTAAGCTTCAGAAAATGGTGTCACAGACATCCACAGCCATGGCCAGGCCATGGGCTGCTTTCTGTCACCTGGGCACCTTGTCCGGACCTGAGGCCGTAGGCTTGGCCTTCTATGGGGCACATGCAGCCCAGTTCCTGGATGCCCGTGGGAAGGAGCTCTTTGACAAGGCCAACAAACACTACTTCTTACACAGCCTGGACTGTTAGGGGTGCCCCATTGCAGAAAGCCTCTGAGTCAGGTTACTACCAGCTCTGGAACCACCTTATTCTGCACCAGCTTTTACCGCCCGGCTCTGAGTGGACACCCCAGAGCCCAGACTGTGGTCCCTGTGGGAAGGAGCCTGCTACTCTTGGGCTAGCTTGCCTTGGCTCTTTGTGTTTAATTCCTGGCTAATTTTTTGAGAGTTGGAGCAGGAGGGGATTAAAAGAGAAACGCAAATTTAAAAAACAGGAAAAATAAGTTCAGTATACAATGAGAGGTCTCATTACGGTCATGGGCTCTTCTTCCCCCTACCCTGATCTGCTCTGGGGCTTCAGCCACCCTGACCTGAAGGTGAACCTGACCGTCTTTAAAACACTTAAACACACTTTAAAAACCAAAAATGAAGTGGGCGGCAGAGAGAGGATCAACCCGGGAAACCATCAATCTTAGAGCTGGAAGGAACCTTAGACTAAGCCCTCACTTGTGGCAGATGAGACTCTGCCATAGGATTATGCCTAAGATAATCACTGCGCTTGTCTATAGATATGGGAAAAGTAATCCTAAAACCTAAAATGGTTGCATATCGCAACCATTTGCTATATAATAATGTTTAAAAGCAAAGGGCTATTTTGTATGTAAACGGGTGTGGGGGGATCCTACAGGGTGTAAGCTGATGGAGTTATTTCCTTATCTGTGCTGACCCCCAGTGGTGGAGGTAAGAAGGCACACCCAGGAGGGGGCGCTGGCATTAGTGCATCCAGGCAACAGACATTTACAGAAGAGAACAGATAATTACCCGTCATTATAATCAATGCCACAATAACCTTGTAGGTTTGGTCTTCCTCTCCAGAAATTAGAATATCACCCCTATAGTTATGAATAAAGACTTTTTATGTACAAGCACTTGAAAATCACATTTTAACCTCCAGATCGAAGGCCATGGAAAAATGTCTTAAATGTTCAAAGAATTATTGAGCAAACATTTATTTAAATGCACCATGGGGGGCGGGCCGGCCCCGTGGCTTAGCGGTTACGTGTGAGTGCTCCGCTGCTGGTGGCCTGGGTTCGGATCCGGGCGCACACCGAGGCACTGCTTCTCCGGCCATGCTGAGGCCGCGTCCCACATACAGCAGCTAGAAGGGTGTGCAGCTATGACATACAACTATCTACTGGGGCTTTGGGGGAAAAATAAATAAATAAATAAAATTATAAAAATAAAAAAATAAAAAAATAAATGCACCATGGGCCAGGCACTGTTCTAGGTCCTTGGGATAGAAAGACCAATAATACAGGGCCTTTGGCTAGAGGAACTCGTGGTTCTTGCCCTGGAATTAAAGATCATCAAATCATTGCATTCAGTGTGATGTGCACTATAACAGACATTGTAATGATCTTTTCTTTTTCATATTTCCCCCTAGACAACAGTGGTTCAACAAAATGTAAATGGAGGAGTATTCTAACATCTTCCCTCCCCTAACATCTAAAACAAACCTTCCATAGCTGCCTCTCCAGGCTCCTCTCTCAAGATGCAAACACCTCGAGAAAGACCATGTCTTGATCAAATCCACTCATCCTTTCCTGAGGTCAGCCTGAGGTCACAGGATGCAACTTTCACCAGATAATTTTGTTCATCTTCCATAAACCTTTAAATCTACTCTGTGAAAGGCTTTGAAGACAAAACAAAACACTTTCCTATTACAGTAGTTCCCCCTTATCCTTGCTTTCACTTTCCATGGTTTCAGTTACTCATGGTCAATTGCCCTCTGAAAATAATGCTAGGTCACAATGCTGAGTCATTCACCTCACTTCATCTCATCACGTAGGCATTGTACCATCTCACATCATCACAAGAAGAAGGGTGAGTTTAGTGCCATATGATATTTTTGGAGAGAGAGAACCACATTTACAAAACTTTTATTACAGTACACTGTTAGGATGGTTCTATTTTATTATTAGTTATGGTTGTTAATCTCTTACTGTGCCTAATTTATAAGTTAAACTTTATCATAGGTGTGTATGTATAGGAAACCCTACATAGTATATATAGGGTTTGGTACTATCTGCAGTTTCAGGCATCCACAAGGGGTCTTGGAACATATACCCTCCAGATAAGGGAAGACTACTGTATTCACATTTTAAAAAACAGCTATTAACTTCATAACAATTATTTTTTCAATATCAGTGTAGAAGCAACAAATTGGATTTTTACACTAGTATTATTAACAGCATCAAACATCAGAGATAGCAGAGAAGAAAAAAATAACTTGGTAACTATAGGTTTGTCAGAATAACAAAAAAAAAAGGCAAACTTTTAAAATATGCCAAATTACAAATTAAATAGAAAATGGTTGGAGGTATGGTAATGAAGAAAAGAAAAAACTTAGCAAGCAGTATTGTGAAAATAAAATAAATATAGTGACCTGAGCTTTGGGCATCTTTGTATGCAAAACAGAAGATGGAAAAGAGGCAATATGCGTGGATCTGAATACATTAACAAATTTCAGTAAAAAGTACATTGAAATATATTCATCCTTAGTAGATGAACAAAAGGAATAATGCTTTAGATTTGGGCAACTTTGGTTAAAAGGATGGAAGAAATTTTGAGCCATTTGAAAAGAAAGTAATTGAAACTAAATTAGCCAAAGTTTAGGATTAAATTAATTCAATTAGGGTTTAATTAGTAATTTAGGGGGAAATGTTACCTAAATAAGTGACAGCCAAGGAATGACAGACATATTCTAAAATATCAAAAGCTAACAATGTCTTGGTTTAGACAGGTATTACTGAGAAAGGACCAAAAATGATAATTTTTACTTTTTAAGAAAATGTTAGACTTTTGGTTAAAGATGACTGAATGAAGTTGGATCACAGGATCTACCTCCCTCAATACCTAATGACATAAACTACCAAAGAGAAACAGCACAATTCCCCTGGAGTAACCAAACACGGAAAGGGGCATAATGTCAGGTAATAACCTTCAGAAAGAGATGATGGCTAATGAAAGAGAAAGAAAACTTTGGAAAGGCTCTGCCAGGTGTCAAACCCACTCTCATCAACAAAATTAGTCCAGAGCCATTAGGCAGTACAGGTGCAGAGTCTAGGACCGCAAAACCATAAGGACCTCCAAGAATGTTTGCTATTGTCTCAAAACAAAACAAAACAAAAAAATTAAAATTAATAAAAATTTCAATGCTGTATTATTAAAATTCCTGCAAGTATTTTTATAGGAAAATTACATTTAATGTGAAATATGTGATCACTTTAATATGTTTGATATGAGAAAGAACAAGAATGTCTCCAAAAATGAGTGTTCAGGACCTACCATAATTCCTAAATGGCTCTGCTAATATGCCCCATATTAAAGAGAAGGGGACTGGGGGAATAGCTTTATCTTGTCATGAAGTGAAAAAAAAAAATTCCTCTAAAGGTCAGCATTGATTTCACTTTTACTTCAGTTATTTTTTTCTGTTAAATTCAAGCAAAATATAACGACTAAAATAAAAAAACTTGCCGGATGGGCTCAACAGTAGAGTGGAAACGACAGAAGATAGAAGCAGTGAACTTAAGAACAGTGAAAAGAAATTACTCAATCTTAACAACAAAGAGAAAACAGATTGGAAAAAAAATAAACAGAGCCTCAGAGACTTGTGGAACATTAACTAAAGTTATAATATTTGTGTCATTGGGTTCCCAGAAGGAGAGAAGAAAGATTGGGGAGCTGAAAATGTATTTGAAGAAATAATGACTGAAAACTTTCCAAATTTGGTGAAAGACATAAACCTATATATTCATGAAACCGAATGAACCCCAAATCAAAGAAAACCATGACAAGACACTTCATAATCAAACTTCTGAAAACTAAAGGCAAAGGAAAAATCTTAAAAGCAATCAGAGAAATGATGCGTTACCTATAGAGGAACACCAGTTCAGATAACAGCAGATTATTCGTCTGAAACCATGGACGTCAGCAGGAAATGGCACACCATTTTTCAAGTGCTGAAAGAAAACAATTAGATGATTGTGAATTGTGTATCCTGAGAAACTATCCTTCAGGAAGGAAAGGGAAATAAAAACATACTCAGATGAAAGAAGGCTTAAGAATTTGTCACTGGCAGACCTACCCTTAAAGAATGGCAAAAGGATGTTCTCCAGATAGAAAGAAAATGATAACCGAAGAAGGCTTGGAACTTCAGAAAGAAGAGAACAATGGAATGGGTAAAAATAGGGCCAAATATAATACACTATTTTCTTCTCATGAGTTTCTGAAATCATATTTGATGGTTGAAGCAAAAATTATGGTGGCATCTGTGTAGTGCTCACTGTAGGTAGAGGAAATACTTGAAACAATTACATTTAAAAAGTAGGAAAGGTAAAAGGACCTAAATGGAAGTAAATTTTCAATATTTCATTTGATGTAGTTAAACATCAATACCAATAGGCTGTGATGTTATGTACGTATATTGTAATACCTACAGCAATCTCAGAAAACTGTACAAAGCAATATATTCAAAAACAATATAAATTAGGGGCTGGCCTGGTGGTGTAGTGGTTAAGTTCGTGGGCTCCATTTTGGCGGCCTGGGGTTCACAGGTTTGGACCCCAGGCTTGGTCCTATGCACCGATTTTCAAGCCATGCTGTGGTGGCGCCCCACATGAAAAGTAGAAGAAGATGGGCATGGATGTTAGCCCACGGCCAACATTCCTCAGGAAAAAGAGGAGGATTGGCAACAGATGTTATCTCAGGGCTAATCTTTCTCACCAAAAACAAGACAAAAACAAAAACAAAAAAGAAAAAAACAGTATAAATTAAACAAGGTGTAATCCTAAAAAAATGATCAAGAAGGTAAGAAAAGAGAAACAGGAATAAAACAGAAAACAAATGATAAAATGGCAGACTGAAGCTCTAACATTTCAAGAATTACTTTAAAGACAAATTGTCTAAAAACACTAATTAAAGAACAGAGATTAGCAGAATAGATTTAAGAAAAAGAAAAGACAGTATTATCCAACAACAGGCTGTCTACAAGAAACTCACTTCAAACACAACATAGGTAGGTTGAAAGTAAAAGGATGAAAAAAGATGTATCATGCTAACATTAATAATAAAAGCAAGAGTGGCTACATTGATAATAGATAAAGTAGACTTCACAGAAAAAAATTAAAAGGGATAAAGATGGACATTATATAATGATTTTTAAAAGTCTGTCAAGAAGACATAGAGATCCTTAATGTGTATGCACCAAACAATAGAGCTTCAAGATTCAAATACATGCAAATGTAAAACTTTTTATCAGAATTAGTATTATAATGATTCCATTTATTCAGAATTATTTTAGTCTATCCATCCTCCCATCATCTATCTTTCCATCTTCCTGTTTATCTGTATATGTGCCCAGAGGGGTGAATGGCATGGTATTTTCCTATATTAATAGTGGTAATTTCTGTGGCCGGGCCAGTGGCACAAGTGGTTAAGTGCACGCGCTCTGCTTTGGCGGCCCAGGGTTCGTGGGTTTGGATCCTGAGTGCGCACCGACGCACCGCTTGTCAAGCCGTGCTGTGGTGGCGTCCCATATAAAGTGGAGGAAGATGGGCATGGATGTTAGCTCAGGGCCAATCTTCCTCAGCAAAAAAAAAAAAGAGGAGGATTGGCATTGGATGTTAGCTCAGGGCTGATCTCCTCACCAAAAAAAAAAAAAATTAGAAAATAATGGTAATTTCTAACTTGTGGGTTGGGAATGGTTCTTTCCCATCTCCTTTGTCCTTTGCTATATTGGTTGATTTTTTTTAGGTGAGCATTTTTTATAACAATAAAGTCGTAAAAATAAGTAACTAAATTAAGGTAAAATAATCTGTAAACTAACGAGCTCAATGTTTAAATTTTTTATTGGCATTCCAAATTGGATTCAAATTAGATTTTGGAATAGTATCTCAGAGACAGCAGAGATGTTCAACTTATGTTAACTCTGCTGTGCCTGTGGTTTAGTTTAAGCAATTTGCTTTGTGAAGGAACAGAAATCCAACCAGAATTTAAATATATATAAATGGTTTTTCAATGATTAAATTAAAATGAGATAGAGTCAACTCCTCATTTGAATAAAGCAGAGCATCCTGATCTGTGTTCTGGGGCACCATGTGTTACAGGTATGTGGAGATACTGATGCCTCAGCCATCGGGAACTCTCAGTGGGGTCTGGGGCACTGGAGCCTCTGAGTCATTCACCTCAGGCCACAAGCACCACTGTCCATTTACCCCCATTTGTTATAGAAATATTATTTTCTCTGCACGCTATGATGCAAAGAAAAAAAACTTGGGGGGAAAGCTGGAAGGTTCATTACACCCTAATGCATAGGTTGTGTTGGTATATGAAGGTGAAGTTTCTTCTGGATTAACTAAGAAACCTCACTAATATTTATGCCAACTTAAAGAACTGATTATTAAGTAACAATTAGAATTGTAGGGGTGATAGGTTATATTTCATAGAACATAGCAATAATCTTAAGTCTATGTATCGAAAGAGACTCCATAGTTAAGTAGAAATTAAAACAAGATGAATTAATATTACTGTGAATGCTTTCAATTTACCAATTTATCAGAATTAGTTTTATGATTCGGGAGATTTCCTACTTTTTTTCAGTAGAAAGAGAAGAGGGAATATTTTATTTTATTTTTATATTCCTTAGATTATTTTTCACTAGAAGCATTCTCAAGGCTAAGCGTGGTAGTTCCAAATAGCGTCAAGAGAAGAAAGTAGACTTAAGAAGATTAGATCTTAAAACATGGAAAAGAGCCAAGAACATCTAAGATACTATTAAAGAAGAAAGAGGGACGATGCACCCTGCCAAAGATCAGAACTTTTACGAAGCTACAGCAACTAAGACAGTGTGGTATTGCCACGAAGATAAACAAAGTGACCAATGAAACTGGCCCATGAAGCAGAATAGAGTGCCCGCAACCAGACTCCACAGAGTTAATCTTCAATATGTGATATAAGTGGCACGGCAGATCAGCAAGGAAAGGAGGGACTTTTCAATAAATATAACTAGAAAAAATGGTTAATGATACAGAGAAAAAATGAAATTATATCCACACCTCACTCTATCTACAAAAATTAATTCCAGATGGATCAAGGGCTTAAATATCAGAAGCAAAACTTTAAACTGTTGAGTAGATCAGGGAAATGCAAATCAAAACTACAATGAGATATCACCTCACTCCCGTCAGAATGGCTATAATTAACAAGACAGGAAACAAGTGTTGGAGAGGATGTGGAGAGAAGAGAACTCTCATACACTGCTGGTGGGAGTGCAAACTGGTGCAGCCACTATGGAAAACAGTATGGAGCTCCCTCAAAAAATTAAGAGTAGAAGTACCATACGATCCAGCTATTCCACTGCTGGGTATTTACCCAAAGAACATGAAAACACCAATGCGTAAAGATACATGAACCCCTATGTTCATTGCAGCATTATTCACAATAGCCAAGAATTGGAAGCAACCTAAGTGCCCATCAAGGGACGAATGGATAAGGAAGATGTAGTATATATACACAATGGAATACTACTCAGCCATAAGAAACAATGAAATTCAGCCATTTGTGACAACATGGATGGACCTTGAGAGTATTATGCTAAGAGAAATAAGTTAGAGGGAGAAAGTCAAATACTGTATGATCTCACTCATAAGTAGAAGATAAAAACAACAACAAACAATCACACAGAGACAGAGATTAGATTGGTGGTTACCCGAGGGGAAGGGGGGAGGGAGGAGGGCAAAAAGGGGTGATTAGGCACATGTGTGTAGTGATGGATTGTAATTAGTCTTTGGGTGGTGAACATGATGTAATCTACACAGAAATCGAAATATAATGATGTACACCTGAAATTTATATAATGTTATAAACCAATGTTACTGCAATAAAAAGAAGAAAAAAAGAAATAAAAAATAAAATGTTTAGTAGAAAATATAGGTGAATGAGATGCAAAAAGACATTTAACCCATAAAAGAAGATTAAAATTTTTAACTATAGCAAAATTAAGAACTTCTTTCATCAAAAAGTGAAAAAACAAACTATAAACTGGAAAAAGATGTTTGCAGCAGACAAGACCTACAAAGGGTTAATATCATATCAACACAGTATAAGGAAAGCCTATGAATTAATACAAAACGACAACACAACAGAAAATTGGCAAAAGACATTAATAGGGATCTCACAGAAGAGGAAACATATGACCAATAAACATGTAAAAATGTGCTCAACCTCAGTCATCAGTCAACTCACATGAACAATGAGATGTTTCACATCTATTCCATTGGCAAATATTAAGAAGTTTGACGACACCAAATATGGAGAGATTGTGGATCAAAAAAGATCACTTATTATCTGGTGAGAGTTTAAATTAGAATCACCACTTTGGAAAACAATTTGGATTATCTCATGAAGTTGAGCATTGTCATATCTTATGGCAGAGCAATTCGTCTACAATAAATGGTAGGGAAACTTTTGCCCATGTGCACGAAGAAAGAAAAAAATGGCTCACATAGTGCCATTCATAATAGCAAAAATCTGGAAATAAACCAAACGTTCATTGATAGGAGAATGGGTAAGTTAATAGGAGAATGGATAAATAAGCTATACAATTAAAAAAACAGCTAAACAATACGTTGTTTAAGCAATCAGATATGTGCTATAAAACACTTCCTTTTTAAGCAAGGGAATCATAAACATAAATTCAAGTAGTGGTTACCTCTGGACTGGGGTTGTCAGGGGGAGGGTGTGAAGCAGGGAAAAGGATCGGGGAAGAGCAGTCGTGAGTAGATCTTAGGGTCAGAGTTCTAGTTCTTGGGTTGTGTTGTGGGTTCACAGGTGATCACTATATTATTCAAATACATTCAAATATATTTACATAGAGGCCCAAGCACAGTCAAGGATGAATGATGAGCCAAGGTGTGCTATGAACCAAGGATTATGATTAATCCATTTTGTGTACTTTACGTCATTTTAAAAAGAGAGAAAAGTAAAACAGAAAAGAATATTTAACAAATGGAAAATAGGGCTTCTTGTGATTTTCTTATTCTACAATTCTCTTTGTTGCCTCTTTAGCAATGTTTTGTTTTAAATTTGATTCTTCATAAAATTTCTTACCTTTGGTTCTTCAGATTTCTTTTCCAAGCTTATTCTTAAATATTTAGTGCTCACTACTTGTTAATATCCAGGTGAAAAAGTTCAGAATACATTCTTTCAAGGGTTCAGTTTCTGCAATATGTTATAAGTATTAATGTTTCATGTAAACTATTTCCTTTCCAATTGTTACTGTCATCTAGAAACAAAGTAGCATTATACTCTACAAGTGTTTGGGTTGATTTTTAATGTAGCCTAGGATTGGATTAAATGCTGCTTTCTAACAACACAGATTCATCAATGGCCTAGCACACTAATCTATCAGTTGTTAGTGTTGACGCAAATAATCAATAACCAATCTATAGATAAGAAAGATAGTTAATGAGCTAACGTGAGGACTAGCCCAGAAGCACTCTCTTCCCCAGGGAAGAAAGCACTCTGGAGAAGCGTGGTTTACAGCATGATTATATACTGTTTCAGAACAAAGAACGTACACCAAGCATGATAGAAAGCAATTTTTCTCCAAAGTCACGAGGAGATGTTTTGCCGAAGTTTAGCACATACACAGCAGGTCAACTTAACCTTGGTTCTCTGGGAAGATAAAGCTTATCCTCAAAGTACTGGCATTGGTGTCAGAGAAAGGGAGACATTACAACCCTATCTTTAAAGAGTGCCTTCTTTGCTTTGGGAAAACGTTTGGAGCAGAGGTACAATGCATGTTTGGTGGGCCATAAGTCAGGCTACTCTGGGAAAAACAAGTTTTAGGACAAATCAGATTTAAACCAGAATGGCTTCCACACATACCTCAATATGTGAAAACTTATTATTCCTTTTATTATTTTCGTATCACCAGTTATCTGTGTATTTTTCCACTGAGTTGGAAAAGGAAAGTACAAACGCTGTGAAGTTAGACTAGTTGTAACACCCAGAACATTTGGGGAGCTTTGTTTTTGTTTTTTTTATTCTTTGGCTGCTTGACTGTCACACTTTCTTGCATCTCGGTTGTAAGGTACAAGTATGGAGATTTTCCCTTAGTGCCTTCTGGCATATGACAGCAGACTCTCCATTTAGAAGAATTTAAGTATTTCGTATATCAGTGTGACAACTAAAGGAACAAATTGTCATTGTATCTTTTAGTTCCTGAAGACAAGACCACAATGACAGTAACTAGGTCAAGGCATGGTGTCCAGAGAGGTTGGTTTTCGGGAGCGAATCTCCTTCACCTCCCTGTCATGACTTATTGATCAGACCAGAAAGTTCTGATGGAGCAATACAGCAAAACAGCAAACATCACGGTGTGTGATCACTGTTGTGTGCTGCTGATACGTGTGAGGGTCACTAGTCCTGTCTTCTTGCTGACAACAGGTAGGTTGAAAAATGTCTCCTTGGAGATTTTCTTGAGTCTTTGCAGTTGTATTGGGATGAACTTACTTAGAGTTCAGGAAGATTGGTGAACAACATAGGAACACAGGTTGAATGTTACCCCTTGGCAGGCCTAGGTTAGAGTAGCTGGTCTGTCCTTTGTCCTTGTAGCCTCGGGTCAGCCTTGGGACACATCATGACGCCACTACTGATTTGGAACTTGGTGGAGAGTGGGTTGCAAATCCCTGTGTGTAGGGAGAAAAAGAGACATTAATGACAAAAAGTTATAAATGAGTGGGACTGACATCTGCTAACTGTGGGAGGTAGGGGTTCAAGATATAAGAAGTTAGTCCCTGACAGTCATATTTGTTAGTGGGGCTTGATAAAACCCCTTCCAGTGAGGTTCAAGCAATGTGAAAACTGATGAACTCAAATGTGAAACCAATGTTATTTCATGATCCTCCAGATCAACTGGTAGCACCTCTCTTACTTGTGAATGAAATTTCATATCTCGTATGTATCGTTATAATCCAACACAACGCCGTTTAACTCATATATATTCTGTCGCTGTGCCCGGAAAACCCCAAGTCCTACAAAGTAATATTTCATATGAGGAGGGTGCCAGTCTTTTATAAGCTATAGATTTCATGTTCATAAGACCTACGGGCAGGGCCAGTTTTAACACATATCATGGCAAGTTTAGTTTTCAAAATGCAATTTTGATATTTTAGCATTCCTGTTGGGTCTGGATGATGTAGCTAGTGGAGGCATTGCTGGTGTTATAAGGCTTTACAAACTGTTTACACCACCCTGTGCAAAGCCCACTCACTCTTAACGGACAAGGTGTTTCAAACCTTGGAATTGTGAAAGATGACGTGAGTGGAGCCATATTAAAATAGAGCCGGAGCAGCCACTTCAGAGGACTTGCCTTGCATGTCTTGTTTTTTTAATCTTCCAAACTGGACCAAACTGCCAGCATTCTGGGAAGTCAGTAAGGACAAGGATATCCTGTTTGTAAGGACTGATGGAGGTGGGCTTTGCTGGTGACCAGATAGCTAACCAATCAATGGAGGACAAATCTAGCCTTTTGCCTGATGACCAAATCTCAAGCCAGTCTCTGAAGTACAAACCTAGCCTTACCTCATCCAGCACCAACGCACTCTTCTTTAATACGACTCACCTCATCCTCCCTTGTTCCCATAAAAACCCTAAGCCCCTCTCCTGTAATTGGAACAAGTTTTGGGTCTCTACCTGAATCTATGTTTCCTGAATTGCAATTCTCATTGCCCAAATAAATACCTGCTGTTTAAATTGTAGTGGTTTTTCCTCGGTCGACAGAACAAAGTCTTTTACAACATTTATTGACATGTATTTACATATCAGTTGCTTCTACCCATCCTGAAAAGACACAACTACTAACGCATACATTTATAAGGATAATATTTTATTTAAATAGATTGTCTGAATAATTATAAATACCTTCAAGGAGAAGGATGAGCTGTCTTCTTTGTCTCTAAAGTTTTTCTCATACTGTGGGCCTGAAATAGGGCTGTTCTCACAGCATTGTTGAGCTACGCTGGCAAAATTGCGGCGCATGTTACTCACGCCTCATTATTTTCAGAACTCTTTCCTTGTTCCTGTGTGCCAGGCCATGAATTAAATTAGTGGGAAGTGGAAATAAACCCTTTGGCAACGCCAATGGCCGTCTAGGGAGTACCAAAGACAATTGGGGGACAAAGTTACCCTGAGAGTTTGCTAAGTATTTTCCCTCCTGAATTTAGGGTTGTCAGAGAAGATGGGTTATTTTTTAAAAATCAAGGGTCCGATTTGAGAATGAGGAATAGCAAAGATTTGCATCAGAGATCTAGCAATATAATAGTCACAGAAGATAGTACTATAAGGACCGTTTGGATATCTTAGCTCCTACAGAAATGAGGTACCCTTATGGTTTTATACCCACCATTAGCCATGAATTACCCCAATTAGCCAGCGCCACTGAAAATGTTAACAGTTTGGGTCTTTTTTTAGAAGAAACAGTACTTACTTGGGGAAGAACAACAAATTCTGATGCTTGGGATGCCTTTGCTGATCGGGTTGGGGTGGGACCTCAGTTTTTTCCATGGTGTCTGGCTTGAGTAGGATGGTTATTGTCTAGAAGTTTTCTGTCTTGCTAAGCTGCTCCTTTCCTGGTCCTTTGGCTAGAGAGAGCAGGCGTCTTTGGAGATTGTGGGGGTTTTTTCGGTCTGCGCCCATCAGCGTTTCTCGTTTGCAGGCTTCTCTATTATTCGATCCAGGATGTATGAGACAAAAAGAAAACTCAGTGAATTCACTGCCACATCATTCCCCGGGTTCTGAGGTTGTTCCTCAGTCTTCCTTCTTCTATCCACTTTCAGAGTCCTCTTATATTTGCTTTACAATGGCCAGCCTTTTTTTTTTTTTTGAGAAGTCTCTGTTCATTTCCTCTGCCCATTTTTTGACTGGATTGTTTGTTTTTTGTTGTTCAGTTGTGTGAGTTCTTTATATATTATGGAGATTAACCCCTTGTCAGATATATGTTTTGCAAATATTTTCTCCCAGCTGGTGGGTTGTCTGTTCATTTTGATTCTGGTTTCATTTGTCTTGCAGAAGCTCTTTAATCTGATAAAGTCCCACTTGCTTATTTTTTCTTTAGTTTCCCTAGTCTGACTAGGGATGGCATCCGAAAATATTCGTTTATGACCAATGTCAAATAGTGTATTGTCTATATTTTCTTCTACGAGTTGTATAGTTTCAGGTCTCACCTTCAGATCTTTGATCCATTTTGAGTTAATTTTTGTGAATGGCGATAGCAGGTGGTCCACTTTCATTCTTTTGCATGTGGCTATCCAATTTTCCCAACACCGTATAATGGCCAGGCTTTTTATCTATAATACCTAATGGGAGGAATAGGGAGATGTGCATCTACTCCATCTTGGTCCCTATAGTATTTTTATATTAATTAAATAGAAATTCCATTGGAATTGATAAACATAGCATAAATTTCAGATGTCTCTAGAGACACACAGAGTGATCTAGATCAGAGTTTTCTCCAGTGGAAACCCTGCATCTGGGTAATTTTTTAAAAGTCAACTTTATTTGGTTTAATATTCAAACAATGATGAATATTTTACATACAATTGAATACACTCATTTTTTTGTGTGTGAGAAAGATCAGCCCTGAGCTAACATCCATGTCAATCCTCCTCTTTTTTTTTTTTTTTTTTGCTGAGGAAGACTGGCCCTGAGCTAACATCCGTGCCAATCTTCCTCTTCTTATGTGGGACGCCGCTGCAGCATGGCCTGTCAAGGGGTGCATGGGTGCATGCCCGGGATCCAAACCTGGGCCGCTAGCAGCGGAGCACACACACTTAACCGATACGCCACAGGGCCGGCCCCTGAATGCACTCATTTTAAGACCACAGTTTGATGAGTTTTGACAAATGTCTACACCTGTGTAGCCATCACCACCATCAAGATATCACATGTTTTCATTACCCCTCAAATCTTCCTTGTGCCCCTTTACAGTTGATAGAGCCCTAATTCCTGCCCCAGACAGGTACTAATATGATGTCTCTCACTACAGCTTAATTTTTGCCTGTTCTAATCCTTTGTCTAAATGGAATCAAATAATATGTATTTTTGTGTCTGGCTTCTTTCATTCAGCAAGATGCTTCTAGGATTCATCCATGTTGTGTGTATTGGTAGTTTGTTCCTTATTATTGGTGACTACTATTCCAATGTATGACTGTATGTCAATTTGTGTATCCATTCACCTCTTGATGGACATTTATGCTGTTTCCATTTCAAGCCATTATGAAAAAATGTGCTATGAACATTCAGGTATGAGTCTTTTGGTGGACATATATTTCCATTTCTCTTGAATAAATACCTAGGAATGCAGTGAGTGGCTCATACAGTAAGTATATATTTAACTTTATAAGAAACTGCCAAACTGATTTTGCAAGTGGTTGCCCAATTTTGCATTACCAACAGCGGTGCATGAGAATTCTGATTACTTCACATCCTTGGGCTCTAGCTCTGGTCCCTCGCCACCAACGCTGGCGGGATCCCTCCAAAGCCAGCATGGTTTCATTGCTAGGCTCAGCCAATGGCACTTCTTACTAAAACTAGCCCATGCTCCCACCATTTTGGCTCCTTAAATTCCCTTGTACTGGGGGGTTGGGTCAGGACAGACTGTGGGGTCTTCCCTCTCACACATCCAGAACCACTCTTCCCATTTGACTTTTGAATTCTGGATTTTGAATCCAACAAGTCTCTCTCAAACTTATCCCCACTTTTTGTCAGCATAGGGATCCTTCCTTAAGGGAAAACCAACACTGCCAGGTGTCATTAAGACACTTAGCCTGAAAGAGATGTAAAAATCATTTGGAGGGGCGAGAGTAATAGAGACCAGTAGACCAGTCACATATCACTGATCTAGGTAGGAGGAAACGAACAAGATAATTTTGTGCTGTTTTGATCCTAAAAGGCCTTGAAAGATTTGTAAGTTACTTACTTTCAAAATGTGGTTTGTCTCATGGAGCCTATTAATATTAACACAAAATTGTTTTTCATTGCAAATGAGAAAAAATGCTCTATGCAAAAGAAAGATTCCTCAATTAACTCCATTAATTCAATTTCAATTAATTTGAAAATAATTTTTACTAGTCTTTTCTCTTTATAGTAGTAGTCACGCAGGAGATTAAACTTTGTTTGGAAAATGCCTCAACTCACTCAATACTGGCTAGTATTTTTTCCTTTTTCTAGTTGTCACCTACTCATCAGACCACCTGCTAGGAATTCTACTCAACTGATACTTCTCTCCTTTGGGCCGACCAGTCTGTGGAACTTTTGGTCAAGACACTTCTGCAAGAGGCCCAGAGCAGGGGCCCGGATGAGCTTGGTCCTGTCTGGGCCTTGGTTTCCCCTTATTTAGATTGAGAGTATTTCTAAAATTAGATCTCAGGCCACATGACCTATATTCCTCTGGATGCACTTTACAACCTTAAGACATCTGCAAGACAGACAGAATGAGAAGTGTCTGAGATGCTATGAGATGCTTCCTCCAGCGCAAAACATTTCCCAGAAGGACACCATTCTTTCAGGGTGTGCGATCTGGAATTTTTGCTGTGATTCTGTAGAATATGTTAATCTAGCAGGAAGAAAAATCACCTGGTAAATTTCCAAGTGTATCCAGAGCTGATTCACAAGGTGTGTACCAGGTGTTACTTACCCTGTGTTGATCTGGAATTTTTGCTGTGATTCTGTAGAATATGTTAATCTAGCAGGAAGAAAAATCACCTGGTGAATTTCCAAGTGTATCCAGAGCTGATTCACAAGGTGTCTACCAGGTGTTACTTACCCCGTGTTGAGGCTTGGCCCTCAGTCCTGACTTGGAGCTGGGAGTGACTAAGCAGGTATGGTCGGCAGAATTCTCAGATGGTTCCCTAATGTACAGGCCCTGTATGATTCCCTCCCTTTGAGTGTGAGTGAGACCTGGGAATATGATAGGATTTCATGCCTGTGATTAAGTTAGGTTAGTGGCAAAAGTGAAGGGATTTTGCAGATGTAACTAAAGTCTCTAATCAGTTGACTTTGAATTAATCAAAAGGGAGATTAGCCTGGGTGAGCCTGACCTGAGCAGGTGAACACCTTAAAAGGAGGTCTGGGCCTTCTCTGAAGGGAGGAGATATTTGAAGTGAGAGAGATCCTCCTGCTGGCCTTGAAGTAGTAAACAGCATGTTATGAAATGCCTGTGGAGGGGGCCACCTGGCAAGGACCCAAGGGTGGTCTATAGTTAAGGAGAGTGGTCCCTAGCCAACAGCTAGCAAGAAAACAGGGACTTTGGTAATATAGCCACAAGGAAGTGAGTTCTGCCAACAATTTTATGAGCTTGGAAATGGTTTCTTCCCTAATCAAACCTCCAGATAAGAACACAGCCCACCTGGCACCTTGAATTCAGCCTGATGAGACCCTGAACAGAGGACCTAGCTAAACTGTGCCTAGACTCCAGACCACAGAAAGTGTGAGAGAATAAACATGTGTTGCTTTAAGATGCTGAGTTTGTGGTATGCATCAGTAGAAAACGAATACAGCAGGGACCACTCAATACTAACATTTCCCCAGCTTTCTGCAGTAGTTGCTTGCACCTGGATTTCACAGCCTAGCACAGTGCCTTGCATATAGTAGGGCAGTGAATCCAATCTATTATTACCTCTAAGAATCTGATGGAAACCATGGAGGATCCCTTGGGAAATAAATGAGTCTTGACGTAGGACAGAACCTATTGCCTATTAAATCTTATGCTGTGCGCTTTATACACTTCATCTCGAATCTTCACAACCACCCTACAAGGGTGATGTTATTTATTATAATCATTTTATGAATAAGAAAACTGAAGTTCATAGAGGTTAGTTAAAATGCCCAAGGTCATGCAGTTAATGAGCAGAGACCTCAGGCTTTATGGCCAGATCTTGGTGACTCCAAAGCCAGTGAACTTGCCATTTT
The DNA here is from genome assembly GCF_020826845.1 of Diceros bicornis minor. Taxonomy (NCBI): domain Eukaryota; kingdom Metazoa; phylum Chordata; class Mammalia; order Perissodactyla; family Rhinocerotidae; genus Diceros; species Diceros bicornis. The sequence goes on from NC_080768.1 coordinate 16,292,386, forward strand.
ACAATACTGCTTCCTATTTCTCACCTCCACTTTGTTTGTGAGTTCCCAAGGGCCACACTATCACCCAGCCCCCCAATGCCCAAGTTAGTGGCATGTGCTCATTCAGTTACTCCTTGCCTAGAGCAATGCTTGAAGCCAAAACTCTCCTCATTGGTCTTCTTGCTCATGCATATTTGCTGCCACCCACACACAACACCATGGACAGATGCTCCTGGCTTAGATCCCTCAGCTAGAGTAGCTGCTGCTTCTTTGCTTTCTGGATCCTAAGGTAACAGATAAGTGAGAGAAGAACGGAGTTGGATAGAAAATCAACAAGAAATAAAAAAGAAAATTATCGTGTTTTAAACGTACTGCCAAGAGATTTGGAAATTTAGTTAAGAAAACCAGTGCATGCATCACAGGATAGGGATCTGCCAATTTTCAACAAAAGTTGACTCTCCAACTCTGTAGCGTTCCAACTCTATCCTGAGACGTGTTCACTCTCCCCTAAGTTGGCTTCTTTAAATGATGCAATGAAGTTTAGTTCTTGGCCATCTTGAAAACGTGACTCAGAAAAGTGAGTCTCTGCCATTTGTTCAGATTGTTTTCAAGGATCTAAGATCATCTGTTTTTCTGCTCTTTCCTCCAGCTTCTCCCAAGGAAGAGCCATGCTACAGCTCAATCCTTTCTGATCTTCTTTCAGTTTGACCGACTCTCCCTATAATGTGCTGCTTCAGTATCTCACAAGGCCAGAGCTCTGAGAGCTAGGTGTAAGGTGTCTCCCCAATGTGTTTTACAGATGCGTGCTCTCTGCTAGATTCTAGGGAATGCTTTGGCTTGTGTTTTTAATTTGGCATCCTTTGAAGGACTAAGTAGTGGGAAGATAGTGTTACCAAACCAGGGTCCTTTTGTCTGATGCACCACTATGCCAACCACTAAGAGGACGAGTTTGCAACAGAGAAAGGGTTTAATTCACAAGGCATCCAAGAAAGGAGATGGGAGAACCAATCTCAAATCCACCTCCCCAAAAAATGGGGATTAGGGGTATTTATGGGATAAAGGGGTGGGGTGATCTGAAGTGGGACTAGATGATTGGAGGTAAGGAGAAGTGATATAATTGATGATCTATGCAAGCGTAGCCAAGCCATGTGTCATGGCTCTTCACAGGACACATGTTCACAAAATGGCGGCCCTACCATGATCTGAGGGTGGGTAGGGTTTTCAGCTCCTTGACATCAAAGGCTCACCTATGGGTCATCTGCACAGGCCCAGTTGATGAGTTGGTGGTCTTAACCAGCCTGAACTAGACAAAGAGTCAACGCTCATTTCCTGAAAAACTCAAGCACTCGTTACCATGGTGACCCACGCGTGAGAGATACTATCTATAGAGTGGGTTTTAGTAATGCATTATCTAACTACTTTTGCAAACAGACAACTAACTGAGTATAGTCAAAGCAAGTTGGCCTCTGGTTTCAGTAGTAGAAAGAGCAAAGAATTGGGAATCAGAAATAGTTCAGGCACTATTACCTACAAGCTGTGTGACCTCAGGCAAGTTTTTTAACCCCTGAGCTTTCATTTCCTCAGTTACAAAATTGGGATAATAATATCTACTTCATAAGATTCTTGTGAGAATTAAGGGAGATAATGTTTGTAGAGTGCTTGGCATAGAGAAGTTGCATAATAAGAGTAACTGCTACTATAAGCACATGTGGCAAAATGATGTTAGGAAATATTCACTGATGTGTTTCCGTCATCTGCATCCCCACTTCCGTGTATTCTGTTACCACTCCTATTCCCACACTGTCAGTCCAGCTGTTAGACATGAGGCCTTCATATCCCCAAGGAGAATTGTCACAGCAGATCTAAAGAATGAGGACGTTAAGTTCTGGAGTTTTGATGTTTAACAGCTGAAGGCCAGGTGTGACACAGAGAGAGAAGGCTAACCCACTTCTTCCCTCTCTGCCACTAGGTCAAAGTCCTCTGAGCTGGGGAAGGGAGGAGATCTGGTGTGGAGAGTGCCCAACTGAGTCACTGGTGTGGGCCTCAGAGAAGGGGCCCCGCTCTTCAGCCCCTTGGATTTGGGGTTCTGCAAATTAGAAGGGACTAGTGCCCCATATTCTGCTTGGAACCCTAAAAGAGAAGCCACACTCCCCTCCTGATCAGGGTAGCTGTAGGAAAGGCTATATGGTAGGCGGGCCTGAGGTAGCCTCCCAGACACCCTGCTTGTCCCAACAGGGCTCAGGAAACAGCTAAATCATCTTCCTCTGTTGTCTGAGGTGCAGTTGACTCTCAGGGGTGAAGGGTAGCAGAATATGCCACCCTAAAATATGCCTTTTTGGTATAAGATTGTTTTGAGAAATGGCAGACACAGGAGAAGCTCTGAAAACAGAGTAGAAGTTATTCTTTTGCAAGAGAAATTTACATTTCTAAAGGAAATCTTCACTTGTAAGGATGTCTCCCTCTCTGAACCAAGAAGAAAAGGATGACTCTTAATCATAAGGGACTTATCAATGGAGGAAGCACAGACTTAAATCTATATAACAAACCTTACCCTTGTTTACCTTGCTTTTCCTGATAACTTTCCTCATAACCAGCCCACCTCACCTTTGTTCCTTTTGTCTGTAGCTGAAGATCATATTGTAGCCAGTGGCTTAGGCCATCTTGGGTAGTTAGTTACCCATTTTTCCCTGAGTATCTCCCACGTGTACATGAGGTATACATATTAATAAACTTCTATTTGTTTTTCCTTGGTAATCTGTCTTTTATTGGAGGGGGCCAGTCTCAGCCAAGAACTTTGAAGAGTAGAGGGAAAATTATTTTCCTCCCTTACAGGGGCCTCATGACTGGGATGAGAGGACATAGAGTGGTTGCAGAGTAAACCATAAGAGCAGAAATTTGATGGGAATATAGATATCTCAATGGATGCTAAAGAAGAGAGGTGATGAGGATAACCATATGGAATGGTGTACATGTCAGCAGGACCCACTGGGCACCTATGACAATAGAGGACCAGATACCTCCAACCCTCCAACCTCCTCCTACCTCTGTGACACGATGTTTTACAAACTCCCAGGCAGGGATAGAGCCACAAATTGGCTGAGGTAACTCAGAGTGGACTGAATTTGCCATGAGGCACCGCACTCCCAATCCATGGATTGTTTTCCCTTGAATAAAGTACATCAAATTCATCATTAAGTCATTTTCATTTTGTCATTTGACAAGGGAAAGTTACATTTTCTGGATACCGGAGTTGGTGGATTGAGAATTTATGCTAGGCACACACAGAACATATCCCTGTTAAAAAAAAATACAACAGGCCCCAAATGGAGTCGGTTATGCTAAGCCCCACATCACCAAACTGAGACTTAATTACAGTCTTGCCTCTCCCAGAAATGGAATCTTAAACCAGTCAATCAGGAGTCACTTGATCAGCACTAGTTAGGTAATCCACCTGATAGAACTTGCCACCCCCTAAAGCAAAGTGACCTTATCATAACCAACCTACTCTTTTGTCTAGTATAACTTCCTTGTTCCCACTCCCTTCTGCCTATGAAAGTCTTTCGTTTTGTACAGCTCCTTGGAGCTCCCTTCTATCTGCTAGATTGGATGCTGCCCGATTCATGAATTGTTGAATAAAGCCAATAAGATCTTTAAAATTTACTCATTTGAATTTTGTTTTTTCACACAACTTAGGAATAGCAATAATAACCTGCAAAGGTCTTAAATGCTTCTTTTTGGGACATTCACTGCCAAGAAAGCGCGAGTTTGGTAACAAAGGATTTCATACTGCCTCCCCTTCAGAAATAATGCAGAAGGTTGGCTGGGTAACTCCCTTCTTTTGCCACTTCAAAACTACGTGACTGGGTCTACCTTGATAGGCGGAAGAAGAGAATTTCTCCTGCAATTTGAAATTATACATACCCCTCTCCAACTAAGGTGGTTGATATCAATGCGGTGATCTGAAAAGACATTTACATCAGGGCTTGAACACAAAGTAGATGAACTTAAGCTCATAGACAAACTTTCACAATAAGCTTCCAACAGTGACTTGAGTTTTAAGAGGAAATTTGTGAAGAGAACACACAGCAAATCGTTTAAAATTTTTAATGGTTTACTTTAAGGCTATGAATGTATTATAGTGGCTCTTAGTCTAGCCTATCTTTCTTTCTCATGTTCTCATTGGATAAACCAAACCTGTTTTGGTTCAACTATTTCAACATTTCAATTCTTCTCTAGTCTTGAGGGCACACAAGGGGGTCCAATGGGATGGGGGGAGAACAGGGATAAATCAGGTTCTAATTTTGTATGATTTTGTACTCATATTAGAAATTCAAATGAAACATAAAGGATATTTGATTTAACCTCAGAGAGATAGATAATACCTGGAAAGTTCATATCAAATTTCTCACATTAAAGATTTTTGAAAAAAGTTTTTCAGAAGGCTACCAAGTTGATCAATAAGAATAAAGTACCAAAAGTAAAATAGAAAGAGGGAATCTGTCCATTAAAAGCAGATTTTTAATATTTAACTCATTAAATTTTGTATCAGCCTGGGTTGGGACAAGGGATGAATCAGACTACAGTTGATATGCACAAGTCAGACAAATCTGATTTGCTTCTCACTCCAAGATCTCAAGTTCATAGCAGGAGAGAGAGAACCATGAGGGGTGAAGAGGGTGAGGATGGAGAATGTGATACCAGCTCAAGACAAGGTTGACATAAGGGAAGCCATATTGTAGAAAAGAAACCCTACTGTAACTTTGAATGTCCTCTGACTAACTAACCCAGCTGGATACGCACCCTCCAAGAGATCTCACTGCTCTGTAGAGTTTACGACCCCTGCTTCTGCATGTACTTCCCAGCTGCGATCAGATGATAACTTTGTTCTTTTGGGTTCCTTAGGAATGTGATGACCCCCAAAACAGAGAGTCTATGCTGATGGCCATCATCAATGAAAACTGAAAGATCTGGTGTGGCACTCCCAGTCTGTAACACCAGAAGGTCAACATTCCTAACCGCCTCCCCTACAACCCACCAGCCTATATAAATGCTGTAAGATTTTGTGCCCCCTTAATATGATTCTTTGAGATATTAGTGGGCCATCTTTCCCCATGCTAGCAAGCTGTAATAAACTGCCCTTTCTTTTCCACCATCTTGCCTCTTAACAATTGATTTTTGTCTTGTGGTGAGCAGATCATGCCCTTTCTGTGGTAACAAAGCCAAGGTGAGATGGTGCAGGTGCAGAACAAGATTTGGTACACAGACTGCCTCCACCCCTCACCCCAGTGGTAGTCTCATTCTTACAGATTTTTAGATAATAGAAACTCTCAACAGACGCCACCTGAAAATTTTATTTTTCTGAATTTGCATCAGCAACAATGGTTCTGGAGGCAAATGTTTAAAACAGAGACAGCAGCATTGGCTGGAAACAGGGAACCACTATTTCTACATGGTGCTCTTGACTATAATATATTCTGATGAAAAATTTGAAACAAAAAAATATATTTTTTTTCAGGTTTTGAACAGAATTATCAGGTATTTTTTAAGCTTTAAAAATGGGCACGGGTCTTGGAAAACTTGAAGGCCTAGAAAGAAATACTATAAATGAACAACAGGATCTGGAAACATTGTAATAAACTCACTTAGAAGATTGATAGCTAGAATTAAATGTGGATATGTTACAGAACATTAGGGTTTTTTCCTCCCTGGCGTCTCCCTCGCCACCATCTTTTGAGCCTCCAAACTTGGATCACCTCTACCTTCTCTTTCCACGGCTTCCTCTGTTCTCCACCTTTACCAGGATGCTTCTGCTCTGGCCAGGTATCTCCAGCTACTGATAATGGTCACTGTATACACTGCCTACAGGGACTGAGACCAGTTCTTAGTCACAGAACTTCCACATACATCTTGAGAGGAAGAGAGAAAGGGAGAATGGAAGTTTAAAGTTCAACCTGGAATTGAGATAAGAAATAGCAGAAAAGCTGTTGGCCAAGGCTTTCCTCTCATTTGGTTCATGGGTAAGAAAGAGGACCATTAAACAGACCCCCAAAGGTGTTTCTGCAAGTGTGATCCTGCTGTAGGGGAGGAAGACAATTCCTATACCCTCTAGGTCCTTCTGGCTGGTCTAAGAATTAAATTGACAGGAGACAGAATAACAGGAGAAAATGAAACAAAACTTTATAACATGCATACCTAGAGAAACCCAGGAAAGCTGAGTAACTTGCCAGAATGGCCAAAGCCGCCACCTTAAATACCATCTTCAGCTAAAGACAAAGGAGGATGTTGGGGGTAGTGGTTTGGGACTTCAAGAGGGAGGAAGGCAATTCACGTGGAGATAGAAATGCAAATGGACCAACTATAGACAATGTGACCTGAGAGACACATTTTACATTACATTACAGTTATCTTATGGTATTAGCTCCTTCCTGGAACGGGCCCTTCTATTTTAAATTCTTTTAGGCAATGAGGGGGAAGGTCAAAGTTTCTTTCAGAGTCTTTTGTTCTTAAAAATAATCAAGCCAAATAGACACATTTTGGGGTGGCCAATTCTGATCCCCCACACACAGAACAAAGACATGGGGATCACTTGAAGTGCTTGTTAAATGCGAAGATCCCTGGGCCCCATCCTTGACCTTCGGAAGCACAATCTCTGAGCACGGAACCCCACTATTTTCATTCTAAACATGGTGATTATGATGCATGCTAAAGTTTGAGAAACGGCAGCCTGACAAGATGAAGAGTTGTGAACGGTCTCTAGATATGCTCAAAGTGCCATTTACTTTTATGAACAATGTTAGCGCTGGAAGAGTTCTCAGAAATCCTGGGACTTTACAAATGTTGACACTGGGAACAGGAAGCTGTAATCTGGCTAAGATTACTCTACTATTAGTAAATAAAGATTGGACCCAGACACCCTAATTCCTAGCATCCATATGCTTGTTGCATTTGATTTGAATCTATTACCTATTATTTCTTAATCATCTATGCAATGGACTGACAGAGATCCCCACACATCAACATTCACTTTTTTCTTTTGGTCAGGATTAACTGAAAAGTTAGATAAATCTCAAAAGAAATAAAGACTTATATTGGAATCTTTACTTTATCTATGGAAAGTTCTGGCAAATCACTAATAATGATGATAGTAATGGTGCACAGGGAAAATTTTTGGTGAAAAGATTTTTAAGAGGCAATCCTACACCATTTCCAGTCATTGCTGCATCTCACTGCCCAAGTCTCATCAGGAAAGGAAATTTTTTTTTTTTAAAGATTTTATTTATTTATTTTTTTCCCCCCAAAGCCCCAGTAGATAGTTGTATGTCACAGCTGCACATCCTTCTAGTTGCTGTATGTGGGACACGGCCTCAACATGGCCAGAGAAGCGGTGCGTTGGTGCGCGCCCAGGATCTGAACCCGGGCTGCCAGCAGCGGAGCGCGCACACTTAACCGCTAAGCCACGGGGCCAGCCCTGGAAAGGAAATTTTTAAGAGTAAAAATTTGTTTCAAGTGACAAGTGAGATTTTATTTTAATGGATGAGAGTAGTGCTTCCCAAATGCTAGAACAAGGACTCAGATTCTGATGCCAATTCCAACGTGTGTGGGTCTTTTCCCCACACCACCAAGCAAGTCTTGGACACCAGCTGGGTGTCTAACAATTCAACTAAATTCTGACACTATCTACCTGGAGATAGTGTCAGATCCCACAAGTTAAGGGCTGAGTCTTATAATACTGCCCACGTCCTCCTTCAGACACCAATTGCAAGTCCAGTTTGTCACCCCTGCTTCTGATGACCATCTATACATCAGAGGTTCTGATGATCCCCTCCTGGGTTTCATTAATTTGCTAGAGTGGCTCACAGAACCCAGAGAAACATTTTATTGACTAGATTACTGGTCTATTATAAAAGGATATAACTCAGAAACAGACAGATGGGAAAAGACGCATAGGGCATGGTATGGGGAAAGAGCATGGATCTTCCATGCTCTCTGTGTGCACCACTCTCCCCAAATCTCCATGTGTTCACCAATCCAGAAGCTCTCTGAACCCAGTTCTTTTGGGTTTTTATAGAGGCTTCATTATGTAGGCATGATTGATTAAGTCATTGGCCATTGGTGATTGAACTCAACCTCTAGCCCCTCTCCTCTCCCCAGAGGCTGAAAGTTCCCATCCTCTAATCACAAGTTTCCCCTGGCAACCAGTCCCCATCCTTGGGTTACCTAGGGCTTTCCAAAAGTCACCTCACTGACATATAAAAGGCACCTTTATCTCTCATCACTTAGGAAATTCCAAGGGTTTCAGGAGCTCTTTGTCAGGACAGAGAGGAGGACAAAATGTATATTTCTTGTTATAAAGTACAATATCACATGGATCATTTCAACCTGCAACAGGTTTGATCCTGGCAAACTGAGATACGTAAACATAATAGAATGTGTGTGTGTGTGTGTGTGTGTGTGTGTATAATAAGCACACCACCTTTCCTGGGGTAGTATTACTTGTTAATCTGAGATTCTGTTCCTCTTTATTTTGGAGTTGAGGGTGTAAGGGAGGAAGACAAATCCTCTACCCTCCAGGTCCTTCTGGCTGGGCTATGAATTAAATTGACAGGAGACAGAATAACAGGAGAAAATCAAACACAGCTTTATAACATGTACACATGGGAGACACCCAGGAAAACTGAGCAACTTGCTAGAATGGCCGAGGTTGCCACCTTAAATACCATCTTTAGCTAAAGACAAAGGAGGATGTTGGGGGTGGGTGGAGCCAGTTATGGGAGATTAGCAGAAAAGGATAGTAAACAGAGTAAGGTTATTATGCAGATTTAAGTCCTGGCCTTCCGCATTGATAAGAGTTTCTAGACATAAGGTCATCCCCCTCTTCCTGGTGCAGAGAGGGAGATATCTTTACAAATGGAGATTTTCCTTACACATGTAAATCTCTCTTACAAAGGGTAACTTCTTTGGTTACCCTTTGGTTTTCAGAGCTTTTCCCATGTCTGCAGTTTTTGAAAAAATGACCAGCCAAAAATAATCCTCATGCCAAAGAGACACATCTTGAGGTGGCAAATTCTGATCGCCCACAAGGGAGAAATGAGAAGGTGGGGAGTTAAAATGTCATTTCTTTTTATGAAAAATGGTGACAACAGGTGGAAGTTTTAAAAAATGTTATTTGGCAAAAACAAAAGAAAGATTTTTAAAATTCCATAAAATCAAAGGTTTGTAAACGTAACCAAATTTTATCACATTATCTTATTACTATGCTCCCACACATTGAATCTCATTTTGGCAAATCAGTGCCCATATGGAGGAGGACACGTCTAACATTCTCACCCGTTAGTTCCGTCCTCATTTCCAAAATGATCTTTCATTCTACTCCATCCTTCTACCCACTCAGTCACATCTTTTTCATGATCAAATTTGCCCCACTTGCAATCCATTCTCTCCACAATTTCCCATCATTTTAGTCTTACTGTTCTACTACTCACACTATGAGGGATCTTCAAATTCATCAAGACCACCAGGCCACAGACCACTTTTCTTATTTCCTATAATTAGCCCCCCTGTCTTCATTTCCCTCTCCAGCTTAAATTCCATGGTCATGAATTCAGTAACTCATTTTTCAATATCCTGTAATCTGTGGCTACTCTTTTTTTTTTTTTTTTTCTGTGAGGAAGATCAGCCCTGAGCTAACATCTGCCAATCCTCCCCTTTATTTTTTTGCTGAGGAAGACTGGCCCTGGGCTAACATCCATGCCCATCTTCCTCCACTTTATATGGGACGCCATCACAGCGTGGCTTGCCAAGCGGTGAATCGGTGCGCGCCCGGGATCCGAATCAGCGAACCCCGGGCTGCTGCAGCGGAGCACGCGCACTCAACCACTTGTACCACCGGGCCGGCCCCCATCCTCTGTCTTTTTTTTTAATAAATGTGGGCAAAAGCCCAGAGTTGGATAAAGCCAATACAGGCAGTACCCAAGCAGCTGAGTGTTCCTAGATAAAATCACACGACATGCCAGGCTGGTACCACTGTTGATTCATAATTGATGGTTTCAGCTGGGCCCTAAATACTGCCCAGTGATCTTACCAGACTTCTCTGGTCAACTCACTCTCCCACTCCTGACAATGATTGCTTCAAACCTTCTAACCCTTGATCCCACTCTCACCTCCCTAATTTTGAGCAGAGTCCTTGTCTTCTACTTCATAGAAAATACAGAAGCTATTATAAGAGAACTTCCTGCCACAAAAACTGCAAATTGAGTTTCCTTCGCACCCAGCCTCACACTTTTCCCCTATTAAAAAAAGGTGTTTCCTTGGCTCTTCCCCACAATTATGTTCAGGTTTTTTACCCTTCGCTCATATTCTTAGGAACCCTATACCGTCAGTGACTTTTCCCTCCAGTATGTTCAATCTCTCTCCTGACTGGGTCCTGACCAACAGCATTTAAACACGCTCAAATCTCTTCCCCTTAAAAAACAAAAGACAAAAACAAATGATTTCAACTCACTTCCCCCTCCAGCTACTTCCCCCTCTCTCTAATTTCTCAAGTTTCCTATACTCGTTATTTCCGTTTCCTCACTTGACATTAATATGTCAATCCATGCTAAGCGGGCTTCTGCCTCAATATTTGCACGGAATCCCCTTTGTCAGGATCACCTATAATCTGTCACAAATCCAACTGATGGAGTTCAGGGCAGGCTGACCCAAGATTCGCCACTCTGGAATGTGGATTATTTTGAGCTGAAGACAATAAAGGCTCAGAAGACTCAGGAAGAACATTTGACTTTCTCCCAAACTGCCTAATAGAATTTAACACAGAAGACCTGTTCCCGGAAGGAGCTAATATCATATGATAGCTAACATATAACATAAAATAGGAGTGATAGAAAGGCACCAACAAGCCCATTTTGGGGCTTCTACCAGCAAAACCTATTTAACAAACATATGCATTTCCATCTCCATGTAAATTGTCTTCCTCCCCTCTGAAGTCCCAAACCACTACCCCCAACATCCTCCTTTGCCTTTAGCTGAAGATGATATTTAAGGTGGCAGTTTTGGCCAGATGGCCGTTACTCAGTTTTCCTGGGTTTCTCCCATGTGTACATTATAAAGGTTTGTTTGATTTTCTCCTGTTATTCTGTCTCATGTTAATTTAATTTGTAGCCCAGCCAGAAGGACCTAGAGTAGGTAGAGGAATTATCTTCTTCCCCTACACAATGCATATTTAAAATGTTCATTTTCTCTGAATTTTCAGTAGCTTTTCTCAGCTGGCCACTTCCTCTGGAAATAGTTTCTTCCCTTGGCTTCCCCACCTTTGGCTCTGGCAGCCCTTTTCAGCCTCCTTTCCTGGGTCTCCAAATGTTGGAGGCTCCTCCCTTTCCATGTGTACCCTCTCCCTCAGTGGAATCTCTGGGTACAGCGTCTACAAGGCCCTGAACCATCTCCCCTCCCGAACTCATCTGCTCTCTCTCTTGTTGACTCTCCTACAGCCACGATGGCCTCCTCACTGCTCCTTAAACCTGCTAGGCAGAAATGAGTTTTTGGAAATATTTCAGTAAAATCAGTGAATTAGCTTTCAACACACTGGCCAAGCATGCGTCCCTCTAAGGAAACTGTGTGGGCCTATTAGGTCCCTGAGCTTACATTTAAGTCACCTAAAAACAAAGCATAAGAGGTAGATTAGATAATGAACTCTTTCAGCTCAAACATACTACTTAACAGTTTTTGTATCAAGTTTTTTTTGTTTTGTTTTTTGTGAGGAAGATCAGCCCTGTGCTAACATCTGCCAATCCTCCTTTTTTTGCTGAGGAAGACTGGCCCTGGGCTAACATCCATGCCCATCTTCCTCTGCTTTATATGGGACGCCGACACAGCATGGCCTGCCAAGCGGTGTATTGGTGCACACCCGGAATCCGCACCAGCGAACCCTGGGCCACCGGAGCGTGCGCACTTAACCGCTTGCACCACTGGGCCGGCCCCTGTATCAAGTTTAAATCTGGCAAAAACATTTTCTTGAAAGGGAGATGCTTGCTTTTTCTGAACATTCCTAAACATATCAGTTCTTCAGTTCTGTTCATTATCAATGTAGCAGAGATTCTGTGCATGAAAATTCTTTTGTGGATATTTTTGGCCTGCTCATCATGAGATAATTTATTACCATCATCTTGCAAAGGATAAGGATGGAACAATTAGAGAATGAATTAAGAAACGAATGTGAATAGATACTTCACAGTTTGCTCCTTCAACTAAAAAGCTGATACTGATGATTACTTCAGGCTCAAGTTCTAATATTAAGCTTGTTATGATTTCTCAAATAATACCTACAGAGGTTGAGGCAAAGAAGAAAATAAATAAGCTAAACAAAATCCCACAGCATGGCTATTGGAAAGGGGGACCCTCTGCTCCTCTCCCCATTGGACTGATCCATGTTTTGTGCCACCCCACCCCCCTTGATGCAATTCCATTTTTGAAGCCAGGTAATACATTAACATGGTTCAAAAAAGTCAAATGATATAGAAAAGTAAACACACACGGAATCTCACTTCAATCTGTGTCCTCATCCACCATTTACATTTTTACTAGTTTCTTTATCTTCCTGGTGCTGCTTTATGCAAATGTATATTCTTATTCCTGCTCCCTTTTTACACAAAACACAGCCTACTATCTATAGTGTTCTGTGTTTCACCCTTTTCCACTTAATCATATATGCTGGAGATCGTTACCTATCCGTTGAGGAGGCTCCTCCTCATTTGGTTTCACAGCCAACTGTGTTCCATTGTGTGGATGCATCCCCGTATACTTGTCTTCTTCACAGTTGGGCTGCTGCCATTTTTCACCATTAAAACAATGTTGTGATGAAGAATCGTGTATAGAATTTTGTACACGTACAGGTGTGTGAGTAGTCTGGATCCCAAGAAATGAGACTGCTCCTTCAAAAAGTAAATAATTTGATAGGTATTGCCAGACTCTCCTCCCACTAATGGGAGAGTACATTTCCCCACAGCCTTGCCAACAGAATATCAAACTTTAGGATTTTTGTCAATCTGATAGATGACGGATGATACCTTAGTTTAATTTGCATTTCCCTTATGATGATGGATATTATGCTCTTCACGTTGAGTGTCAGGGACATTTGGTCTTTTTCTGTGAACTCTCTGTTCGTACCCTTGGCCCATTTTCCTATTGGGTTCTTGGTCTTTTTTTTTTAAGGTAGTTTATTATTTCTTACATTTTTATTTTATTGAGGTCACGCTGGTTTATAACATTACATAAACTTCAGGTGTACATAATTATATTTCAGCTTCTGTATAGACTGCATTGTGTTCACCACCAAGTCTAGTTTCCATTCGTCACCATACATATATGCCCTCCTGGTCTTCTTCTTTTTAATATCTAAGACTTATTTATAAACAGTAGGGGGATTAGAATGGGCTCAATTTTCTCAACACATTACAGAACTACAGCTTTAAGAGTCTTAAAAAAGTTATTCACGTCACCCTCTACTCCCTGGAAACAGGAATCCTCTATTCCCAATTAGCAGAATTTTATTTAGTTTTCTGACCTAAAAGTAATATATGTTCATTAGAAGCATTGGAAGAAATTTAAAACTACTCATGTTAGCACTTTCTTATATTCCTTTACTCACCACATAAAATAAAAAAAGGGGAACATCTTTCGCTATCACAACCTCATCTCCCAGAGGTGGCCATCAGTGAACATCAATGGTTTGTTGCATAATCCCCTAGTTCTTTTTCCTCCCTCTATTAGTCCTATTTAAAATTTATGTGGTGAAAAATGGTTTCATTTCAGCAATATCCTTTATACTCTGTTACTCACCATTTCACAAAACAAGGAAACAAAAACATGGTCATATTTAGGGACTGCGATCCACGCAAACCCAGTATCCTTCCTGGCATCATGGTTGTTTTAGGAACAGGGCCTTCTGGGAGGGCCCGGGAAGAACAGAAGTCTGCTTATTCTGTTTGGTAATTTGACACCATTTCAAAATATTTGATTATAGGGTCCTGTTGCATCCTCTTTGGCCCTTCCAATTTAAGTTCTCGGTTAAAAATATTTTAACTCCAATTAGCAGCACAACATCAGAAACAATAACCAAAAAAACTTAAACGTGTTGGTAATTTTAAATTAGAATTTATATTTTGAAATAAAAATTCATAATAAATTTTTAAAAAATTGTCACATGAGAACACATCTTAAGATACCATTACATACTTCATTTACTCTGAAAAAGTTACAGACACAATAAAAACAAATAGCTGTCATTTATAAATGTGAGTTGTTTTCTTTGAGCACAAGCAAGCTCACGTGGAACATCAGACTGACAACCAGTGAGGCACCAGGATGCAGAGACGGCTCAACACCTCCCTGACTGAGGAGGCTGGAGCCTGGCCTCTCTGGCTGGGGGCCCTGCTGTTTCTTCTCTCGGCCTTCAGTTTCCCCGTCCACCAAAGGAGGGGAAGACCAGATGATTTCTCAAGTCCTGTGTACCACGGTCTTTTCACTTCAGGGAACAGTATGTAATTATAACAGTATCATTTTCGCTTAACTGTAAACTTCAACAGAAAATAACTTAACATGTTAGCTCAAAAATTTTACTACAAAGAGAACTATGGTTTTTATTGTGACCCTCATCAACTTTGGAAAATTTCCATTTCAGGAATTTCTGATTTGGTTCACTTTCTTGGAGATTTCTGCCTTGGGGGCATCCTCCACACACATCAGTGCATATGAAGAAAGCAGCCAGTAGTCCTTTTTCTGAAGCCACGGTCCCTGGCTCTGCCTTCCTCACACAGGCTGCACCACGCCGCTGCTGGGGCTCAAACCAGCTTCTAATTACAGAGTGCCCCGCTGACTGATTTATTGTTTCTTCCTGAATTTCACTGGTTATTGCAGAAGTTGTATTTTAGTATGTTCCTGTAGAATTTCTTCAAAACACACTGCTATTCAGTTTGACCAATAATTTCAGGTTTTTACATAATAGCTCTTCAGATATTTTGCTGGTATGTGAAGCTCAAGAGATTGCACAGGGACAAATATGGCAGGACACATATGCTGGTGGATGAGCTGTATTTCAGCACCTTATAGTTCTAACTCTGTCTTCCTCTATTAATGTTGCATTTAGTCTTAAGAGTCAACTTAGCTTGCTCACACTTTCTCCCAAGTAAAATACGTAGTTTCTTTTTCAATATTAAACACAATTTTTTTTACAAAGACATGCTCAGGATAAACATCACAAAACTATGCACTCAGATATATGATCCAAAAATACAGTTGACTTATCTCCAAATACCAATGCTAAAATCAAGGTCTTTGAGCCTTTGACCATGCCCATGGATGGATCCCAAGTTCTAGGATACATTATTCCACATCATCATTTCTATAGTTTGACAAAAACTAGGATGCATACTTAAATGAGAGCATATCAATACCACTGAAATTCATTACTGCAATGTTTACCTTTTTCCATAATTACTTGAAAATTCATAGCACAGCATCACTAAAAATTGCAAATGATGAGAGCTGTTAATTTACAATCATTTTCTCATGATTGTACCACTATCCATTTTTATTTATTCCTAATTAAATTCAATTTCAACTACCTGATTCTGAGTTTGAGGTAGCTTCCCAGTAGTTCTATTGTGAAAGTGGTATGTTTCAAAGTACCACCTGGAGGATCAGATTAGAGTTAAATGAGAAAAGAAAATATAGTATCGATTATACCATTTCCTCCATTGACATATAAACTTAAAAAAAAAATCACCCATTTCTTTAGTGATAAAAATACAGTTCTTTTGTCAGCATAGACACAATACATGGAATCTGCTTCTTTGCATGAAAAGCTGCGTCAAGGGAAAAGGACTCAAATTCCATGGCTACCTTTCTGTTAACCCGAGTAAGAATGTGCATAAGCTCGAGCTTGTGAGCGTACAGTTTCAGCATAGCACAAAGTGACTGGATGAACCAGGATCCCTCCTTCGAATTTCGCCAGGAATAGTAACCTGCAAAGCAAAATATAACCAAAATACCATGGATATGTGATCTTATAAATTATTACATAATCATAAAGGTAAAAACAAGCATAAACTTTCACAGGTATTATTAGCTATATAAACAACAAACAAACGACACCATTGGTTTCAGGGGAAATGATGCTGGAGGGGAAAAAAAAAGTGTGTTGTGTATACACCTATGCTTTCAACAAGGCAAAAAGAGTTGTGGACTAACTTCACTGTTGAATTTTTTAGAGTTCTACTGTCTGGGCTTCCCTTCCAACAGGGAAGAAGAAGAAAACACG
Source organism: Diceros bicornis minor (assembly GCF_020826845.1). Taxonomy (NCBI): domain Eukaryota; kingdom Metazoa; phylum Chordata; class Mammalia; order Perissodactyla; family Rhinocerotidae; genus Diceros; species Diceros bicornis. Next base: position 16,308,674 of record NC_080768.1, read on the forward strand.
CAGAAGAAGATGCAAACGCAAAGATACAAAAAGGATCATTCTAAGAAGCATGCTGTTGCAATCAGACTATTGGCTTATCCAAGAAATAAACTGCTTATGCACGCACACACATTTGAGTGTCCCAAATCTGTCTACAAGGCATCCGATTAAAGTATAATAAATATATTACAGAGTATTAAAAAAGGACCCAAAAGGGAAAATAGTGTATTGTACTTTTTTCATCTTAACTATTGGATCCATTGTTTTTAATTTAGAAGTACTTTACCCGGAAAGATGCCTGGAGATTAAGAAGGAAACATGTTGACCACATTTGAAAATGTAACACTGTTTAAAAATACATTTGTCCTATATTTCCAATCTTTGTGACACCCTGAGTTAGTCGTACAATAAAAAAAAATTGTATGATCAATAACTATTTATTTATATGATGACGTGCAACATAACCACAAAAAAGTGGAGGTTAGTAACCTCTTCATACGTCATATTTTACTTTATTTCTTTACCTCATTCCACTTCAACCCTCTCACATACTATTCATGTTTCTCTTTTTTATTTTATATCTTCCAAAGAATTCCCGGAAATCCTACCTCTCTCTCATTCTAAGAAGTGGACGAAGTTCTGACTTGGCCTATAACACAACATCGTATCCTACCTGGTATCAAGTTCATGAAGACACTGGGTAAGTATGCTTTCTTATATAGGCATATTTTCTAGCCAACCTTGGCTAAAGACAATTTTTTGAGACTTCTCTGTGGTTAAGGTACCTTGAAATACAGCCAAGTTAGCTGTTTTTTATGGATATCAAAATCTTGACAGCCTTTGGCATATACTCTTCACTGTTTAAAATCCACACGTAACATTCATTATCTGTGGCTTTCTCACCAGGTGCTGTAGAATAAGCGTACAAGAAGTCCGCCTCAACTGGTATTTTCTGACACGCCATGTCATCCTCAACACCACTGTCAGTCTCAATGCCACAGTCCAGGTCTGTACCTCGGCAGGCCTAGAGGTTAAAAAACAAACATTTATTTAAAAAAATGTGTGTGTCGGGGCCAGCCCTATGGCGTAGTGGTTTAGGTTGGCGTGCCCCACTTCGGCGGCCTGGGTTCGGTACCTGGGTGCGGACCTACACCACCCGTCGGTGGCCATGCTGGGGTGGTGACGCATATACCAAACAGAGGAAGACTGGCACAAATGTTAATTCAGGGCGAATCTTCCTCAAGCAAAAAAAAGAGGAAGACTGGCACAGATGTTAATTCAGGGCGAATCTTCCTCAAGCAAAAAAAAGAGGAAGACTGGCAACAGATGTTAGCTTAGGTCAAATCTTCCTTAGGAAAAGAAAAAGTGTGTACATAAATAACTGTAATTTCTGCGAAATATAGAAGCCGTGTAAAAATTGATGTTAATTATGCAGAATCTTTCTGATGTAAGTCTAAAATTAAAATTTATTCTGTATTTCCTAAGTGGTGGTTTAAATGAATAAAAAAGTAACAACAGTTCAGTAGCTTCAGGGAAAAAAATAAATCCCTTGGATAATCCACAAGTGAGTAAATTAATCTCCAATTAATCCTCAATAACCGAGTTGCTCAGTTATCTATTACCTGAATAATGAAAAGTTTGGGTTTTCCAGTTAGACTTCTGCAATAATCCCCTCTGAAGAAACATGTTAATTTTTTCAGGTCAACAGGTCCATCTGTTCCAAAAATTATTCCTTCTTCACCATGGCTTAGAAACACACAAATAAAACTGCTCCTTCTGCTATGATCTTCTTTAGAAACTGGAAAAATGTTTACGAATAAGAAAAAACAAACAAAAAACAATGTAACTTTATTCAATAATCTCATATATACTATATGGGAATAAGATGAAGAAACCTGAGAACAGAACTAAGAGATCATCTAAACCCAGCTTGGAGCAGAGCAACATACCTCAAACCATTTTAGGTAGTGGGCATTCAATGAATAACTTCTATTTTACTTATATAAAACATAGAGTAGGATTATGTACAGTATAGTTCCACAATTCTCATGCTTTATTATTATATGTGTAATTATATCTAGACTGTAATACAAAAGCGGACAATGAAGGTAATTCTTTTAATTATTTCTTACCACTGCGCATCAATGCCACAATTTCTTCACGTGTAAGATCATTTTTATTCCTGACTTCGTATTTCAAGTTTGTGAATGTTTCCCTGAGGTTTGCTGCATCTACATCCGTACCGGACCGAGGTGACATTCCTTGGAACAGAAAAAATTACTTTTAATTGCATTTTAAGAAAGATTAACTGCTCTGAAATGAAATAAACTATTCAGCGATTCACACGATCCACAGTAAGTTTTTCCTTTCAAATGCTAAGAAGATTCAATTATTCTGATCATGGTGACACAAAGTCTCTTTAACTTCTTAGCATTTATAAGACGCTTCATAATATAAGCTGTATCAGTGTCACAGTCACAAGGATATCTTTCACTGCTGCTTAGATAGTGAAAAACAGAAACAAATGCCTACTGAGAAGAGTTTGGTTAAACAAATTATGATTCATTTATATAATGGAATAATGGAATACTATGTTTCATTAAAATTTTTGTAAACAAAATTTTGCCAGGAAAAATTGGTCATTGTTTAAAAAAAAAAAAAAAGACTAGGAAACAATATGATCCTACTTTTAAGAAAAAATTATATATATGTAACAATACACACATGTCGCACACTCAGAGAAACTGTATTTCTTTGATTTTAAGTTCCCAATGATTTTAAGATACATTACTACTTTCACAGTATCTTTTCAGGAAAAAAATCACAAACCACTACCACGTTAATACTGTTCATCAGGCATTCTGCTGTGGGTAATCTCCTCTAAGCCTTCCATCCACCACCAGACAGTTATTATGACTGCTTCATTGTGCAGATGTGGGACGTGGAGCACAGAGAAGGCCAGGAACTTGTATGAAGGACACAGCGTGTGCTAGATCTGCATCCCAGGGTCCCGGGCTTTCCTCCCACCTTTACAGTACCTTCCACAGAAACATACGGACTGACTGTACGACGCACTCAAATTTGAAAATGCTAAAGCATTGGGGGTAACACGTCTTAGAAGTGAGTAAATTTAATACGTATGAATGGAAAAAAGACTAAATATCTTTATCGCCAAAATATTGTTCTCTCTGAGTAGTGTGATTATGAGTGATCTTAATTTTCTCTTTTGTTAATTTGTAATTTCTGAAATTTCTATTATGGTCGTATATTATTTCTGCTAAATTAAAATAAGCTCATCAAGGTTTGACATTGGAAAGGCTGAGAACACACTGCAGCTGTGTGACTTGGTGACTGAATTCTGGTCCTGGTTTGTGAGCCACTTAGTAGTAAGACAGAAAACACCAGGCTGTCAGAGATCATTGTGAGAATCTGACCTTCAAATTTCAAAGCAGAAAAGGAGCTCACTCTAATGCCTAAGCCAGAGAACTGGTCCAAGTATTTTTGGGGAGGAGTGGAACTATGTGCTTTTTTATTTTTAAAGAATAGGTTCAGCAATGTGAAATTCTATAGGAAGAGGGCATCATAACTAGCAATGTGAGGCAGAATGTCTAATGGTTGAAGGTGGTATCTCAACTTATAGCCAAAAGTAATAAAAATGATACCATTCAGACTTAGACATCCATTTTCAACTACTCTTTCTCTCACTCCTTATAATCTACCACCAAACTCTGCTTATCTTTCCAGTGTAATCTGGCTTCTTTCCATTTTCACCAGCACTCTGGTAGACAGCCCCCTAAATTGGATCTGCTGCTTCTAGTTTCTTTAGTTAAAAATTAATTCTAATACGATTAATATGCCAAGTCAAAGAATTATCACATCAATTTGAAAATATAAAATGGGGAAACAGCCAAAATGCTCACTCATAGGGTAGATTATGCAAATTAAGGGAATGGGTATGTTTCAGGAATGGAATATCATACAATCACTAAAATAACATGAAAATTCTACAACATGAAAAACGCTAATATTACATGAAGTGGAACAAGCAGGATACAATATTGCTTGCATATTATGAATAAAATTAAGCTTTAAGAGAAATTGTCAAGGAAAAATGTATCAAGTAATACATCACGATGTTAATTAGCTTTTTAGGATCATAAAGGATTTGATTTTTTTATATTCTCTGAAAAAAAAATTCTAAAATGCATTTATTAGATTCAATAGTACACAGAATAGAGACTGAGAAGGGGATTTTGTGAGCAGGCCATGGTGAGCCTGAGAAGGCAATGTCAGCAGAGTGGCAGGGGTAGAAAACAGAAAAACAGGTTCAAGAGAGATGGAAAGAAGTGAAGATGGCAAGCTTAAAGTACATGCTTGCAAAATTTAAGGAAGGAGACAAAAATCAGATCAAAGCTTAAGAGGAAGCAGAGTAAAAGAAAGGTCTCTTTAAGATGCGGTCTGTCATCTTTGTAAGGGAAGAAGAAAAAGTCAGTAGAGCAAAGGAAGACGCAAGGGAGTGAGGCAGCACAAGTGGATTCAGAGCTTGGGCTGGGGGGTAGGCACAGCAGGGCTGTGTCCCAGTGCTGCTACTAAAGTATCTGTGTGAGTCTGTGCAAGGATGCTAACTTTCCGCATCTAATAGAGGTTACTTTTCAGAGTTGTAAAAATTGAATGAGACAGTATCTGCGAAGTACCTTGCACAGTTCCTGGAAAGGAAAAATACTACTACTTACTATTTGTTGTGACCCTTCCATTAGCATAAAAGAGGGAGCAGGAGGATAAAGAAGCAAGGGTTACAGAGAAGTCAGGGCAGAAGAGGCCAACATACAGATAGGAGGCTAGCTGTTGGAAAAGGGAGAGATTTTGATGATGGGCAGAAGATTAACAGCTTATGTTGTATTGTAGGACCTGTAGGTCCTGCTCTATCTCTACTTCATGGCTATTCTGTGTCATAGTTTACTAACTAATAATATCAACACTATTATTTATACTACACCAAATACAAATGGTACAAATATTTGAAAAGGATTAAAAATTATGTTATGATACATACCAGTACTTTTATGAAAGTTCTTATTATTAATTATTATACATAAACCCATTTCAGGATAATCCATTTTGTAACTATTATCCAAGGATATTCCAGAGTCTGTTGATTTGCTTCCACGTAAGATCCTTCTGTTTGGAAATCAAACAATAGTTTACACAGACAGAAATGACCAGTGCTGCTGTTCACATTAATACAACTTTTAAAACACGTAAGAACAGTTAACATTTTTGGATGTAATGTGTCAGGCTATGTGCTACAGGCTTTTCCTCACTTAAATTTCACAAAAACCCATTTCATAGATGAGGAAAGGACCACCATGAGGGTAAGGAACGTGCTGATGGTTATGCAGACACCACGGTGTCAGAGCCAAGGCTGAAAGCATCTGTTGGACTTCAGAGTTCAGGCTTTTAATCTCCATATTTTGTTTCCCTGTAAATTTTATTAAAATTTCATCAAACACATTTTATACTTTAAAAATTTCTTGTAACTTTGTGAAATATTTTATCCTTCAAGGTAAGAGTAAAATCTTAAAAATCACCCTGGAATTATAGGAAATCAACAAAATGCAAATATGACTCAAAGCACAATATTTAACACAATTGCTAAACTGTTCCTTAAACCCTATGAGCTGAATAAATCAATAATTTATTAATACATAGAATGACTATTGTGAACAATTGATAATACTTGTCTGAAGGTCACTTATTGAAAAATCTCTGTTATCTAGACCAGGATCAGTAAACTTTCTCTCAAAAGGGCCAAATATTAAGTCTTTTAGGCTTGTGGGCCCTACAGTCTCTGTTGCAGCTACTCCATTCTGCTGGTGACAGCAGCTCAGGACAATATGTAAATGAATGGGTGTGGCCATGTTCCAATAAAACTTGACCAAAACAGGCTGCAGGCTTGACCCCTGATCTAGACCAAGAATCAGGATGTAACAGGTCTAGGAACAGCCAAACATCGATACCTAAAGTCCATGTATTCATGCACTTAACCTGCCAGTATACCACATTACACACAATTCTAAAAAGATTAAAATAGTAAATTAGCGCAGTCAAGGTCAGAAACGAACTATTATATTTAGCTAGAGGTGAGGATCCCCACATTTTACAGATGAAAAAATTAAAACTCTTGAAAGCTGAGTGACTTGTTGAAGGTCATACAGACAATGGATCACAGAACTGTAATTCCCTACCACCTGCTGCAGCCTCCTCAGGAGGTAGGTGCCCCTCTACCAGCAGTATGATAGCTAGACAGGCAGGGGGCATGCCTGACAAAGAGCAGAGACTCCAAAGGCCTAGGAACTCGAGGATAATTTATCACAGGATCAAAACAGACCTAAATCTGTTTTGGGCTTCCATGCCCTTTGCTATTAAATTATGTTCTGTACGATATGAAAAGGTTAAGAAAATGTGTAAATCACTTTAAAAGGGTTTTTTAAAAAAAAACAAAAAACTTCTAAAATGAGATCACATTTCAAAAGTTTAATTTCTAGGAAAATTCCTTTGTGAAACAAATATTGCTAAATCTTTATGGGTAACCTGTTAATAGTATTGCTGTAATACTATTGTTTAGTACTAAAATTAGTTTGTAATTCCCTGGGTTGTTCCCAATAATAATACTGGGTCTCAGAAATAAACTTTTAGAATTAAAAGTATTACAAGAGATCCCAAATGGTTAATAACAGATGTGAATTAAATCAAGAGTGTTTGAGTTTTATCTTTTTCCTTTCTCCCTCTGCTGGTTATTGGAAGCACTAATAAGCAGAATATTTCAAAAAAAGGAAGACTGAGAAAAACAAAGCCTAAAAGATAATCTATAAACAGGCAATTCTTCCCCAGACTGAGAATTAGCAATTCATTTTAGTCTTAAAACTTATAAATAGATAGGAGGCCAAAACACTCCCTGAAACACAAAACCTCTCATCCTACAAGTGATTTGGGAAGGTACAGAAGCATCCAGACTTGCATGTTCTGCCTCTCCCATGCATCCTTCTGCTTCTGAGATGGGGTTTCCACTATGGGTAAGACACAGTACCTGGTCTTCCCCTCAATCCTCCGTACAGTTCCATGCAAGTTTTATTTTAAAGACGAGATTCTAGGGCCAGCCCCGGGCTTAGCAGTTAACTGTGCGCGCTGTGCTACTGGCAGCCCGGGTTCGGATACCGGACAAAAGGCGGCGTCCCACAAACAGCAACTAGAAGGATGTGCAACTATGACATACAACTATCTACTGGGGCTTTGGGGAGAAAAAGGGGAAAAAGAAGGACAAGGATTGGCAATAGATGTTAGCTCAGGGCCGGTCTTTCTCAGCAAAAAGAGGAGGATCAGCATGGATGTTAGCTCAGGGCTGATCCTTCTCACCAAATAAATAAATAAGTAAATAAAATAAAATAAACAAATAAATAAAGACGAGATTCAGAGAGGATCAGTTAACACGTGTAAAGCCACACAGCTGGTGAGGTAGAAAGTCAACTGGGTCTCCCTGGCTTGAAAGCCCACCCTCTTTCTGCTTCCTCACTCCTCCAAGTCTCCTGTATTACATACACCTGTCTTTTCTGATTATAAAGGATTCCATTTAAATACTTACGTTTCCGAATTTTTAAAGGATTTTGAATCCACTGAGTTTTCAGAGTTCTCCATGGATACTTTTATTAACTAGAATATATAGAAAACAGAAGTTAATCAAAGTCAGTCATTAAGAGCACTGCACTATATTAATTATTCCAATGATTATCTCTCCAAATACTTTATATGGACATTTTCACATTAGGATTATCACTCCTCCCCGAGCTTCACCTCTACTGTTAAAGGTTTCTGTGAGTCAAACTTGAAAACAATAATCCTTTGTAAGGGTATGTGTAATATAGCCCATCTCTCTCTCTCAATCTCTTTTAATTGAGCTATGAAGTACATATAGTACACAGATAAGAAATGTGCAGCTCGATAAATTTTTACATTTGTATACCCCCACTACATCAAGATACAGATTGCCACTTGTTTCTATTACAATAGATCAGGTCATTGGTAAGAACTCAGCCTTCAAACTCAACACAGTTAAAAACCAAAAACTAAGGACGAAACAATCTTGACTTTCTCCAGCCTCTAGAAGCCCTGGCAATCTCAGAAATTCCAATCAAAATACAACTTTAACTTAACTCCTATGCTAAAATCATAAATCTTAAAAGAATACACAACCCCATCAACAGGACTCAGTCAACCATAAAAGCCTTTACAGAAAGTCCAAGCCTCCCACCCCCTTCTTAAATTTTTTAAATTGTCATAAAATATACACACATTCTACCATTTTAACCATTTTTAAGTGTACAGGTCAGTGATATTAAGTACAGTCATCCTGTTGTGTAACCATCACCACCATGCATCTCCAGAACTTTTTTATCTTCCCAAACTGAAACTCTGTACCAAAGCCCCTTCTTTTCAAGGTCTCCTGAAAGCTAAGTTCTTTCTTAGCTCTCTCTTCTTGCAAGAACTCTCAGTTCTACTCTTCTCTAAAGCTAAGTTCTTTCCTCCTCTCTCCATAAGTACTGTGTGCACGTACAGTGGGAAAAGATGGCAAAAACGATATGGAAAAGAGGAAGTGTCAGGACCCCTGTTTAACCACAGGGGAGGGCAGTGTTTCACCTTCTCTCAAAGGTAGTCTTTGTTTTTGCATTTCTCTAACGGCTTTTTGCTTTTCTACCATCTTACTTCCTGTAGGTTTTCTAGAAAACCAAGGGAAGATGACTACAACTGGAATGACACATCTTTTAGTCAGTAAGCAAATATCTGGTGGCACGTGCTTTGTGCCAGCTACCACTTTGGGCACTAGGACAGGGTGGAAGATAAGACAAAGTTCCTACCTTCAAGAATCTTTCATTCTAGAGAGGAGGACTAATTATAGATTGATAATAAGATTTCAGATACTGACAGGGGCTATGAAGAAAATAAAACAGGGTAAAGGAATAGACTGGGAGTGTGAGCTCCTTTAGCTAAGGTGATTGGGGAAGTCATCTCCGAGGTGACATTTACACTGAGATCTAAGTGACACAGAGGCTACCAACTGAGGCTGTTCTTGCTGGAGGAAGGACCAGCAAGTACAAAGGCCCTGGAAGAGCTTAGGGTGTTCATGGTGCAGAAAGAAGACCAGATTGACTAGTCCAGGGTGAAGGAAGGGAAGGCGTGAAGGGAGATGAACCAGGAAAGGCAAGATCACACAGGGCCTTAGGAGCCAAGAGGAGCTTCCAGTCTCTCCTAATTGCAAGGAGAAACCTTTGGAGTGTTTTAAGCAGAGGAGGGACGGCATGCTTTAAAAAAATCACTCCGGCTGCTGAGCAGAGACTCGACTGTAGAAGGTTGAGTGGAAGCATATAGGCCAATGAGAAGCCTTCTGGAACAGTTCCGGAAAGAATGCTGGAAGCTTGGACTAGAGCTCAACAGTGGATATGGGTAGCTAAGAACCTGGAACTGAGAGGGACATCAGGGCCGGAGATTACCGGGGCACTCTGATATTTAGAAGGTTACTAGAGGAAGCAGGGCCAGCAAGAGACTAACGAGAGTGAAGGAAACGGGGGAAAATCAGATGACTGTGCTGTACCCAAGCATGCAGAAGTCTTTCAATGAGTGTTGGATTGTTTCGAGTCTTGCTAAGTGGTTAATTTAGATGAGGAAAGAAAACCACTGGCTTTGGCAAGAATGACCATATAGTACAGATTGTCAAGAAAAATTGTCCAAGACTTGGAATGGGCAAAAGAAATTACTAGATAATTTTAGTGCAGTGCTGGGCACTGTCTAGAGGAATCTCGGGGATTATCTGATTTTATGGGGTGTCCTCTTTTGATCGACCTTCTACTGACTAGGCTATTTTACAGCTCGGTAGGAAGTTGAGCCATAAAAAACAGATAACCAGACAAATGACTCTTGTCTACAGAAATGAAAATGAATTTTATCTTGTTGTCTTTGATGCAATGGATTTCCAACCTGTAGAAGAGATGCCCCTCCCAAACTACATTCTATTGCCTGACAGGACATTAACCAGTTTTGCTTCTATTAGCAAATTCGTTTTATTATACCCAACCGTCTACATCTACGTCTGTTCTTCAAATTCTCCTTTCAACTGGTCTTAACATCTTACTGGTTCTATTATTAATCAATCAATTGAATAAAATATTTGACAATTTATTTTATATTTACACAACAGCCAAGTTTTACTTTTTGAAAATTGTATTTTAAAAGGATCAAGGTTGCTGCAGTGAGTTGAAAGAATGGGAGAACGAAGATGAGTAAAGATGACAAAAGTGAGTTAGCACAGTTTTGCCATGAAGGGGAAAGGAGAAATGGGACAGTAGGTGGAGGGGGACAAGAGGTAGAGGAGATTTCTTGTTTTGTTTGGTTTTAAAGATGGGACATATAAGGCATGTGTTTATGCTGATGAGAATGATCCGTGGAAAGTGAGAAACTAATAATAGGCAAGAGGAGAGAAAGAGAAGTTCTTGATGGGATGCAAGGCTTTGCAAATCTAGCTCACATATGGAGAAGCATTAGTCTCAGATAAGAACAAGTAGGGTTCACCTACTGTATTGTGAAGGAAGGATGACTAACTCTTTGCACCCAACATGTGGAGGCTGGTGAATCTGATGGAAGGACAATGAGGTATTTCTTATATGATTGCACATGATAAACTATGAGACAAGAATCCCCAAATATCCTACCTCTACTTTCATGTGTACTTACCACATATTTTACCAAGTAGTACCAAAAACTAATCACCCACAATGCTAGCAAAAGTGTATCAGACAGGCATTCTCATATACTACTAGAAGGGACACAAATTGGTATCATCTCTTGAGAACATTTTGACAACGTGTCCCCCCACGCCTCAATAAAAGCCTTGACGTTTGATCTAGTAAAATTACACTTCTAAGAATGTAGCCTAAGGAAATAACACCAGAGATTGGGGAGAGGCGGGAAAGAGAAGGAAATGCATTATTCATGAAAATATTGAGAATTTGAACAGAGAAATAGTTAAGTTATAGTATATCCATACATTGGTTAATACAGCCATAAAGCTTTTTGAAAGAACCTATCAATAACCTGGGAAACGCATGTAACATAAGGCTAAGTAAAAAAAGGCTATAAAACTGTGTAAAACAATATAATCTCAATTAAAATAAACACAAGAAAAAGACCAAAAGGAATTATACAGCATCTTTACATATTAACCTATTTATTAACAGTGGCTATCTCTGGGTGATGGGAATACTGACAACTTATTTATTCCTTCATATTTTTCTGTATTTTCTCATTTTTCTGTAACAGCTGCATTGTTTCTTAAGTTATAAAATAGTAACAAAGATTATTTTATAGAATAATATCTATCGAGGCTGGCCCAGTGGCACAGTGGTTAAGTCCGTGCGTTCTGCTTCAGTGACCCGGGGTTCGTGGGTTCAGATCCTGGGTACGGACCTACACACCACTCATCAGGCCGTGCTATGGTGGCATCCCACATACAAAATAAGAGGAAGATGGGCACAGATGTTAGCTCAGGGGCAATCTTCCTCAAGCAAAAAGAGGAAGATTGGCAACAGATGTTAGATCAGGGCCAATTTTCCTCACCAAAAAAAAAAAAAAAACAAAAAAAAAACAAAACTCTCTCAACAATGGTAGACTGCATCAAACAGGATTATGCTAGCCAATTTCAACTCTCAGCCCTGTTTCAAGAGTGACAAAAATAGGGATTCTCTACTACTATGAAAATTGCAATGCTTCCTTAACTGCTCTCTACCATGTTCCAGGCCATCTGCTTTTCTCTTTTTCTTGCATACATACAATAAACATGTATTAGATGCAGGGAAATCTCAACTTCCTTGAATCATAAATATCATAGAGACCAACTACTTGCCCCTATGCATGCCAATGCTAAGTGGGCAGACCATAAGTCAAAGTAATTATCCATCCATGCTTGAAAAACAAAGTTGTGGTTACTTTGATTAATTGAGAGAACAGTACAGAGTGGCTAACAATTCTGGAAACACAGGCAAATACATAATAAGTGGTTTATTGACATTACAATCCACAAGAAAATAATCTTATCTGTGTTTCAAGGCTTTATGGCCAGTCTGTAGAAAATCTGGAGTGAAAACACAGTGGGAAAGAAGACTTAATAAACATGATAATTTCTGAAGCTGAACACGGAGCTTCTGCCAGTGTCCTTTCTGGCCCCAGGGTTCACCTCAAATTGGCCCTGGGAATGAGTTTGCCAAAGTAGGGTACACAGTATGTGTTCAGAAACACCTAAATGCTGATAGGTTCCCACCAATACTCAAGGCCCTAACAATAGATCTCTTATCAAACACTTCTGCAAACAGTGCAGTGATTCTTGGGCTGAAACAATAACTTCTTACAACCTTTTGATCTCTTGCCAATGATAAAGCTGTGGGATAAAACAATTCTATCCTATGATTGGAATAGACGGTTTAGATTTAAAGAGTGATTAGCTTTCCAGAGTTTAAAAATATTTGGATTCTCGGCTTGTACCAATGTTAAGATTTAATCGAAATATTAGGTAACTTTTAAGTAGTCGTTTCCTTTCCATACATTTAATCAACTTTCTTTAACCAAATAATCCTTAAAATTTAAAAGTTTCAGATAGATCAGCCCTAATACAAGTAATTGTAATTTAATAATTTCTGATATTAGACATGAGATAGACAATTTTGTTTGAATACGGTAGTTGGTGGCTGAAAGGAAAAAACATGACTTCTTTTAAAACAGGATCTAAAACAGTGTTAAGACTATTTTGATAAGGATTTCTCAGGAATGCATACACATATAGTATATAACGGACTACATATAGTCCGTTCCCTTCATTATTAGTATCTGAATAATATATATTGCAACAGTATCAGCTGACTTTCATATACTATTAAAAATTTAGAGGCTGGCCTGGTGGTGTAGTGGTTAAGTTCCTGTGCTCCACTTTGGAGGCCCGGGGTACGCGGGTTTGGATCCCAGGCGTGGACCTATGCACCACTTGTCAAGCCACGCTGTGGTGGCATCCCACATATAAAGTAGAGGAAGATGGGCACAGATGTTAGCCCAGTGCCAATCTTCCTCAGCAAAAAGAGGAGGACTGGCAACAGAGGTTAGCTCAGGGCTAATCTTCCCCACCAAAAATTATAATAAATTATACAACAGTAAATAAATCCTGTTGCATCAGACATGTGCATACTTGCTCTCTACTTGTCACCATCTGCTTTTTCCACATGAACACACCAAATCCACCCTCTTGGGAGCAGAGCTTTCTTGCAGAACGTTCTAAAGTGTTAACACTTAGCATTACCTCACCTCCATTAGCTAACGCCTGGCTGAATACAAGTTATTCTGGGGATGGTGATCTCATCCTAGGAAGACAAAAAATTATCCCCCCAAGGGAAATATTTAATGCCCTAATCAATAACAGGAGTTTAAGTTCTTAGAACATTTTCATTTGACAAAACATAAATAGGAAAATATACTACAGGAGTTTAAAAAATATATCCTGGCACAGCAATGGACTTAATACTACTTGTTTCTTACTTACTGATGTATGTAATTCTTTCCATCAATTCATGATGCTGATGATAATAAAGTAAACTTTTTAATATATATTAATTAGATCCCAGAGAAGTTCCAAGTGGACCAATGAACATTAGATGGCAACCTGGAACTCGGGTCTTAGCATCACCTCTCTAGTTCCTAAAACCCTTTAGCACTTGCCACTGAAGCTACAACAGATAGATCTTCAAAAGTTAAAATATGTTGTCAGTATAAATTTATTGTCACTCTAAAATAGATATTTAAGTATTTCATGCTGTGTTTTCCTAAAGTGAAAAGTTGTAATGTTTTCCCTATTTATATTGTGGTTAAGCCAACTAAAGGGACTGTTGTATACTGCAATAATGAAGTAAAGCAGAATAATAAAAAGTTAAGGCAGAGAAATAAAAATTAATTTCTAAAATTGAAATTTCTACATGAAGTTATAAAGTATTAAAAATTTGAAAAAAAAAACCGTTATTAAAAATAAATAGTTTGAAACTGTGCCTATAGTAGAGATTTCAAAATGAGATATGAAATTAGTATAACCAGTTTGAGAGAGTCTTACTCAGCTAACCTGTCACCTATCAGTAGGCTGTTCTTGGTCCTACAAGGAAACTGAGGTAAGGGATAAAACCTGGTCTCTGCTCTGTTTAAATCTCAAAATGAGACATAAGAAGCAACACTGCTTACTTTTGAATCATCTCCATGAATATAAATATCTTTAAAAAAAAAATTTCTAAGTAAAGATTTACCAAAACAGGTAGTCAAAGAAAGGGCCAAAGAACCACAATGTCTTGTGTGATTAGAGTGTTATGTAATAACAGTTCCTCTCACTGCCAGCTCTTATGGGCTTGGCTCTGAGCTAAAAGGTACTTTTATTGATTGATTGATTGATTTGTTATTTATTTATGTATTTCTGGTTAGTCCTTCCAACGATGCTGAGGCATAATGATCCTCTTTTTAGAAAAGGTTCAGTTGACTGAGACTCAGAGCAGGTAAGTAACTTCCAAGTGGCAGAGCCAGGATTCAAACCAGGATCTGTCTGCCTTGAGAGGGCAGACACCCGCTCTTCTACATGGCTTAGTACCATATAGGAGGGAGAATACTATCTATGATTTCAGGGAAGGAAACAAAAGTCCATAACCTAGAAGCTCTAATTAAGATGAGACAAAGAGCACAAATAACACGATAGAAACTGACTGCAGAGACACTGAAATAGTGTAAAGCTCACTTACTCTTATTAAAGAAGAAAACAGGAATGATGGTTATGGTGTTTCTGATGCCTCTCGGTAATTTACTTCTAAAAGTAAAATAACTGGTGTCAGGTTAAACGTTCAGCATAAGTCAGTAAGACATATTTTCTACATCTCTGTTTGCCTCTAAAGAAAAGGTGAAGTCGTTCCAGTATGACCTCTAGGGAGACTAAACTTCTGTCAAAAAACTTGAAAAACACCAGGATTGTATTTATCATCAATCAGAGAGGAAAAAGTCTCAAAAGCAGTCCCATTTCCAGATTTAGTAAGTGAAACAGAAAGAACATACTTTTCACAACAGTTTACATAAGAAGACTCTAGCTGTAATGTGCCAGCAGTTTTATTGAAATTGTTTCCCATCAGGTCTCTGAATTTCTTTGGAAACTTATGACAATCACCAAACTGGATACTGTCATTGGGCCTGATAAAGCCAATCTTTTAATATTTATTTTGTAATTAAGGTGAAAACACACAAGCAGCAAGTAAAATTAATTACAGAATAAACTAAGTTCAGTTGTGCCATACAAACAAATAAAACCATTCTTTCCTTTTCTCTGGAAAGGGCGACCTGACCAGGCAGACAGACTGGTGAGCTCCCCACTATTCAAGGCCACTGGCCAGAGAGAACACAGAACTTACTATGCAAGGGGTCTGTCTTCCTCTCACCTGAGGTCCTATGATGATACCTTTAGAGGGACAAAAGGAGAAATGGGAAAGTCCTTGCAAACCTAAATATTCTGTATCAAATAAATGTAGAATGAAGGATCTTGGATGCCTTTTATAAAAATCACAGGGGCTAGCCCAGTGGCACAGTGGTTAAGTTCGGCACATGCTACTTCAGCGGCCTGGGGTTCGCGGGTTCGGATCCCGGGCGCGGACCTACGCCACTCATCGAGCCATGCTGTGGTGGCAACCCACATATGAAAGAGAGGATGATGGGCAGCAGGAAGATGAGAAGAAGATGAGATGAAAGGAAGACGTTAGCTCAGGGCCAATCTTCGTCAAGCAAAAAGAGGAAGATTGGAGATGGATGTTAGCTCAGGGCCAATCTTCCTCACCAAAAAAACAGAGAAAGAATTACAGATAACTTGTAAGGCCTCTTCCCTCCCCCTGAGAACCACTCCTCTGTAGAAGCAGATTTAGGTTTATAACCACCTGATTCAAGAAATCCTGCCTTCCAGAGAAGGTTTGAAATTGTGAAAAGTCCGAGTCAGTAGTATTTACTCAATTGTCATTTGTGCCATTAGAATTTACTGAACACCAACTGTGCACAGAGTACTGTGGTAAACCCTGAGTGTATGAAGTAATGGAAGACAGAAAGACCCTGTCCCTGTGTGGGACTCACAACCACGCTCACCGGCATTCAAAAGTAGCTCAGCAAGGCAGATGCCAGACAGTGTGCACTACACATCAGATAACTTTATCTTACTCTGCCCTAATTCAGAAGCCCTATAAGCAATCTGAAGGCAAGAACAAATAAGCAGAGAAATAACAATATTACACAGAGATTTAGAAAGCACTGTCACAGACACTATCTCATTTTATCCTCACAACCCTGTGAAGTATGTATATCACTTATGCCTATTTACGGATGAGCTGGTAAGTGTCGTCCTTGGGACCTGGCCTTAGGTCATCTGACAAGAGTACCTATTCCCCTCCATTACATTTGTATTTGTTAAATATCTACAAAACAGTTATCTAACAGTCTAAGAATTCCCACATCTTTTTTTAGGCCCAAACACCAGTGCTTCCCATCTTTGAGGCAGAGCTTGAAGAAGTATCTAATACTAGGCACCAGAATCAATTTAATACCATTCATAAAAATAAAGACTGCTTTCTAGCATTACAAGGGGGATGCGGCAGTAGATTGTGTTATACCAGGTTTGAAAGCAAAACAGTAAAGAAGCATTGCAATCGCCCATATCAGTAAGACGTGAGTCTCTTAAAACCGCAGGAGGCAAGGCTTTTTCAGGATAGCAAAAAGAAATCCGATTTAATTAGGCACAATGTTTCATTTCTTTTTTACCGTCAACAGGTTTTACTGCCACACTGCAAAAAACTGT
Organism: Diceros bicornis minor; assembly: GCF_020826845.1. Taxonomy (NCBI): domain Eukaryota; kingdom Metazoa; phylum Chordata; class Mammalia; order Perissodactyla; family Rhinocerotidae; genus Diceros; species Diceros bicornis. Next base: position 16,325,592 of record NC_080768.1, read on the forward strand.
CCGTTCATTAAAGCACATTCTAACTTTCAAAAGCCTTCTTTTGCAAAAGAGCAAAGCAAAACCAAAGCTCAAATATCAGGTTGCGATAGGGATGATTTAAGCTTTATATTTCATTCTTAGAGATTATGTAACTACAACACATTCAAAGTGGCCGAGCACGTTTTGATACAGGTTGGTCTAAACCACCTTGCTAAGCAGCTCCTATTACTATCTTGTATACTCACATCGTTACAACCACTCCATATTTCACCTCTACCATTCCTTCCTAATCCAATCTTTTAATTATATTTTGCTAAGTAATCCTAAAACACGTTTATTTTTTCTAGATAGGGCATAATTATTAAAAAGCATAAGACTGTAGTATAGGCGTTCACTTGTGCAGGCCCTGGACATGGGGAAGGGCAGTAAAGAACAAGACAAACACAGTTCCTCACGGAATTTGCTTACAAGCTAGTAGGAAAGATAGGAAACAAGCAACTGCAAAGGATATGACGTTTTCCTCTATGAAAATCCCGATGCGAAAGGAACACATAATAGGAAGACTTAACCTTGAAGTGTTGAATGAGAACAGAAACTAAGTAGGAGTTCCTCAAGCAGATGTGATGCAACCAGAGTGGGAATGCAGGAATGTTCCAGGCAGAGAACAGGTATTAAGATCAGCCTGGCTGTGTAGAAAGTGAAACAGGCTATAATGAAATATAAGGCAAGTGAGGAGACCAAGGAGCCAACCTGTGCTTGGCTATGTTACCATGCTAAGGGACTGGGTTTTTCCTATGGGCAAAGAAACAGTTTTCTAGATTTTTATTTTGTAAAGATCCCTCAGCCTGTGCTGTAAAGAATGGAGTGGAGAGGGGCAGAGGGTCTGGAAGTATGGAGGCCAGTGAGGAGGCTGCTGTAGCCAGGTAAGAGCCTAGGGTGACTTAAATCAGAGATGGAGCGCAGTGGACAGATCTAGCGGACATTTAGGAGGTCGAGGAGGCTTTGGTGGCTAACTGGGGAAGGACCGGGGACAGGTAGCTGAGAAGGTTGGTTCTTGGTTTTTTGGTTTGGGTTCCACTTACTGAGAATGGGAGAGAGGCAGCTGCTTGGGAAATAAGGCTTGAGAGAGAACAAGGGTGACAAGTGTGAGAAAGGCACTCGCATTCAACATGGCCTGAGTGAATTTCAAAGCAGCTCCTAGGTGGATTTGGCCATGGACACACAATCACATGGCCGAGCTGGACGGACTCACGGAGACCTTCAGGTCTCAAAAGGAATTAGAGTTTAACGCCTGAAATTGCTTCTCCCGAAAACTGAGTTACATAGTCAACCCGGGAAAATCTAGGCCCGAGACAGAGAAGGCCGCAGAGAGCACACCCTCGTCCAACAACGGGAGGTTCAGCCCCGAGGGCCAGCGCCACTGGGACGGCACCGGGCCCGCCTCCTGCCCTCGGGGCATCGTTCCTCCGCGCCGACCATCCGCTACTCCCGTCCCGGCCGCCCTCACTTCTCTGGCATCCCGCTGCCTGCCGCTCCCGGGCCCGACCTCCCACTACCCGGCCTCGGCGCCCCCCTCCCCCGCGCCCCGCTCCCGGGCCCGGGCCCGACCTCCCACTACCCGGCCTCGGCGCCCCCCTCCCCCGCGCCCCGCTCCCGGGCCCGGGCCCGACCTCCCACTACCCGGCCTCGGCGCCCCGGCCTGGCCTCTCGGTTTTCGGTGCGCCTCCCGTCCCGCGGGCTGGGCATCTCCAGTCGGGTCTCCCCTCCGCGGCCTCCACATCCCGGGCCCGGGCTCCCGCCCCCCACGCGCCCCCCGGCCTCGAGGCCCCCAGCCTGGCCTCTCGATCTTCGGTCCGGTGTCCCGTCCCCCAGGCTCGGCATCTCCAGCCTGGTCTCCGCTGTCGGCCTCCACACCCCCAGCCCGGCCCCCCGACCCGCGGCCGGGCCTCCACACCCCGGGCCAGGTTTCTCGCTCCGCGGGCTCCAGCGCTCCTCCCCGCGCCCGTCGTCGTGGCCAAACAAAGGACCCGCCGCCCGGAGCGTGCCCGTCTCCTCCGTCTCCCCGGAGCAGCTGCAGGCCCCAAGGGACCCCGGGGCGCGCGCCGGGCTGGAGGCGATGCAGGCAGCGGGCAGGGCCGACGGCGCGGCGTCGGGAAGACTCGAGGGCGGCACTCACCGCACAGCCTCCACGCAGCGCTCAACCGTCCACTCCGCTCTGCGCCCCGCCAGCTCGGCTTCTGCGGCCCGCCGCCCCCAGCCCGCCGAGCTGAGCTCCGAGCACGGCCCGCCCCCCGCTGGCCCCACCCCCGGGCCCCGCGCTCCCCTCCGCGCCGACACGTCCCTCCCGCCCCGGCCCGCCCCGCCCCCGCCGCCGCGAACGCCCCTCCCTCAGCGGCCCCGGGCGCTCTGGCCCGCCTTCCCGTCCCGGCCCGCTTCGACCTCGCGCTCCGGCCCCGCCCTGCGTGCCCGAGAACGCCGCTCCCTCAGAGTCCCGGCGCGCTCCCCGCTGCCCCGCCCGCCTGCCGGAGAACACCGCCCCCTGCCGCGTGGAAGCCGCGCCCTCATAGGCCCGGCGCGCTCTGGCTCCGCCCCCGCCCCGAGAACACCGCCCCCTGCCGCGTGGAAGCCGCGCCCTCATAGGCCCGGCGCGCTCTGGCTCCGCCCCCGCGCCAGGCTTGAAGTCGCGATCGCGCCACGGCGCGGGGTTCTGGACGTGAACGGAGGGAGACCTCAAAGCCGCGGCAGCCCCGAGGGGCGGAGAGAAGGGAGTCAAGGTTGGACGTCTGGGAGGAAGGGGAGCAGGCCGACCCGCACTGGTAATCTCTTCCCCTCGGGTGACCTGAGGCCTTTCCTTAGGTCACCCCCCCCCAATTCGTCCTTAAAGCCTTAACTGCCTACTGGTTCCCGCCTATTTTGGGTCACGAACGCCTTTCAGACCCTGATGCAAACTCTCAGTCGTTTTCGCAGAAGACTACACCAACACGATTGAGCACGAAATTCTGCATCAGATTTCTAGAGCTTCATGACATTCTGATAAGTCAGGGACCCCATGTTAAGAACACTTCTGCCTATTCGGATATAAATCAGGGGCCGTATTTTGTACATGAACATACAGCGTTATATACGTGGCTACCATTTGTTGAGCGCTTATTCTGTGATGTTACGTGTGCGCAATACACTTTCTTATTTTATCCTTTCAACAACCCCGGGAGGTAGGAATTCCAGTTCCCATCAGGGCTTAAAAAGGTTAAGTAGTTTGTTCTCGCTAAAAGGAGAGTTACAGAAGTTAAACTGGGATCCCAGGAGTAAAACTTAGCCCTTTCTTTATCCCTCCCAAGTTGAGAGAAGACAAAAGTGTGGCAGTCCTTTTTCTGCTGCAATAAAACTGAGGAGGACCCACTCCCACCCCTAAGTGGTTCAGCATGCAGCTATTCGTAAGGGAGGCACCAGTATAGTTGAACAAGTCCTCTTACGCCCCTGTGATGCCCAAGCCTCTTCCTGTGCTAAACTTTCTTACCAAAATGATGCTTCAGTTAAGGCAGCAGCAGTTTTCTGCTTTCGTGTAATTATACTAGTTTACTTAGTCTAGAGAAACTTTAATTATAGTAAAACAGTTGGCTGGAGGAAATGTCTTCTGACCGAGTCCAGTAATTTGTTTTTACAGAGGTGTCTCAGAGGTGGCGGAACTTGATCCGGGCCTTGAAAGGGAAGAATTTGGAAAAGGGAAGTGAGGCATTCCAGGTGAGAGAAACATGCAAAGGGACTTTTGGAGTGGGCCAGATGCAGGAAATGGTTATTATCATTCATTTGGTGATTGCCATTTGGTGATTTTCATTCATTTGGTTCAGAAGGCTGAAAGATAAGAAATAAAATGGGTAAGTGGTTTAGGGCCAGATTCTGGAGAGAGTTTGGACCTCTTGATGTTAACTATAGTGTGAATTGAGTGATGCTCTGAATCATTAATGGGTGTCCCTATGAAAAGTTACGAAAATGGTTTTAAAAGTCATTAGTCTGGCAAAGTTAGGCTGTTTGGGTGGGAGAGCCTGTGGAGATGGTAGAAAGGGGTAACTGGAAAAGAACAATATATCACTGTATGTTTTCTTATCCCTTACAGGAGAATTTTGGGGGATTTAAATGAGTTACTTCTGTTCAAGCATAGAGCGGCAAAGTGACTGAAGTGGAAGAAAAAGAAAATTCAGTCAATTAGTATATTTCTTACAGTGTTACTTCATCTGAGAAGTAAACATATAATATTACTATTAATGAATTTTAATTACATACTTTATTATGAATACTTTAGCAGTATTCCAAGAGGCCACAAAAGGGATTATATTAAGAAAACATTGCCAGATACCAGAACATTACTAAATACTAGAACTAGAACATACCTGCAGAAAACACAAAATACTGATGAATCTATTCTGAGGACAGAGGAAGAGGTTGGAGTTAGGGAATAGGAATTGACTTGTGATTAGGCAAACAACGGGAAGAATGTAGGAGAAGTGGACTAGGGAGAATCATGGCAAGGCAGGCTTCAGATCTCCCTAGAAGCCAGTAATCATGAAGCACGCGCCCCCTATCCAGCTGCTCCTGGGAACCAGGGCATCAAGTGTCCTAGCTGGGCAAGTCTAGGCATAAACCCAGGGAAACCAGGGCCATTACATAGGATGGCCACCTGAGTCATCTCTCCACCTCCATCCCCTCTTCCCCTTTTCTCACTATGCTACAGTTACTCCCAAAGGACTAAGCCAGCCTTTTTTCTAGCCTGACCACGTTTAGTTGTAAAATTGGTATCCAACATGGTTAAATCAACATTCTGGTGCAACGTTAAGAAACAGTGCTCTTAAGTCTACTATTTTAAAATACAACAAATATTTTTCTTTGGAACTTGGAAACTGTTACCAAAAATAGTTATGGTCCCTGTGTGAAAAGGGGTTTTGATGTACAATTCTATAAAAGAAAGACAGCACTCTTTCCCCACCAGGAATTAAAAGCATTTCTAAAATGGTGACGTTCTCTCAGAGGATAGGAATAAGGAATATGATAGTCCAAAACCGGAATGCCAGATGCCTTCCTGTTCTCTGTTTCCTTTGCTTTTGTCATTCACCCTCCTGCTCAAATAGTCCAAGCCCCAGTTGTCTTCTAACCCTCAACCCAGCTGTTAAAATTTTCAAACTGTGCAAAGAACATGAGGGTGTGGGGGAAGAGGGAGAAGCCCCCTCTGCCCTTTCCCTTAAGGTTCTTATGGCTGGCCAAATAATTAACAAGATAGGTTAGCAGGAGAAAATAATACCAAGTTTAATAACATGTATACGTGGGAGAAAGCAGGGACACTGCATTTCTCAACACAATAGCAGAAATTCTCGTCTTAAATACCATCTTCAGCTAAAGACAAAGGAGGATGCTGGGGGTGGGGAGTCAGTTAGTGGAGATTACCACTAAAGCACTGTAAACAAGAGTAAGGTTATTATGCAGATTTAAGGCCTCACCTTCCACATTGATGAGTTTCTAGAAATGAAGTCATCTCACCTCTTCCCAATACAGAAAGGGAGATACCTTTACAAATGGAGATTTCCCTTATAAATGTAAATGTTTGTCTGGCAACTCCTCTCAGGGCCATCCAGAGAATGTGCCTAGAGAGACAGAACTTCTGATAAGATGGGCTTGTTGGTGCCTTTCCTATTGTAACATCTATTTTACATTATATTACAGATCTTCTATGTCAAATTCTTTAGGCAGTTAGTGGGGGAGGTCAAATGTCCATCAGAGAAAACAATCAAGGTAAAGAGATATGTTTCAGGGTAGCCAAATCTTGATCTCCCACAAGGGCATAACATATATTGTACTTCTCTTTTTTGTTTCTGTTGACATTCATGGCTTTCTCAGTCCAGTAAGTGTCAAACTGATTTTCCACTCTGACTCCTTGATTTTCATGTATGACACACTTCCATTGTCATACCAACATTTTTACAAAATTAAAATTTTCCTGGTATCAGTGTCGATAAGTATGAACGTCCACATGGTTATTCCTAGTCAGTTATTGGGTAGATACTAGAGCTATAAGTCACATCTGATTGTAGTCTGTTTATTTTCTTCATTAAGTACTCAGTGGACTTTATTGAAAGTTAATTTCGTAGGAGAAAGTCAGTTTCTCCGTTAGGTTGCTTAAATGTAGGGGATTTCTATCTGTATGTGAAGCAGATTAAAGTAAACAATACTCAGAATCTATCTAGCAATAAGGAGCCGTATAACTTTGTACTGAAAAATTAAAGCAGTTTTATTTAAAATTGCCCCATCTTTTCAATCCAATGAAATTGTAGTCCTTTCCTAGATATATCTGTTATGAAATTTATGTTGATACCTTTAGAATTATGTTTCTATTTCTTGGTTTATAATTTATAATTTTCATGTGGATTAGGTGTAACTCTGAGAGAATAATCTTTCTTAGGTCTGCTATAGTTGAAGTCAAATTTGAAATCTAACAATGTCATGACATTCCTACCCTGTCTTAATCTTTCAGGGTGATTCTATTTTTCCTTCTAGGGGACGTATCATTTGCCGTTGAGTTTGTGTTGTTGCAGCGTTTTTGGCTAAAATTCAAGAGAATATTTGTCAACTTGATAAACACAAGTACTGGAAAGCCATTGCCAAAGGTACATAGGAATATCACCCTCAAATGCTCTAGTATATATTATTATTTCACTTAAAAAAACTAACATATCTGTTTTCTACATAAATTATGACCCATGGATGATATTAATGAAGAGGGAAACTGTATCAGTTATCTATTTCTGTGTAAAAACCAGACCAAAACTTACTGGCTTTAAAAAAAAAAAAACGAGCAACAGATTAATTTTTTCTTACAGCTCTGTGGGTTGGCTGGGCAGTTTCTTTGGCAGATCTCACCTGACTCACTTGGGCTGACTCAGGCATTGGATTCAGATGATGTCTGGATGATCCAAAATGGCTTAACTCACATGTCTGACAGTTAGTCGTTGCTGGCCGTTAGGTGGGATCCCTTTGTTCATCTCCAGATGGCCTTTTATCCTCTGTGAGGCTGGAGGTATAGCATGACAGTCTCAGGGCAGGACTCCAAGATAGCCAAATCCAATGCCAAAGCAATTATTAAACCTCTGCTTGCTTCACATTTGTCAATGTGACATTGGCCAAAGCAGTGGTTAAGCCCAGAGTCAGTATAAGGGATTGGCTTTAGTATAATGGAGGGATTTAGATGGCATCTCTTGATGGGAGGAGTGGCAAAGAATTTGTGGCCATTTTTTATCCACAATGGAAGCTTTTACCCCCTTGTTCTAAAAAAACCTATCCTTTTTCCTTTGTAAGTAAACCATAATCCCAGATTGGAAAAGTATTGCCTGGCCCCCTTACCTTGGTATGGCTAACGTGGAAGCGTTGTCTGCAAAGAAAAACACGTGTCATTAATAAACAAGGGTTAAAATACAATCATTTCAAATTGGCTAATCACAAAAATACAATCATTGAATTAACAGACATAGCTTAAGGTTTATTTATTCCTTTCTTTAGTCATGCTTATGATAACCATAGACATCCTAAACCAAAACTAGCCAATATTGTAATTCCCATTGATACACTGGGTTATCCTCCCAACGTACAGTTGTGTTGGGAGAAAAGAAGAGCAATGAACAGAAACAGAGGAAAAGGGAGCTAAGACCTGCACAGCGGTGCCTAGAAATAAACTTTACACTAAGATATAATAGCACAAGAATGGTGGCCACGGTAGCAGCACGAGCTGGGCAAGGTAGATAGCACTTGACGCAATAAAATGGTTATAATAAAAACCATAATGATACAAAAACGCTTATATTTACATGAGGCTTTGTAATTTACAAAACATTTTCATGTATCTTATCACATTTGTCCTCAAGTAACTACGTAAAGTATTCAAGGTGATAATGATTCCCATTCTGCAGTTAAGATTCAGGAATCTTCATTAACCTGTCCAAAATCCTATCACTCTTATTTGGAAGAGCCAAGATCTAAAGATTTCTGATAACCAGCCTTGTTCTCATTTCACCTTAAAACTTCATGCAAAACATAAAATATAAGGCAGATAAGGAAATAAGCATTAGGAAATGAGTTTTGAAGTTTTACTAAAGAAAATATATTCTAAATGAAGAAATTGATGTCCTTGTTTGTTTTAGTAGTAATCGATAGGAATCTTACATGTGATAGGTTTTAGTCTCCCCATAGTTCTGAACCAATGAACAGAACATGGGAAGCAAAACTGAAGCAAATTGAAGAACGAGCATCCTGTTATGAGAGGAAACCATTGTCCTCAGTGTACAGACCAAGATTGTCCAAGCCAGAGGAGCCACCTTCCATTTGGAAACTATTTTATCGACAAACTGAAGCTTTTAATTTTGTTAAAAGTTGTAAAGAGGTAATTTTCTCATCTCCTGCTTTTTTTTAGAGCTACTATAATTTAAGATTTCTAAAAAAAAATGTATTGTTTGTCTTCATTCCAGGCCACATACTCTACCAAAAGAATTTAATTGTAATCCTAATATCACAGTATTACAGAAAAATATCCCTGTGAATCATTAACCATTTACTTTATACTAATAATGAAAAAGAGTGACATATCTAGTGTCAGTTAATTTTTATAATTTGTAATGACGTTTAAATGAAATTATGCTTAAAGGAGGAGTGACCATATTATTGGGCCAAAAAATAATAGAATGACTGAGTTTAAGAGTAAAACTAAAGCAGTACCCACAGAAATATGAGGAAATGAAGGAGTGAAGTGTGAGATTTTTAAGGATGAAATTAGGGAAAAGAGAATTGAATTTATTTATTTATTTTTTATTATTATTTTTTAAAGATTTTATTTATTTATTTTTTCCCCCCAAAGCCCCAACAGATTGTTGTATGTCATAGCTGCACATCCTTCCAGTTGGTGCACGTGGGACGCGGCCTCAGCATGGCTGGAGAAGCGGTGCGTTGGTGCGCGCCCGGGATCCAAACCCCGGCCGCCAGCAGCGGAGCGCGCGCACCTAACCGCTAAGCCACGGGGCCGGCCCGAGAATTGAATTTAAATGATAGGAAATGAAAATGTCTCAAATACTATAGCTTAGAGTTTATAAGGACTAGAATTTAAACCACAGTGTCAAAGCACACAGGTATTTATCTATCCCTATCTCCTTTTGTGCTTTGGAGTGGTAGAGTGGATGTGTCATAATTTCCAGCACATATAGGGGCAAGTGCAAGTAGAATAATTTCCTACACAAGTGGGAGGAAGAAGTGCTTGCTACATACTGGCCTCGCGAAGGGTATGGCACTCAGAAATGAACAGCTATGTACTGCACATCATTTGTTTATTGGGCACTGTGGGGAATGTAAAGAAGTGTAATGAAAAGATGCATATACGAAATCTGACATTGTGATTCTGCATTCTAGCATTATGATTCTAGCAAATCATATTGTGATTCTGATTATTGATGCTGTATAAAAACTCAAAGTACTGAAAGTTTTTTAGGTGGAGGATCTTTCTTTCCCTACTAAGGAGATACTAACTCAGATCTCATCAGAATGGTTTAGGAAATGTAAGAAAAATCTTTTGTGCTTATTTTGTGTAAACCTAATTCAGGTATCAGAAAATACTGACAGATTCATTTGATCTTGAATTAAAAAAAATATAGGAGTGGGCCGGCCCCGTGGCTTAGCGGTTAAGTGCGCGCGCTCCGCTACTGGCGGCCTGGGTTCGGATCCCGGGCGCGTACCGACGCACAGCTTCTCTGGCCATGCTGAGGCCGCGTCCCACATACAGCAACTAGAAGGATGTGCAACTGTGGCATACACCTATCTACTGGGGCTTTCGGGAAAAAAAGGAGGAGGATTGGCAGTGGATGTTAGCTCAGAGCCAGTCTTCCTCAGCAAAAAAAAAAAAAAAAAAAGAGGATTAGCATGAATGTTAGCTCTGGGCTGATCTTCCTCACACACACACACACACACACACACACACACACACATACAAAATATGGGAGTATGATTGCTGGACTTACCAATCACCAGTCAATAAAGTTTACCTCGAAGATTTTTTATAGGGTCATGAAACTTAATCCTCTGATTTCTCACTCATGAAAGTGAAAGTTTGTTCCTTCGTAGGCTCAACAGCTACCTTTAGCTAAATGGAAACATAAGAACTTGTGCATTCCTTTATTAGAAGAAACTCTTCATGGCAGCAGACATAAACAGTTAGATCAAGTGCCACAGCAATTAACTTTTAAAAAATTGGTTTCTCATAGAAAAGACAATTTATAGTTACTTGTTAAAGTTAAGCATTTAAAAACTTTCCTGAAGCTTTTAAGATTCACTTATAAATATTTCATTAAAAAATTGATTCCCACATATATTTTTATAGGTACTAGAGAACTTATTAATTAATTTTAGCCCAAACTATTTAAAATAATGTTTAGGTAGTTTTAAAAAATAAGTTTAATTTTATAAACTAACAAAACTATACGAAGAAGTTAAACTAGAGTGTTGAAAAGTGAGTTTTCTCCTTTTTTTCTTTTTTTTAATTTGGATATTCTAATTGTTTCTGCCTTGAACATGTATTACTTGAATGATGAAAAATAAATACAAATAACTAGATTTTGATTGGCATATAACTAGTGATTATTTTTCTTGTTTTTAACAATACAAATGTTCAAATTCTAGTTTTCGAAAATTTGAATGGTAAAGTTTTTATGAACATTGAATAGCTACAGTTGATTTTAGATTTGCATTTTATTAAATTTTTTAATATTATTTTTGATTTTATAAAGGATGTTCATGTATTTGCTTTGGAATGCAAAGTGGGTGATGGACAACGTATTTACCTCGTAACAACCTATACTCAACTTTGGTTTTATTATAAATCCCGGTAAGTAGTTTATAAAGGACAACACATTAAACTAAAGTTACATTTCCTTTATCTAGTAATGTCTGTGAAATTAGTTCAGGCAGAATTGGCCTTCATAGTTGTCAATCACACAGTTAGTTACTCCTTTACTATTAGAATTGAATTCTGGAGTTTCCTTGTCATAGCGACATTGAATTATCTCACCAGGTGTTGGGAGAAAAGAAATTGTGTGTTTGAATTCCTTTACTTCTTGTGCTACTTGATGACACAATTCCCCCATTACTTTTCTTTGTTCAAATTACTACAGAGCTTTTATTTGTGTAGGATGCCATCGAACTTCACCCAGCAAAAGTTAGCATTTACGTATCAAGTCAGCGTCTATTCTTATTAACCCACGTTAAAGTCATACCTCTTGATGCCAGCAAGAATGTTAACTACATACGTAAACACTGAAAGCTCATTGAAGTCAAGTGATCCGGAGTGTTTCTAACCAGTTTTTAAAATATTATCTTCCTAATGAAAATAGGTAACTTAAAACCTCTCATAAAAAAAATTTATGGCAGGCCGGCCCCGTGGCATAGTGGTTAAGTGCGCAAGCTCCACTGCAGCGGCCCAGGGTTCGCACGTTCGGATACTGGGTGTGCATCGATGCACTGCTTGTCAAACCATGCTGTGGCGGCGTTCCATATAAAGTAGAGGGAGATGGGCACAGATGTTAGCCCAGGGCCAATCTTCCTCAGCAAAAAGAGGAAGATTGGGAGTGGATCTTAGCTCAGGGCTAATCTTTCTCACACACACACACAAAAACTATGGAATCCCAAGAATATGCGATTCTGAGATCCTAGTTTGAGAAAGAAAGTTCTTTTCTGAAACAAAATTTGCTTGATGGTGACATCAAAAACAAATAAAGCATTGTTACACAATATCAAAATCATCTGTGAATAAATAACAGTATGAAGTTGACCATATTTTCAAGTTAAATAATGTTACAGAACATCTTGTTTAATGGAAACTCTTGATACTATGTTCTGTAAACCTATGGTGAGGCATTTATCGTGTCTTCATTATGTCCTAGTTATATGTCATTAAAACAGTTCACACAATATCTTGAGATGTAAGATCAACTTCTGTGATTTAAAAGGTATAAGATATAAACCTAACAATCTTGAATTATTCAATTCAGAAAGAATCTGTTACACTGCTATGAAGTCATTCCTGAAAATGCTGTGTGCAAACTATATTTTGATTTGGAATTTAACAAACTTGCCAATCCAGAAGCTGATGGGAAAAAGATGGTTGCCTTACTCATTGAGGTAAATTACAGACTTAGGATTTTCTCCTTATATCTCTCTGTATATCTCTTCATTCACCATTCATTAAGTGAATCCAACCTATGTAATATATAGGTTCTGTGTTTCTCCTCCTTTTTCTTGCTACTTTTTCCTTTGACTTTCGTTTCTTAGTATCACTTCTCTGAGGAAACTTCTAAAAAGGAGAAAGGTTCAGTTTATGTCTTTATATTTCATAATATTAATATATCTAATAAAAGCTTTGAAAAAGGTGGCAGTTTGGGAATTTTCTGTGTTTTTAGCTTATATATTCTCTGAATTACATTATAAATAGCTGACTCTTATAAGGATTAGGCAAAGTAATTTTTATTGTAAGATAAACCTCCAGAAGACCTTTGATAAAAATAGTACCAGAATTTTTGAGCTGGCGGGAATTTTGGAAATTATTCTATTTTGCACCATCATAAATGAGGAAACTAAGGCCTAGAGAGATGTAATTCCTGCTCAAGGTCCTCCGCGAGTTATTGGCAAAGCCTGGTCTAGAAATACAATTATCACTATTTTTAACAAAGAGAAAAGAGTGTAGTTCTACTATATATTTTTGATTTAGCGGTGTAGACCAGGAAGTTACTAACAAAAGGAATAATTTGGACTTGTGCAACTAAGCTCTATTAGGTTTGTTTATAAAATCTTTTAAGATTGTATTGCATTAAGTTGTATTCAAGTTATATTGACTATTTTTTGGCCTCAGAGTAGGTATTAGCATTTATTAACTATTTTTTCTTTTAGATGTTAACTGGAGATGACTCATTTTATAACTTTAAAAATATATCCAAAGTAAAATATTTTTGATAAAGAATATCTGCTGATTATGTTGGATCTCTACATGTTTTATTTGAAAAATATCTAATTTATTTGAAAAATGTATGTAAACACTGTTTTTTTAAAAATCATAATGTTAGCTTTCTCCTGGCTTTGAAGCAGAGGAAATATACATGTCTCCCTTCCCCCAGAAAACAATAATAACAAAAAAGTTATGTTTTTTAAAATAGCCATTGGACTCTTAAAAGTAATATTAAATATTTCATTATAGTTGATAAATTGTGTTTAATTTTTAACCTTAATTACATTTTTAATAATTCATAGATATTGACTTTTTCCTGGTGTGTGATACACTTCTACAGTTTAAGGTGGGATTTATTATGTGGCCTCTGTGTGGCCAACAAGGAATTAAGATTCAGGGACTTTGATTGGCGCTTTCATATGGTCATACTAGTAACAAAGAAGTACCACATTGTATTATAAACTAGCAATATCCCTAATGGAATCAACACTCTAGTACAAATCCCATTTGTAGCATAGATTAATAAACACTGGTGTGGCAAAGATAATGTAAGTGCTTAAAATTTTTTTCCTTCTAATTCTTTATACAGTCTTATCCAAATGAGTTTTGAACAACTAATCTTCTACATTAGCAAAAGCTGGAAAAAGTTGTAGACATCTGAGTTTAAAATTATACAGTGCTTTTATTTAACATGTTTGTCATGTTGGTAAAAAAGCTATTAGGATTATTTTACTTATTATAACCTTTATAAATTATTATATTGAAATTAATTTCAGTTATTGGTTACTTTGTATGTAACAGGTATATAATGCAGTAAGTACTTTTCCTTTGAGTCTCTGTGTGAAGAGAATAAATTAGATTAGCTCTGCATAAGCCCTGATGGCCTAGTGGTTAAAGTTCAGTGCTCACCGCTTCCATGGCCCAGATTCACTTCCCAGTCACAGAACCACACCACCTGTCTGTCAGTTGCCATGCTGTGGCGGCGGCTCACTTAGAGGAACTGGAACGGCTTACAACTAGGATGTACAACCATTCACTGGGGCTTTGGGGAGGGGAAAAGAAAGAGAGGAATATTGGCAACAGATGTTAGCTCAGGGTAAATCTTTCCCTGGAACAAAAAAATTAGATTAGCTCCTATCTTAATTTAACAGATGGTTAATAAACAACTGGCTGATAATAACTAGTGATACTATATAATGCCCTTTCATTCAATGATTTACTGACAAATTTCAGTAAGCCACTTCTCCCAATTGGAAAGAATTCTGATGCTAAAGCATTTTATAAAACTATGTTGACAGGTCACATTGCTCAAATAATCATATATTTTTAACTTTTGGATTTTTCAACTGAAATATTTAAATAACTTAAAATTTTAAAGTTTAACTTGGGAAAGAGAATTTAGGAGATTATGATTACTTTTATTACCTACAGAGTCATTACATTTATTCTGTATAGTTCCAAGGTACAAAACTAAACTTCATTCAGTTATCAAAATTTTTTCAGCCTGTACTAAGTGTCACTGTGCTAGGCACTAGGAGTACAGTGGTTAGCCCAAAGAGACATGGTTTCTGCCTTCATAGAATTTATAGTCTAATGGAAGATAATAAATGAGGATAGATTTAGCTGCCATAATAAAGACCTAAAATTAAAGTGGCTTAAGCAAGATAGAAATTTATTTTTCTTTCATGTAATATCTGGATGTGTCTGCACTGTATTAGGGACTAGGCTTTGCTGCTTTGCTCTTCCTAAGATGTCCAAAATGGCTCACCATGACTGTCTGCATTCTAGTCAGTAAAAAACGAGGGAAGGGCGGGAATGCCACTCGCCTTAAGAAGTGGCCAACTTTCCTTCTGCTCACATCCCATTGGCCGGAACTTAGTCACACGGCCACACCGTACTGTGACGGAGTCTGGGAAATGTGGTCTTTATTCTGGAGGGCCTCATATCTAACTAATAATCAGCGTTCTATTTCTCCAGAAGCAGGAGAGAACAGATAGTGAGGGGTAGCCTCTGTCATACAGAGGAAACAGATGTCAAAATAATCACGCAAAATAACATAAAATTGTAGCTGTGTAAGTACTACAAATAGAATATATAGGGCAAATTTGATGTAGGTGGGGAAATTGAGGAAGCCTTCTCTGAGAAAGTGAGAATTTACTGAAGAAGACTAGGATCAGAGAGCGTGGGGAAGGGGGTGCTATAATAATGCCAAAATAACATGAAAAAAGTTAATTTACTACGTAACTGTTAGGTATCTAGGTGCTTGACAGTTTACATTTTTGCAGCTCTCAAGATAACCCTGCATGGTAGTTCTTAGTAACTTCGTTTTGCAGACAAGAAGACTGAGGCTTCAGAAGTGTCTTGTCCTGTGGCTGCACAGCTAATGCTTTTAAGCAGTTACATGTGCCAGGCAGTGTGCTAACTCTTTACTCTCATTTTCTCCTTTACTCTTTACAACAACCCCAAAAGTCAGGTCCTATTATTATCCCATTTTGCAGCCAAGGAATGTAAAGTTTGGACTTGACCAAAGTCACAGAACTGGTAAGGGGCAAAGCCAGAACTCAAACCTAGATCTTTCTGACTCCAAGTCTTGTGCTCCTAACCTATGCCTGCTGCCTTCCTATAATGCAGAACTGCCTTCAATATCATGTCATCCAGCCATCCCTAGAGGCTATGTTCTTGGAGCTAGATTTGGGCTCACTATGTTTGAGGAACTTCGAGAACAATGGAATTAATAACTTTTAAATTCATAGATGATATTTAAAGAGATACTTAAAAAGAAATATTTTTGTGATTTTAGAGGAGATTAATGTGTAAGATAAATTGTTTGACTTCTAAGAGGCCTTTAATCCTGACAGCCTGTGAATTTTTGAACATAAATGTGTAATAATTTAAATACGATATATATTTCAATACATAAGTAATTTGGTAATATTATTACATAATAAATATTCTGATAGCAAATAAAAATAAAAACAAGTTAGACTTGTACCAAGATATTTGAATTTTGCTCATGGAAAAATTTTAAAACAAAAAATTTTAATTATTTACATTTTACTTGTGGTTTTAGCATGTTTGTAAAGCACTTCAAGAGTTATACAGGGTTAATTGTTCAGCTGAAGATGTTTTCAACTTGGATTCTAGCACTCATGAAAAATTTAGCTGCCATTTAATATTTCAACTCCCTGATGTGGCATTTAAAGATAACATTCATGTTGGTAAGTATACTATTTTTTTAAAAGTCATGGGGTTATATTAAAAAACTCCTATTTTTCTTTTCCTCTTAAAATTTTGTAAGTATTAGTTAGATTTATTGTTGTTAACCTATTCTAAAAAATGAAATGTGATTTTTCACATTTTCAGGATTTGCCTTTAGTTCTAGATGTATCTTCCTATTCTAGACACATTTTAGATACACTAACCTACTGAGGATATCCTGAGCATTAGTGCCTCTGGCTATAGATGTTGGGATGGCTATGCATGCCCTGGTACTGGTTTCTGCTGTAACGGAGTCGTGTCAGAAGTTTTCTGGGTAATACATGAGGGGCCTCATTCAAGTCTTACCTGTGATGTCTCACATCTGGATTTCTGACACTGGCTTCAGCCTTGCCTTAGCCTCAGCTTTTAGTGCATGAGGACTGGGACTTCGGTTCCAGGCCACATCCAGGAAGGCTTGTTTATTGTTCCAGGCTGAACTTCAGGGTTGGGAAGTCTAGAGGTGTAAGCCTGAAAGTGTAACCAGAGTATTTGTTCCGAGACTGGACATTTAGAGATATAGGCCCAGGTATAAAATGAAGTCAGTCTGAAGGGGAACAAATAGGCAGAATGAGAACACCGAAAACCACAGTCTAAATAGAAGCCAAAATCCTGAGTGTTTATCAAAGCAGGTGTAGGCCAAGTATTCCTAGGTCCAAACAGCAGACAGTTAACTGAAGTTCAGGTAATCCATTTCAGAACGACAAGTGTCTGACAGTTTCAAGGGTACCAAGGGTAAAAGGCGTGAACATAATCACTGAAGGACTGGTGTAAAAGTCAGGAACCTAATTGCTAGATTAGGGTAGCACTAGGTCACAGTGACCTGGCGTGCTATGTACGTGGGTCTCATTATCTCCCTGTTTTCTGTTAGCTTAGTTGGACATTCCTTCTCTGTCTCTTTCGTCCCTTAGATATTAGTAATTATAGAATCTATCCTTGTCCCTCTGTTCACTCTCTCTGTAACCTTGATGATCATCCTCTGTCATGGCTTCGATTACTATCTATGTGTTGACGACTCTCAAATCTTTATCTTCAGCCAAGATTGGTTCTCCTCCCCACCAGAGTCATACAGCCAACTGGCTATTAAACATCCTCACACAAACACTTCAAACTCAGCATGTCCTAGACCAAACTCCTCATCTTTTCCCTAGAACTTACTCTTTCTTCTGTGATAGTTATATCAGTGGGTGATAAACCCAGTTAGCCAAGTAGAAACGTTAGTGTCAATTTTGACGTTTATGTGTCTCTCAGCTTACTTTTTAGTCAGCTAGTTAGAATGATCTCATTCTACCACTTGTGTGCCTTAGACCCTGCAAGGATTATTCATTGCCTTCAGGAGAAAGTCCGGATGTCTTGGTTTGCACAGTGAGGCCCACTCTCCAAGGGCCCTTTCACCACCCGGCCCTCCTCACTCTGTCCTACACTCAGCTCCCACTGAGGCCGCATTTTCTATAGTCCTCCTGCCTTTGCACTTTTTCCTGCTGCTGTCTCAGTGGACATACTTCCATTTCACCTAGTCTGTTAAGACTCTGTAGATGTTGTCATCGGAGATGCCATTTCTGTCACATCCCAAACCCTAAGACTTAGCGTTTCCTCGGGGTTGCAGAGAGCACCCAGTGCTTATTGTGTCAAAGCTTTCACCACTTCCTGAGGTAATTTCCTGGGGTTTTTTTTTTTTGTCCTCTCTATTCCCCCTAATATTTGTTTAGGGCGCAGACTCTTTCTTATTCACTATTGTATTTCCAGAGCTTATCGCATAACAATATCTTTATCAATAATAATAATATAACAATAACAGCAGCAGCAATAGTAAATACAAGTAGGCATTTAATAAATATTTGCTGAATGAATGACTGAATGTTAAGTAGGCTCTACTGTGAGAGTGTAGGGGCAGAGTCCTAAGCAAGATATTTCTTTGATTCCTATTTACTCCTCATAGTTTGCTCTATGACTCCTAGCCACAAGGCTGAAAATTAAGATTTGTTGCTAGGGAAGAAGGGGAGGACAGAAATTTGTCAGGTAATTAGCAGTGTCTGCTACAGATCTCTTCTGAAAGAAGATGACATTCAAACTGGGCTTCAAATCAGGTACCATGATATAGACAAAGGTAAGAAAGACTTTACAGTCAGAACAGCATAAGAAAAAGTATAGATATACGAGTTAGTGGCTAATTTGGGGAGCAGTGGGAGTAGTATGTGGCTAGAGTGAGAGACACACACAGTCAGACTTGATACGTGGGATGCTATCAAAGGGTTCTTTCCTCTAAATTTATAAACTGCCAGAACCAGAGATGCAGACATTATGAAATACTAATCCAAATTTTCCCTTTAAATTCCCCTCCCTCAGTGTATCTCTTGGTGACATCTCTAGTTCCTATTGTCAGCCTTTCAGAAAGGGGAATTAGGGTAATTGTAAGAGATCATAGAATGTTAGCAAAACGTGTAAATTTGATTCTGCCAGCCTACCATAGGATGTGAAATTTCTATAATTGATCCTTTCTCTTGAGTTAATCACAGCCACTAAAATTGTCCCTGTATTAATGATGAGGTGAGGGTGGTAAGATTGGGGAAGGGAAGTAGAAAGCAGAGTCGTTTGCTGGGAGCCTGTGTTAGTAGTTATGCTGGTTGTACTGTCATCATATCCTGGCCGTGTCAGCTCCCTGCCAAAGGTCAAAGGCCTTCCTGGCCTCCTTCGTGCTGCCTTAGCAACTGGTTCTGCAACCGTGCCTTCACTCTCTCGTTGTCTAGTGTCAAGTAGATGTAATTCTGTATTTCCAGGGAAATTAACTTTATCAACTTATGTTTGTGTTGCTTTGTTGTCTTTTGATATATCACGATTTCTTTTTACTCGGTATTTACCTTATCTCCCTCATTCCAGAGATAATCATGTCTGCATATCATTGCGAGAATCAAATTCTTTTGCTTTCATTTTGGTGTTTAGCATTTTATAAGATAGTGGATTTGTTTCTTTGAGTAGGGAAGTAATTAAGTCTGATTTGGAGAAAGAGAATTTTGAATTTAGAGTATGCATATCGTATATAAGGGTTCAAGTTGTCTGGTAAATAAAGTGACAAACCCAGATGTACCAGTTTTAGGTTAAGTTCTTACAGTATTGCGTTTCTCCAGTATTGTTATACATGAAGCAATTTAACCAAATTATTACTTGATTTTATGATATAAATAATTTATGAGAGCTTAAAGAAGTTCCAGTTTGTTATGTCATCTTTTCTTGGTAAAGATAGGACCACTAATATTTAGAGCTCTTAGAATAAAAGTTGAAATACAATAAATGTATTTAATTGCTGTAGTCCTGGACTTTAGTTCTGAGGCCACAACCCATCTAGTGACCAAAAATAGGAAGAGGCAGGAGGAGAAACAACTTTGGAACTGATAGCTATGGATGTCAGCGTCCTTCGGGCATATTATATCAGGTAAAGGAGAGAGAATAAGCTCCTGAGAAATTTGCTGACATCCTGACTCAAGGAGAATATGGCAGAGATTCTCTCAGTGTTTCTGTGCATTATCTTGGCAGCACCATTTACTCATGTAAACATTTCATTCTTTAATCATTGATTGTGAAGATAAAATTCTACTCAATTTCTGTTTATAAAAGTGGTGGTTTTTTGGTGACCGTACGTTAGGCTCAGGCCCATACCAGCAACATTGACACATCTTCTCAAATTAACTTTCTGTTCTAAGATGATTTGTTTACAAATGACGCCAAGCTCCTGTGTGCCAATGGGAACTGAGAAAGTAAAAGATCGCGCAAGTGAAAGGAAGTAACAGGAGAAGCATATTACAGTTTGTAACAACTCAGGTTTTTTTTTTTTTTTTTTTTGGTGAGGAAGATCAGCCCTGAGCTAACATCCATGCCAATGCTCCTCTTTTTGCTGAGGAAGACTGGCCCTGGGCTGACATCTGTGCCCATCTTCCTCCACTTTATATGGGATGCGGCCACAGCATGGCCTGACAAGCGGTGCCTCTGTGCACTCCCGGGATCTGAACCCCAGGCTGCCAGCAGTGGAGCACATGCACTTAACTGCTACGCCACGGGGCTGGCCCCCATGTAATAACTCAGTTTTAAAACCAGAAATCAAAAGAAGAAGGCTTACTGTGTAAAATAGTCACGTGTAGATTTGTGCCTAGATCTTAAGTTTAGCTTGCGGAAAAGAAAAATTAGATTAATCATGATATTTTTTTTCTTAGGGAATTTTGTGAGAAAAATTTTGCAGCCTGCTTTTCACTTCATTGCTAGTGAAGATGATGACAGGATTCCAGAAACAACGAACCATGGATTTTCCCATTTTTCTGCAACACCAACTAAACAAGGAATTTCCTTTAGCAAAACGTCCTCAGAGAAGGATATAGGAGAGAGCGGGATGTTGAATTCAAAGAAACTGGAAAGGCTGGGGTCAGCTAAGCAAAGCAGTCCTGATCTTTCATTTTTAATTGTCAAGAATAACAAGGGAGAAAAGCATCTTTTTGTAGATCTAGGTAAGTAAAATTGACAGCTCTCTATTACCCTGTCCTTGTCTACTTCTGTGAGAGACCAGTCTGTGCCTACTTGTCACTTTGTTTAGGATTCTCGCTACCACCACTACTCCACCGTGACAGTGGAGTCACCAGCAGAATCTGATCAGTGAGCTCAGGTGCTGGAAATCTACTAGGTTTCTGTTCAGAGATCTTATAGAGGCCCCTGTGGGACATAAGCACCAGGCTGGCCTGAGCTCCAAAAGAGAATGGTTGTGGCTGGCTTCTGCTCTGACATGTCCAAAGGATTTGTATCAGGGGAGCCTTGACAGGATGTTTGGACCAGCATTCTCCAACACTGCTGAGAGGTTTAATCAGATGAAATAAATTTTAAAGACAGACACAATATAAAAACGGTGCTCTTATGTGTCAAAGTATGGCTGGTGTTTTCTTCACTGAAGAGCTTGGCAGTAGTGGCAGGGGCCATTTCATCAACTTTCCTGCTGCGATCAAACTGGTGGCTTCTTCAGCCGTGCTCCCTTCTGCCCTGCTTGCTTCTGGCCTGTGACCCTGAGGATGTATGAAGCACTGCGCAACAAGACTTCAGCCTGGTTAGGTAACACGCAGGCCAGTCAGGACCCCCAATTCAGCCAGCTCCGATTTGGTGAACTAACCCTGATTTTTATATTGAGGTTCTAGCTCGTGATTCGAAAAGCCAGAAGAGTAGCATTTGTGCCATTGACTATTAGAGCAACTCAGCTTTGATGTCTACAGGTTGAGAGAAAGTAGATTTAAATTGTAGGCAGGATTACCAGGCCAACCATGCCCAGCGTAGGGAAGTGTTCCTGCTGTGTTGTGTATCTTTCTAGCACCGCTGACAACCAAGTACCAGAATTTGGAAATACAGACAGATAGGTGCAATGTACTGGTTTGGGTCTGAACAGCACATATGAGTTATGAGTAGAGGAGCATTCTTCCAAATGACAAGTTTTGTTTTGTTAGCAGAACGTCCTCTCCAAGTTGGACTAGTGTGCAGTAGACTAGGAAATACGCCCAACAGGAAGTTGAGTCAGGGAGAACAGCGGTAGCCATCACCTAGCTCTACCTCTACCCCAGTGTTAAAGCCCCAAAGCAGAATACCCCAATTCAGGACAGTTCTAGCCTTGAAAGTTAGGTTACTGGACTGGCAAGGAAATTTCTCTGATAACGCTTGAAAGAAATATTTCAATAGTGTACCCAGATTTGTTTATATACCAAAGCAGATGGGGAAATCATTCCCTAAAGTGTCCTTTGAAAAGTTTGGAGATTTAATAGTACAGGCCAAAATTTTTTTAGGAAACTTTTTTATTGAAGTATAACATTGTGGGCCGGCCCCGTGGCTTGGTGGTTAAGTGCACGCGCTCCGATGCTGGTGGCCCGGGTTCGGATCCCGGGCGCGCACCGAGGCACCACTTCTCCGTCCATCCTGAGGCCGAGTCCCACATACAGCAACTAGAAGGATGTGCAGCTATGACATACAACTATCTACTGGGGCTTTGGGGGGAAAAAATAAATAAATAAAATCTTTAAAAAAAAAAAAAAAGTATAACATTGAAACAGAAACATGCATAATTTGTGAGTTGAGTGCACAGGTCAGTGAATTATCACAAAATGAACATACTCTATACCACACCACCCAAGACAAAAAAAGAGATTACCAGGACCCCAGAACCTCCTTCCTGCCTCTTCTGTTTAGTACCCCCTCCTCCTCCCCAGAGGTAACCACTAATCTATCCTCTAACACCATAGATTAGTTTTGCCTATTTTTGAACTTTTTATAATCGGAATCATATAGGATGTGTTTGTGGCTCGCACTTTCACTCTCTTAATGATGTCCTTGATGAATAAAAGTTACTAACTTTAAATAGTATTAGTAGTCTTTTCCTCTGTGATTAGTGTTTCTTGTATCTTGTTAAAGAAATCTTTCCCTATCCCAAGGTCATGAAGGTATTCTCCTACTTCTAGAAGCCTTATTTTTTCACCTTTTATACTGTATTTAGATCTACTCTCCACTTGGAATGGATTTTTCGCTTATTGAATAAAGAGGAGTCAAGATCCATTTTTTCCTATATGGATATCTATTTGTCACAACACTATTTGTTGAAATAACTGTCCTGTTTCTGAAAGGACATCTTTGTTATAAATCAAATATCCGTATATATTTAATCTGTTTCTGGACCATGTTCTGTTCCATTGTTCTGTTGATCTGTTTTTGTGCCAATACCACAACTGTCTTAATTAATATGGCTTTTTTTAAAAGTCTTGTTATCCAGTAGAGTAAGTCCTCCAACTTTGTTCTTTATTTCTTGGCTATTCTTGACCGTTTGTGTTTCCATTTAAATTTTAGAATCAACTTGTCAGGTTACACACACACACACATACAACCTGCTAGAATTATGATTTAGATTGCACTGGATCTATAGATCAACTTGGGGAGAAATAACCTTTTTATAATATTGAGTCTTCCAATCCATGAACATGGTATGTCCCTCCATTTACTAAAAATAGATGTTCTTTAATTTCTCTCAATAATGTTTTATAATGATCTGAATAGACATCTTGTACGTCTTTTGTTAGATTTATTCGAGATATTTGTTTTTGTTTGCTTGTTTTTTGGCTTAAGCAACAAATATTTATTTCTCACAGTCCTGGAAGCTGGAAGTGCAAGATCAGGGTGCCAGCCTGATTGGGTTCTGGTGAAGGACCTGTTCCTGGTTTGCAGATAGCTGTCTTCTCATTGTATCCTCACATGGCAGAGAGAGGGTGAAATTTTATTTTTTGATGCCTCCCTCTTCTCCGAGATTTTGGCACCACAAATCCTCCCTGCCTTGGAAACTGTCCAGTAGTCTCAAATTTTTTTTCTACTACATTTGTCTAGCTTTTCTATTTATTTACAAATAGTAGGGTTGCCCCCTAAAACCTAGTTTGCTGTTTCTGGATGTGGCATTCTTGCATGCCAACTCCAGTTTATTTTAATGTATATATCGCTTTTATTTTATTTACAGCTGATAGAAAATAGTTTCTTTTTTTTCATTTTTATTTTGTGTTTTTGTCTGAGATGATTTTTTTCACCTTAATTTTATTATTTTTTTAATTGAGCTATAATTGACATACAACATATTAGTTTTGGGTATACAACATAATGATTTGGTATTTGTATATGTTGCAAAATGATCACCACAGTAAGTCTAGTTAACATCGATCACCTTATGTAGTTACAGAATTTCTTTTCTTGTGATGAGAACTTTTAAGATCTACTCTCTTAGCAACTTTCAAATATGCAATACAGTATTATTAACTATAGTTGCCATGCTGCACATTGCATCACCATGACTTATTTATTTTGTAACTGGAAAGTTGTATCTTTTGAATTTCTTCACCCGTTTGGCCCACCCTTCACCATTCGCCTCTGGCAACCACCAAACTGTTCTCTGTATCTATGAGCTTGGTTTTTGTTTTTAGTTTTTTTTAGAGTCCACATATAGGTGAGATCATATAGTAGTTGTCTTTCTCTGTCTGACTTATTTCACTTAGCGTAATGCCCTCAAGGTCCATCCATGTTGTCACAAATGGCAGAATTTCTCCTTTTTTATGGCTGAATAATATTCCGTTGTATATCTATACCACTTTTTTAAATCTGTTCATCCATTGATAGACACAGGTTGTTTTCATATCTTGACTATTGCAAATATTACTGCAGTGAACATGGAGGTGCATATATCTTTTTGAATTAGTGTTTTTGTTTTCTTCGGATAAATACCCAGAAGTGGCATTGCTGGATCATATGGTAATCCTATTTTTAATTTTTTTGGAACCTCCGTACTATTTTCCATAGTGGCTGTGCCAAGTTACATTCCCACTAACAGTGTACAAGGATTCCCTTTTTCCACATCCTCGCCAACACTTTTTTTTATCTTTTTGATAATAGCTGTTCTACCAGGTGTGAAGTGATTTCTCACTGTGGTTTTGATTGGCATTTCCCAATGATTGGAAACGTTGAGCACCTTTTCATGTACCTGTGGGCCATCTGTATGTCTTCTTTGGGAAAATGTCTATTTAGATCTTCTGACCATTTTTCAGTTGGATTGTTTGGTTTTTTACTATTGAATTGTATGAGTTCTTTATATATTTTGGATATTAACCCCATGTCAAATATATGATTTGCAAATATTTTCTCCCATTCAGTAGAATGCCTTTTCATTTTGTTGATGGTTTCCTTTGCTGTGCAGAAGCTTTTTAGTTTGATGTAGTCCCACTTGTTTATTTTTGCTTTTGTTGCCTTTGCTTTTGGTGTCAGATTCAAAAAATCATTGCCGAGACCTGTTTCAAGGAGCCTACTTCCTATGTTTTCCTCTAAAATCCTCTAGGAGTTTTATGGATTCAGGTCTTGCATTCAAGTCTTTAATCCATTTCAAGTTAATTTTTGTGTATGGTGTGAAATAGTGGTTCAGTTTCATTCTTTTGCATGTGGCTGTTCAGTTTTCCCAACATCATTTATTGAAAAGACTGTCCTTTCCCCATTATATCGTCTTGTCTCCTTTGTTGTAAATTAATTGACCATCTATGAGTGGGTTTATTTCTGGGCTGTCTATTCTGTTCCATTGATCTATGTGTCTATTTTTATTGCCCATACCATACTGTTTTGATTACTATAGCTTTGTAATAGAGTTTAAAATCAGGGAACGTGATGCCTCCAGCTTTGCTCTTCTTTGTCAAGATTGCTTTGGCTGTTTGGGGTCTTTTGTGGTACCAAACAAATTTTAGGATTGATTGTTCTATTTCTGTGAAAAATGCCATTGGAATTTTCATAGGGATTGCATTGAATCTGTAGATTGCTTTGGATAGTATGGACATTTTAACAATATTCATTCTTCCAATCCATGAGCACAGAATATCTTTCCATTTATTTGTGTCTTCTTCAATTGCTGTCATCGGCATCTTATTGTTTTCAATGTATGGCTCTTTCACCTCCTTGGTTAAACTTATTCCTACATATTTTATTCTTAAATTTATTTATTTATTTATTTATTTTATGTGTGTGTGTGTGTGTGTGTGTGTGTGTGCTGAGTGTGTGTGTGTGTGAGGAAGATCAGCCCTGAGCTAACATCCATGCCAATCCTCCTCTTTTTGCTGAGGAAGACTGGCCCTGAGCTAACATCCGTGCCCATCTTCCTCCACTTTATATGGGATGCCGCCACAGCATGGCCTGACAAGTGGTGCATCAGTGCATGCCCAGGATCTGAACCCAGGCCACCAGCAGTGGAGCGCATGCACTTAACTGCTACGCCACAGGGCCAGCCCCCACATATTTTATTCTTTTTGATGCAATTGTAAGTGGGATTGTTTTCTTAATTTCTCTTTCTGATAGTTTGTTATTAGTGTGTAGAAACACAACAGATTTCTATTATTATTGCTATCAGATTATTTTATTAGTTCTAACAGTTTTTTGGTGGCGTCTTTAAGGTTTTCTGTATATAATATCATGTCATCTGCAAATAGTGACAGTTTTACTTCTTCCTTTCCAATTTGGATAACTTTTATTTCTATTTTGCCTAAATGCTCTGGCTAGAACTTCTAATACTATGTTGAATAAAGGTGGTGAGAGTGGGCATCCTTGTCTTGTTCCTGTTCTTAGAGGAAGAATGTTCAGCTTTTTATCATTGAGTATGATATTAGCTGTGTGCTTGTCATATATGGCCTTTATTATTTTGAGGTGTGTTCCCACTTTGTTGAGAGTTTTTCTCACAAACGGACGTTAAATTTTGTCAAATGCTTTTTCTGCATCTATTGAGATGATCATATGATTTTTATCCTTCATTTTGTTAACGTGGTGTATCACATTGATTGGTTTGCAGATGTTGAACCATCCTTGTATCCCTGGAGTAAATTCCACTTGATTGTGGTGTATGATCCTTTTCGTATAGTGTTGAATTTGGTTTGCTAGTATTTTGTTGAGGATTTTTTCATCTATGTTCATCAGGGATATTGGCCTGTCATTTTCTTTTCTTGTGGTGTCCTTGTCTGGTTTTGGTATCAGGGTAATACTGGCCTCATAAAGTGAATTTGGAAGTGTTCCCTCCTCTTCTGTGTTTTGGAAGAGTTTGAGAAGGATTGGTATTAATTCTTCTTTGAATATTTGGTAGAATTCATATTTGAAGCAGTCTGGTCCTGAACTTCTGTTTGTTGGGAGGTTTTTGATTACTGATTCAATCTCCTTACTACTAATTGGTTTGTTCAGATTTTCTATATCTTCATGATTCAGTCTTGGAAGGTTATATGTTTCTAGGAATTTATCCATTTCTTCTAGATTGTCCAATTTGTTGGTGTATAATTATTCATAGTACTGTCTTATGATCCTTAAAATCTTATAATCCTTTGTATTTCTGTGGTATCAGTTGTAATGTCTCTTCTTTCATTTCTGATTATATTTTTTTTCTTGGTGAGTCTAGCTAAAGGTTTTTCAATTTTGTTTATCTTTTCAAAGAACCAGCTCTTTGTTTCATTGATCTTTTCTATTGTCTTTTTAGTCTCTGTTTCATTTATTTCTCCTCTGATCTTTTGTTATTTCCTTTCTTCTACTAATTTTCAGCTTTGTTCTTTTTCTAGTTACTAGAGGTAAAGTTAGGTTGATTATTTGTGATTTTTCTTGTTTCTTAAGGTAGGCGTTTATCGCTATGAACTTCCCTCTTAGAACTGCCTTTGCTGTATCCCATGAGTTTTGGTGTTGTATTTCCATTTTCATTTGTCTCAAGGTATTTTTTGATTTCTTCTTTGACCCATTGGTTGTTCAGTAATGTGTTGTTTAATCTCCACATTATTTGTGGATTTTTCAGCTTTCTTTTTGTAATTGATTTCTAGTTTCATACTAGTGTGGTCGGAAAAAGTTGTTTGATATGATTTCAATATTCTTAAGTTTGTTAAGACTTGTTTTGTGGCTTAACATATGATCTATCCCAGAGAATGTTCCATGTGCACTTGAGAAGAATGTGTATTCTGATGCTTTTGGATGGAATTTTCTGTGTATATCTGTTGTGTCCATCTAGTCTAATGTGTTTAAGGCCAAACCACTGCTCTAGTATAAAACTAAGGCTACAGGAAGTTAAAACTGGCGTTTTAAGAATACGGGCAATTGACATGAACTCAGTCTACGTAGCACAGGATGATTATGCATGTCATTAACAAATTAAGAACTATAATTACTTTATTTAAAACAGCAGTTAATTCTTTCCTGTTATCTGTTTAGAATGTGCCACTGTGTGCGTGTGTGTGTGTGTGTGTGTGTGTGTGTGTGTGTGTGAGAGCATGAGTTTCATTTTAAATAAATTTGAAGCTTCTCTGACAGCCACAATTCTACTAGTAAGTGATCTTTGGAATACTTTTCTTCTCACCAATAATAATTAGATATTCTCTCTCAGTAGCTATAGAGACAGGATGATAGCAAGAGTGTCTTCTCTAACAGAAGCACCTCTTTCATGTTTTTTTTTTTTTACTTTCTGGGAAAAAAATCCTTATTGATCTTCTGTCTGGATGATTTATCTATTGGTGTAAGTGGGGTATTAAACTCTCCAACTGTTATTGTATTGCTGTCTGTTTCTTCCTTTAGGTTTGTTAATATTTGCTTTATATATTTAGGTCCTCCTATGTTGGGTGCATAAATATTTACAAATGTTACATCCTCTTGTTGGATTGACCCCTTTATCATTATGTAATGCCCTTCTTTGTGTCTTATTACAGTCTCTGTTTTAAAGTTTGTTTTGTTGGATATAAGTATAGCTACCCCAGCTTTCTTTTGGTTTTCATTTGCATGGAATATCTTTTCTATCCCTTTACTTTCAGTCTGTGTGTGCCCTTATGTCTGAAGTGAGTTTCATGTAGGTAGCTTATACATGAGTCTTGTTTTTTTAATCCACTCAGCCACTCTGTGTCATTTGATTGGAGCATTTAGTCCATTTACATTTAAAGTAATTATTGATAGGCATGTACTTATTGCTGTTTTGTTAATTGTTTTCTGGCTGTTTCGTAGTTCCTCTGTTCATTTCTACTTCTTTGATGACTTTCTTTAGTGTTATGCTTAGATTCCTTTCTCCTTGTCTTTTGTGTATCTACTATAGGTTTTTGCTTGTGTTTACCATGAGGCTTACATATAGCAACTTATATTTATAAGTCTATTTTAAGTTGATAACAACTTAAGTTTGAATGGTCTACATTTTTACTCCTCCCTCCTACATTTCATATTTTTGATGTCACATTTTACATATTTTTATCTTGTGTATCCCTTACCTAAGTAGTTATTTTTACTACTTTTGTCTTTTAACCTTCACATTAGCTTTATAAGTTATTAATCCACTATTTTTGCTATATATTTACCTTTACCAGTGAAATTTATACTTTCATATGTTTTCTTGCTACTAATTAGCACCCAATTTTTCCAGCTTTAAGAAGTCCCTTTAACATTTCTTGTAAGGCTGATTTAGTGGTGATGAACTCCTATAGCTTTTGCTTGTCTGGAAGACTCTTTATCCATCCTTGAGTTATGAATGATAACTTTGCTGGATAGAGTATTCTTGGTTGGAAGTTTTCTTCTTTCAGCACTTTGAATGCATCATGTCACTCCCTTCTGGCCTGCAACGTTTCTGCTAAAGAATCTGCTGATTGTCTTATGGGGATTCCTTTGTATGTAACAAGTTGTTTTTCTCTTGCTGCTTTTAAGATTCTTTAACTTTTGACATTTATAATGTATCTTGGTGTGGGTCTCTTTGGATTCATTTTGTTTGCAGCCCTCTGGGCTTCCTGCATCTATATGTCTATTTCCTTCCCCAGGTTAGGAAAGTTTTCACCCATTATTTTTTCAAATAAATTTTCTGCCCCTTTCTCTCTTCTTTTTCTGGGTCTCCTATAATGCAAATGTTAGTCTGCTTGATGTTGTCTCAGAAGTCCCTTAAGGTATCTTCACTTTTTAAAATTCTTTTCTCTTTTTGCTGCCCTGTTTGGGTAAGTTCCTCTGCCCTGTCTTCAGGTTCACTGATCCTCTCTTCTGCTTCAAACCCCTCTGGTGTATTTTTCAGTTCAGTTACTGTATTCTTCAGCTCTGTGACTTCTGTTTGGTAGTTTCTTATATTTTCTACCTCTTTGTTGAAGTTCTCAGTATATTTCAGTGAACATCTTTATGACCATTATCTTGAGATCTTTATCAGATAAATTACTTATCTCTTTTTCATTGAAGTTTTTTTTTCTGACGTTTTATCTTGGTCTTTGTTTGGAACATATTTCTTTGTTTCTTTATTTTGTTTGATTCTTTGTGTTGGTTTCTATGCATTAGATGAAACAGCCACCTTTCCCACTCTTAAAAGGTTGGCTTGTGTAGGAGATGAACTTCATTGTTCAATTCTGCCTTAGCTCTTGGTTGTCTCTCAAACCTTTGTGATTGTGAAAGCAGCCTGTTTTATTTTTAATAGCTCCCAGTAGTTGAGAGTATGCCAAGACTGGTCATTATCCCAAAGGAGATCTCTGTTAGCACTTAGATTCATGCTAATTAGAAGCTAAACCCTCAGGCAGCAGCTTTTAAAGAATGCAAATATATACAGTCCCCAGGGCTGCAAGTGTAAGCCTTGATGGCCACCAGAGCCAGGTGATCTGGAGGTATCCCTTGGGCAGCAGTCACAAAAATCAGGGCTCCAGACGAGTGTATAAGCTCCTTTCTGGGAGAAACCAGTGAGCTGTATTGAGGTAGAGGGAGATTGCAAAGAGAGCATCCCTTGGCCTACATTCCCTGAGAGCAGCTCCGTGTGCAAAACCTGAATCCTACCCTTAAGGCCAAAGCTCCAGTACAAGCAAGTAGGCCTCTTTCATAGAAAGGCTGCAGGTGTGTTTCAGTCTGCTGTCTGTGCAGTGCCCTAGGGGTGGTAGCCTGCCAAGAACTGTCTCTCTGATTGTTACAGTCCTGTTGGACTCAGGAACTCAAGCACCCCTGGCCTCTAGAGCCAGACGATCAAGTGGTATCCCCTCAGTGGCAGCTGCAAAAATTGTGTCACAACTTGTAAAAACTGGGGTACCGGACATGTGTAGAAGCTCCTCTCTGGGAGATACTGGTGCTCTGGAGCACAGCAGAGGGAGAGTATGAAGGTGGTGCCCACTGGCTGGAGCAAGGCAGAGGGGAGTGCAAAGATTGCAGCCGCTGAAAAAAGGAAAAAGAAAATAAAAAGGATAGCACCTGCCAATTTAGCAAGCAGGAGATCATGGAAGCTGGCACCCACTGATTGGAGCCTAAATCTTTAGGCTTTAGTTGCCATCTGGCAACTGCCCGAAAAGAAAAAAAAGACGGCACCTGCCAGCTTTAGCAAGGCAGAGGGAGAGCAGGAAGATGGCGCCTACCAGCCTCTGTCCCCGGAGAGTATCCTAGCAGGAGCCCTGGCCTATCAGACTAGTGCTTTAAAATTAGCAAGTGAGTCTCTTTCACATAAAGTCTGGGTGCTTTTTAAAGGGCTGCTTCTGTGTTGGGCTCTGGGGTCGGTGAGTGTGCACACGAGCCCTTTATGAGCTGTTCCTCAGTTTGCCACAGCCCAGCTGGTCTTGTGGGTATGAGCCCAGTTGGTCTTCAAAGCCAGATGTTTTGGGGGTTCGTCTCTCAGATGCCACTCTTAAAAGTTGGTGCCCAATGTGGGGTGCAAACTCTTTGCTCCTCAGGAAGAAGCTCCAGGTTCTGAGTTCCCTCCCGATTGTGGGTTGCTGTGCCGGGGCGAGGTTTATGGCAAGATGGTCTCAGCCTTTTCTACCCGCTTCTGTGTGGTTTCTCTCTCGTTTGCCCAATGTGGATGGGTTGCTCCACCAGTTTTCAGTTTTTTTTCACAGGAAGTTTTTCCGTATATAGTTGTAGATTCAGTGTGTCCCTGGAAGGTGGTGACTTTAGGATCTTCCTACATTGCCATCTTGAGCCAGAACCAATTGTTTCTTCTAATAATGCTATACAAATTAATTTAGTATGTGGTGACTATAAAAATAAGTCACTGAGGGCCGGCCCCGTGGCTTAGCGGGTAAGTGCTCGTGCTCCGCTGCTGGTGGCCTGGGTTCGGATCCCGGGCACGCACCAACGCACCACTTCTCCGGCCATGCTGAGGCCGCGTCCCACATACAGCAACTAGAAGGATGTGCAACTATGACGTACAACTATCTACTGGGGCTTTGGGGGAAAATAAATAAATAAAATTATTAAAAACAAAAAAAGTCACTGAAAACGTGTTCATTTTGTTTTATTAATTTTTGATATAGGAGTTTATACAAGAAATAGAAACTTTCGTCTATATAAATCATCAAAAATAGGAAAGCATGTGGCTTTGGAGGTCGCTGAAGATAACAGATTTTCTCCTACACAGTCAACGAATATTTCTGAAGAATATCAATATTTCCTCTCTTCTTTGGTCAGCAATGTCAGGTATATGGTACCAGAATTAAACCATTGTGTATTCATGAATATTTATTAAGCAGTGAATGGCATTGTATAGTACTAAAATGTGAATTGTGTAAACTCATTCTTCCTTAAGAAAAAGAAAGTCAGTTCTTGGGGTTG
Source organism: Diceros bicornis minor (assembly GCF_020826845.1). Classification (NCBI taxonomy): domain Eukaryota; kingdom Metazoa; phylum Chordata; class Mammalia; order Perissodactyla; family Rhinocerotidae; genus Diceros; species Diceros bicornis. The sequence goes on from NC_080768.1 coordinate 16,357,912, forward strand.
GCCCAGTAGCTTAGCGGTTAAGTTCGTTTGCTCTGCTTTGGCAGCCCAGAGTTCGCAGGTTTGAATCCCAGGCACGGACCTGTGCGTCGCTCATCAAGGCATGCTATGGCAGCATCCCACATACAAAATGGAGGAAGATGGGCACAGATGTTAGCTCACGGCCAGTCTTCCTCACCAAAAAAAAAAAAGAAAGTTCTTTAAATTTTAGATAAACTGTTCTCTTTTGTCCATTAACTGAAAAATGATAGTAAAAGTTCTTTTTTAACCACTTAGTCTTCTCTTTATATCCTTTTACAGTTACATTTTATATATTTTCCAGTTTTTCTAAAATGATTATCACTTCTGTAAAGAAGAAAATAAAAACTACTTGTATTGCATTGGGAAACATCTCATTTTCTTTTCATATGTGCACTTACATACATATAATTTATATAGCTCGTTCCTTCAAAAAATGTTTCTTTAAATCATTATTTATATGGTTATGTCACCTGTTTGATCCACTCAACATTACATCATTAATATTTGCCAAGTTAATAACTTGCCAACAGTGAACTGTAAGTAAAACTTTTAATGCCTATATAACTTTCCGTTATATTGATATACTCTAATTTTTTGTAAGTTCTATTATTGAACATTTAGATTTTCATGTTTTGGTCATTTTTAAAAAGTGTGAAAGACATCTTTCACAGAAATATTTACCTGCATTCCCTTTCATTCTGGGCTGGCAATTTTTGTTCAGTCTAAACCATGTGATTAAGGATCAGACTAAATTGCCTTGCTAAATTAACTTGCTCTAATTCTTCTCCCTCTGACTTCCCTAAATATAATTTTAATGAGAAATTTCATAGAAATGAATTGTAATAAAAATATTTAGAATGCATTTCTCTAGGGAAAGTTATATCTGGATGTCCACTTGGCAGCGGTTGGTTACCCAGGAGAGTGGGAAGATGCATTGTTTGTCTTCCTATATTTCTGGACTTTTTTATTTCTTTCATAACATATCTCAGAAGTAACATCAAAGTCTTAGTTTCCTTACCTTTATTTATTTATTTATTTTTTTGTGAGGAAGATCAGCCCTGTGCTAACATCTGCCAATCCTCCTCTTTTTTTGGTCAGGAAGACTGGCCCTGGGCCAACATCCATGCCTGTCTTCCTCTACTTTATATGGGACGCCGCCACAGCGTGGCCTGACAAGCTGTAAGTTGGTGCGCACCCGGGATCTGAACCCGGGCCACCAGCATCAGAGTGCGCGCACTTAACCGCTGCGCCACAGGGCCGGCCCCTCCTTACCTTTAAAATGGAAATAATATCAACACCTATCTTCGGGAGTTGTGAGGATTAAGTAAGTTAAAGCTGTACATGTAAGACATTTACAGCAGTGCCTGGCACGTGGTCTTTGTTCTGTAAACATTAGTTGTTAGTAGTAGTAGTCTCTGAGATTCTAGAAGTAGTATGGTAGTAGTGTACAAATTATATGACTGTTGCTGCGTACTGTGTTGACATCAGAACAAGATCACGTTCTATAACGTATGGGAAAAGCAACACAGTTGGCCTGTAGTACAGCCTCAAGTACAGGTAGTCTCCCGATTCCCAAATCCCATTTCTTCTGTGGTTTCAATGTAATTTCACAGAAGTGGAGAGTTCTTCTACTCAATAGGGTTACCTTAACTGTCTTTTGTGTATCCTAGTAAATATCAGGTATTTTTCTTCCTGAAATAAAGGCTAAATTCTTTATGGTTATGAATATATCTTTTCTTTCAGTTAATTTGAATCCATTTTCCCCTTTACTTTCATCCCTCTTTTCTTCTGTCTTCCTATTATTCACACTCTTTAAATTATTGTAACAAAAGTTTCAAAAGCTCTGTATGTTTGGGGACTAGATTTATACTTTCTTCTGTAGCTTCAGCTGTCCTAGAGTCCTCTGATTCACTTTATAGTTGAGGAAAGTTATTTTAAATGTTCACCAAACTACTCTTTTTCATATGGGTAGGGTTGGTGCTTTTGTAGGCAAATGTGGCATAAATGTCCTAAAACAATTAGCTGTTGAACAAAGGATTTTAATATGGAACTATTTGAAATTCATTTTTTCTGTAGCCGTGTCTCTTTTTATTTATTTTTATTGATTTATTTATTTTATTTTATTTATTTATTTTTTTTGAGGAAGATCAGCCCTGAGCTAACATCTGTGCTAATCCTCCTCTTTTTGCTGAGGAAGACCGGCCCTGAGCTAACATCTATTGCCAATCCTCCTCCTTTTTTCTCCCCAAAGCCCCAGTAGATAGTTGTATGTAATAGTTGCACATCCTTCTAGTTGCTGTATGTGGGACGCAGCCTCAGCATGGCCGGAGAAGCGGTGCCTCGGTGCGCGCCCGGGATCCGAACCTGGGCCGCCAGTAGCGGAGCGCGCATACTTAACCGCTAAGCCACGGGGCAGGCCCAAGCCATGTCTCTTTAATTCTAATATAATGTTACTATGTTGTACATATTTTCTTCTTCAGATTCTCAGATACTTTACGAATTCTTACATGTGACACATTTCAGAATGAACAAAAACGAGTTGAGGATTTTAATGGTACCAGCACTTCAGGTAATTTTAAGAAAACAATTTCCTATGAAAATTTAAGGATACAAAATTTATTTTATTTTAAAGCTGATTCACAAATTTTCATTTTATGATGTTTTTGAAAAAAATACAAAAATAACCTAGATTGTTTGTATAAATAAACACATATTAAAATTAAAAAAACTAAAAGTTTTCTTCACCCCTCTGTCCACAATCAAAGATGGGTAACCACTGTTAATAGTTTCCTATTTAACCCAGCAGAGCTTTTCCTGTATTTCCGATATGTGGAGAGCTTCCTTATTCTTTTAACGGCTGCATAGTTTTTCATGAAATCTGTATGTCCTTCATTTCTATACGGAAGAACAGATATGTTTTTTCTAAGATTTCAGACATAAACTCTCCAGTAAACATTTTTATACACATATTTTGGGCTATAATTGTTTATAATAGTGAAAAACTGAAAACAATCTAAAGGTACAACAAAATGGGATTGGTTACATTGATTACATCAAAATACTCTGTAGCCATTTAAGTTTATAAAGCCTGTATAATATGGAAAATGTTCATTTATGATGTTAAGAGAAAAGGTAGACTCTAAAATTATATGTGAAGTGTGATCACAAGTTTTATTAAAAAATATGGATAACATATATTCTTATATGTGTTTCTTCTAGATGTTTAACAGTTATTTCTAGACATTGATTTGAAGTTTATTTCTCTCATTTCTGCTTTAATATATTTTCCAAAATTTCTCCAATTATGCATATTACTTTTGTAAGTGAAATATGGGCTTTCAGAAAACTAGATTATTCTGTATTTAAAAATTAAATGAGATTTTAAATAAATTATTCTCAACTATTCCGGTAGATTCTTAGATACAAAATATAACTGAATTGTCAGTGCCCTACAGCTAAAGACCACATGTGTAGTGAGCAAGCTGAGTTTATCACTGGCAGCAGCGGTGGAGAACGCACACCATAGGGAACCGTGGGGCATCACAGTGAAAGGGTGTTAGGAATAACTTACAGGATTCAGGCTTGGGTTAGGTGCTTTTGAGGAGTGTCCAAGGAAGCGTGGCTTTGTTCTGAACTGTGTGCTGTCAGCGACAATTCTATGATTGAATATCTTGATAAATCTTATCTAGAAAGAAGGCAGACTGCAGACTGACTAAAACTATATAGTTAGTAAAGAAGGAACAGTTACTTATATTAGACAGGATGGGGGTGGTTGGTCATTTTTGTGGTCTGGAAAATGTTCCTGTTTTGTCTGTGCTCACACATGATTACAGAGTGGTCTTGTTTTTGTCTTGAACCGTCATGGCCACAGAGTCATCTTATCTGATGTTGAAGTTCTGTGGAATGGTTTATGATTAACAGGAGAACACAGGGCTGAGCTGTGAGTGCCCAGCCAGTTTATAGCAACACCAAAGCCTAACTGATAATAATAGGCCAGCTCCTGGATGTAAGGGGCTGCCTTTCTCTTTATCAGAGTGAAGAAAGCAATTGAAATGATTATAAATGCTTTTCAAGAAAATTAGTTAACATTTGACCTGAGAGGTTTGAATCTTCCTGCTTCCTTGTAGGTGAATAAGAATCCATGTTACTAGACTTATTGTGGTGATCGTTCTGCAATATGTACAAATAGCAAATCATTATGTTGTACACCTGAAACTAATATAATTTATGTCAATTATACCTCAATTAAAAAAAAATAAGAATCCATGACTGGATGAAAGGCAAATTGCCAAAAAGGAAAAATATCTGGAGGGTTGCAAATTGTATTAAACAACAACTTAAATCAAGATTTAACTCCTCACCTTTTAGCCATTATAATTTGTAATTAACTTTTCTCTCTGTTGCAGTAGAAAGAATTGAAGGTTTTCAGTGTTCACCCTACCCTGAAATTGATCAATTTGTTCTTTCTTTGGTGAATAAAAATGGAATTAAAGGAGGTAAAGATAATCTTATTCTTTATTAACTGTTATATGATAGAGTAAAAATACCTTTAGAAATATTATTTGCATTTTAGGAATTCGGCGTTGGAACTACTTTTTCCTAGAAGAATTATTGGTGTATGATATTTGTAAATATCGCTGGTGTGAAAACATTGGAAGAGCTCACAAGAGTAACAATATCATGTAAGTAATATTGCTTATTAATGAATTCTATGTATTTAACCAATACTATGTTTTAAATATTTATAATTTTTAAATAAATTTGAGAATATAAAGATGATTTTGTCTTTTTGATAAATTTAGTTGTAATTCAATTTATGTCATTTTTGGTTTGTGTTTTACAGTCTTTAATTTGAATATCTTAATTATTACCTTTTTCTAGCACATATTATCTCTATTTGTACTTTATTTGGTAAAGTAATCTAGATAGTATGGTCTGGAGAAGACTAGGGTAGACTTGAGTAGGGCTAGAAGGAAGCTAGAGGCGGTGGAGAGGTGGATGAGCAGTGATGATGGAGGTATGTCTCTCCTTTGTGGCCCCTGGCCTTTGGCACCTCATGGAGTCTAAATCGAAACTGAGCAAACCTGGGCAAGAAGGAAACTACTCAGTGTTAGGCGTTGGAGTTAAGGCTATGTTGACATGTTCAAGACAAAGAACGGTATGGAAGGGAACCAATAGTTGTTGAATGCTTGCTGTATATGCCAGGCCCTGTGTTAGGAGTTTTCTTTAAAATGCCCCTGGCAAAAGGAGAAGTAAAGGATGAAGTAAAACCAGAAATAGAATTTTAAATAATATAAAGATATGGTTAGAATAGGGATAAAATACAAACTTAGTAGTTATCAGTTATGAGAAATTTTGCTGTTTTATATTTAATGTCAAAGCTGAGACTTCTGTACATCAGGCATAACCAGCGCATGTGCCAGACATGAGAAAATGCTCATGAAACTTGCTAGAAAGCTGGAAAACATGTTGGGTAGCATGATTCAGTGCTATACTTACATATAGATTAATTCAGTTAAAAAAAAAAACTTCAAAAACTAAAGGTTCAGTACACAAAACTATAAGAGAAAAACACAAAGGAAAAGATCCCCCATAGTCCCAGAACCGGTAATAACTACAGTTATGATTTTGGTGTGTCTTTCTAGTTTCTTTCCTATGCATGTAACTTTACAATGATCATCTTTTAACTTTTTGAGATTCTCAAGTTGCGATATATTTCTTTCTGAAGAATTACCGGGTTGTATTATGTATCCATAATCTATTCTTTTTCTTAACTGTAAAATATATTGTACATATAAAAGAGTGTATGTAATGTACACTTTACATTTTAAAGACTAACACTAGAATGACCACTTGTCATATCTGCTACCCCCCTTAAGAAGGAGAACTTGATCAGACCTCAGAAGCACCTTGTGGGCCCAACCCCAATTTCTTCTTCTCTGGTCCTCAGAGATAATAGCTATTATCCTGGATTTGTGTTAATCTTAGCTTTTCTTTATGATTTTTTCCATATATATTTGTATCCCCAAACAATATATTGTTTCATTTTATATATTTTTGAATCTTATGTAAATTGCATCCTTTGACTTGCTTTTTGGTCAACACTATTTGTGAGGTTCACCCGTATTGCAGCATGTGGCTGTAGCTTCCTCTTTTTTCTTTATCGTATAGTATGCCTTTATATAACTATACATATGCCAGTTTATCTGTTGTCCTACTATGGACATTTGGCTTACTGTTATGAACAGTGAAGCTACAGATATTCTTGTATGTATTGCCTAGTGCACATATGCAAGAGTTTCTCAAAGGATATATCTAAAAGTAGAATTTCTGTGTCATGGAATGTGCACATGCTTTACTAGATAATAAATTATTTTCCCAAATGATCATACTAACTTATACTCCCACCAGCGGTGTTTTCAGATTTCCTGCCGCTCCATATTTTCACCAAGACTTTGGTATTGTTAGGTTTTGAAAATTTGTTTTGCTAATCTGTGGGTATAAAAAGATTTGTAGTTTTCATCTGAATTTCTCTGATTACTAATGAATTTGAGGATTGGATTGTCTAACCTCACTCATACGAATCAGAGATCTTACCCGATGTCAAGCCTTACTAATAATTTTAAAGGTACAAGGAGTCAAAAGGCACAGGTGAAGCAGAGTGAGGGCTGAGGCATCTGGCACGGTTGGCGCCCCCGGGCCTTCTGCACTGGACACTCTCTTGACCCAGGGTGAAAGCCAAGGCAGAAGTGAGCAGTCACCGCACAGAGCAGGGAGCACTGAGGTTATGAAACATCTGCATTTTATACTCATATAGTTAGATAGCATGTGTGACTTTTCCAGGGAACCGTGCCTCATAAATAAATAGACTCTAGGTTTATTTACTATAGGCAGAAATCAGAAACATCCTGCAAAGAGCATTCTGTAGCTAAGGACACTCCCCCTAGCAAATACCATCGGCCCAGAGGTTCCCAGGCTTTCTCGGTTCATGTAGCCCTTAGTATCTTAGTAATTTTTTCACATTGTTGTGAAGCCAAAAGAAATACCTAATGTTCTGTTTATTAATTAGTTTCAAACACCTTAATAAGTGTTTATGTTCTAACAATTTAGTAGCTCTTTGAAAAAACAATATTCATAAATTGAAAGAAAATAATATTTTTATTTCATTCTTTTTTTATTGAGGTGTAATTGACATATAACATAGTTTCAGATGTACAACATAATGATTTGATGTTTGTATATATTGTGAAATGATCACCACAATAAGTCTAGTTAACATCTGTCACCATACATAGTTGCAAAATTTTTTTCTTGTGATGAGAACTTTTAAGATTTACTCTCTTAGCAACCTTCCACTAGGCAATACAATATTATTAACTATAGTCATCACACTGTACATTATACCCCCATGACTTATTTATTTTCTAACTGGAAGCTTGTACCTTTTGACCCTTCTTAATACAGTTACTTATTAATGGAATGTGTCCTTTTGAGCACTGCATAACCTCTTAAACCTTGGAATCAAATTGGACACTGCTGTCCCCACCGTCATGTCTCGTTCGACATTGATGTTTATGGTACTTTTTATCAAAGCTCTACCAAAAAAACCCCAGCTCTACAAAGGTAGGACATCACTGAAAGGAATGAAGGGTGATGTAATATTGAAGTCATGAACTGCAAGCAAGTAGTTTGTGGGGTGCTTGACAGAGGTCAAGTATCACTGTGTTTCTCTGGGAAGATGTCACTATCCTACATGTCCTGGGGTACTTTGGTAGACAGTGGGGATCTGCAGCATCAGTCTGTTTATTAGTAAATCTATTATTGGAATGTTTATGAGGCGACTAGACTAAGTCGCCTGCATTTTTCTCCCCTGGGTACGTGTCCCACTGCCGCAAGGAACGTTAGCCTTTTATGTTTCCTTTTCTGTGAAATGTGGGAAGATTTTAAGCTACTTAATCAAATTTTTAGAATTTTATTTTTTATGGTTATAGGATTGTCTAAGTTTTCTGTAATGTTTTAAGTTTGCTTAGTTTGTTATATTTTTATCTAGTATTTTGTCTGTTTTACCAGAATTTTCAATGTTACTGGCAAAAGTCGTTCATAATATTCTTATATTTTTAGTCTATTCTGCATTGGTACTTACATCTGCACTGAATTTGTAATTACATATGTGTCTTTATTTTTTGTTTAATCTTGCAAGAAACTTATTAGTTTTCACATTTTGGCCTTGTTGATTCTTTTTAATTTTTTCTCTTTATTACTTCTTGCCTTTTATTAAGTTTATGCTGTTGTTCATTTTCCAAGTTACTTACTTAACTCATTTGTCTTTAGCCATTCTTTTTTGTAAATAATCTTTTAAGATTCTAAATTTCCCTCTATAGATTACTTTAGCTCTATTTCACATATTTTAATATGTATTTTCAATTCCATTCAGTTCTAAGCATTTTCTAATTGCCATCATGATTTTTCCTTGAGTCGTTGGTTATTTAGAAATGTTTTTAATTTCCAAGTTATGGGTTTCTGTTAAGTGTCTTTTTGTTATTTCTAAATAATTTGCTATGTACTCAGAGAATGTGTTGTGTGAATGAATACTTTTAAATTTGGTGAAATTCACATGGTACCTAGCATTGTCAATTTTTTTTTTTTGCCGAGGAAGATTCACCCTGAGCTAACATCTGTTGCCAATCTTCCTCTTTTTGCGAAGAAGATCAGCCCTGAGCTAACATCTGTTGCCAATCTTCCTCTATTTTGTATGTGGGTCACCGCCACATCATGGCTGCTGACGAGTGGTGTAGGTCCACACCGGGGAACTGAACCTGGGCCACCAAAGTGGGGCGCCCCAAACTTAACCACTAGGCCAGAGGGCCAGCCTCTAGCATAGTCAATTTTTATCATTGTTTTATATGTGAATGTAAAGAGCTGCTTCTAATTATTTGAAGCATTATTCATATATGACTATTATATCAAATTTGTTAATTGCTTTTTAATTATGTCATTTAAATTTTCTGTATCATTACTGAATTTTTTTGTGGTTGTTGTATCAGTTATCAAAAGAATGCTTTTGAAAATCTTGATTTATGGTAGAAGATTTGCTTATCCTGGAAGTTCTGTCAGTTTTGCTCACATACTTTGAAGTATCTTGCTGGGTACAGATTGGGAATTAGTCTGTCTTCCTGGGAGGAACTTTTGTCAATATGTCCTTTTTGACCTAAAGTCCATTTTTTTGTGATTTTTGGCAACCACAGTTTGCTTTTGGTTGGTGTATATCTATGTCCATCCTTTTACTTTTTAACTCCTCTCCATGTTCTGCATATCTCTTGTAAACAGCATGAAGCTGAATTTTGTTTTCTATCCAATCTGGGTATTAAGTAATAATTTTTTTCTTTTTTTTAACGTAAAGGATTTTGGTTGATCTGAAAAACGAAGTTTGGTATCAGAAATGTCATGACCCTGTATGTAAAGCAGGAAACTTCAAATCTGACTGTGAGTTATTAATTTTTACTTTTACCACAAAGTAAAAATTAGGTACCTATATAAAATAATTTTACTGTTTCTGATTCAGGTTTTCCATTACCTGCTGAAGTATGTCTCCAGTTTCTTCTCAAAGACGTAAGTGCAGTTTTTATTTTCTTTCTCATTACTAACTAGTTCTTGGTACAACAGTATAAATGAGCTGTGAGTAGTGTCCAAATGTGTCCAGATTTCAATTTCTAGAATTAGAATTGTGTCAAAGGGTATATGCATTTTTAGTTTTGGTAGATTGCCAAACCAACACTTTGCCTTTAAAAACTTTTATTGGGGCCGGCCCTGTGGCATAGCCTTTCAGTGCGCGCCCTCCACTGCTGGCGGCCCAGGTTCAGATCCCGGATGCGCACTGACGCACCGACGCACTGCTTTTCAGGCCATGCTGTGGTGACGCTCCATATAAAGTGGAGGAAGATGGGCACAGATGTTAGCCCAGGGCCAATCTTCCTCAGCAAAAAGAGGAGGATTGGCATGGATGTTAGCTCAGGGCTGATCTTCCTCCCTCACCAAAAATAAAACTTTTATCTACCCAAATAATTCACATTCATTGTAGGAAAAAATTAGAAAATACATAAAAAGCGAAAGGGGGCAAAAATAATCATCCTCACTCATAATTTGACCACTCAGAGATAACTGATGTAAGTATTTTGGCATATATTTTCCAGAATTTGTACCTATGTATGCTTATATGTATATATTTTAAAGTCATGGTATACATATTACTTTGCAGGCTTTTTTCCCTACTTAAACTATCACAAATATTTTCAGTAGTACATATTACCACATTGCTCTCCATAAAAATGATAGGACATTAGGCTTCACAGTTTATGAGAGCATCTGTCACCCCAAACTTTTGCCAGCATTGCTTATTTTTACCTTTTAATCTTTACCAAAGTGGTAGGCGACAAGTGGTATTTCAGTTGTTTTACTTTTGTGTGAGGAGGACTAGCCCTGAGCTAACATCTGATGCCAATCCTCCCCTTTTTTCTTGAGGAATATTGGCCCTGAACTAGCATCCGTGGCTGTCTTCCTCCACTTTATATGGGACGCCGCCACAGCATGGCCTAACATGCCCTGCATCGGTGCACGCCCGGGATCCAAACCTGCAAACCCCGGGCCGCTGCAGCGGAGCGCGCGCACCCAACTGCTTGCGCCACCAGGCCGGCCCCTACGTTTCTTAGTTAATTAATGAAGTTGAACTTTCTTCAGATTTACTATTTGTATTTCTATTGTGGATTACCTGTAACTGACCTCTGTCCACTTTTCTATGAGATCTTATTAATATTTTACAAGAATTTTTTATTAAATACTCAGGTTATTTTCTAGACTTTTTAGTGTTTTCTTCCCCCTCATCTATCAGCCTTTTCCTTTATTGTGTTGTGGTTAGAGTAAAAGTTACCTGCTGCAAGCTGAATAAGGGCTTGAGTTTACATTCTAGATAATGGTCTGTATCTATTCAATTTGATTTAAAAAATTCTCCTGAAAAAACTCAGACATCCAAGATAGAAATGGTGGAAAGTTCATTCGTGGTCTGTGGGAGCTGTACATAAAGTAGCTGAGAGCCAGCTTCTCTGGTAACCTCCGAGGTTAAAAAAAGGGTTTTGAAATAACCAAGAACAAATTAAATTTTTAAAAATAAACTTTGCCTCTAAGAGGAGGAGGAATATGTCATCCTTGTTCGTTTGGAATGTTATTTTGGTGTTTGTGGTTTCAGTGGATTTTTAAAAGTACTTTTGGTGCTTATCTAGTAACCTCAAAAATGCCAAGTTGAAAGTACTTTTGGTGTACGGTATTGCCACTGCTTGGACATAACTTATTTTGGTTTTTTTATTTAAAGTAAAAAAATAAAAAGAACACCCATGTACCTATCACTTAGTTTTAACAATTAACATTTGTCATTTCTGCTTCATCTGTTTTTTTGTTTTGTTTTTAGTATTTTAAACCAAATTACCACTCAGTGTTATTTGCCTGTTTTTTTATTGCAGTCTTTTAACATTATTTTAAAAAACATTTTAACCTGCAGAAATGTTGCACAAGAACAAGAAACTTTTCTCTATGCCCTTCACCTAGATTTGCCATTTGTTAACATTTGGCCACATTTGTTTTCTTCCTCTACTGTGCATATACATATTATTTTTGATGAATCTTGCAGTCATTTTGGGCTGCTATAACCAAAGGCCATAGACTGGGTGGCCTATGAACAACAAATTTATTTCTCATGGTTCTAACGTCTGGAAAGTCTAAGATCAAGGTACAGGCAGAATTGGTGTCTGGTGAGAGCCAGCTTCCTGGGTCAGAGAGAGCCGTCTTTTTACTGGTTCCTCACGTGGCACTCTCTTTTACATGGGCACTAATCCCATTCATTAGGGCTCTACCCTCACGATCCATTCACCCTCTAAAGGCCTACCTCCTAATACCATCACATTGGGGGTTAGGATTTCAACTTATGAATTTTGGGGGGGGGGATACAAACACTCGGTCTATAACAAATCTCTTGAAAAGTTGCAGACATCAAAACCCTTCATCACTTGAGCATGCAGCTGAAGTATAAGGACATTCTTAAAGCTATGGTAAAATTATTAAATTCAGAAAATTTAATGTTGATACAATATTATACACAATTGATAGTCATATTTTGACAATTCTCAAAACTGTTCTCTATAACATTTTTCAATTCATGTTCTTAATTTTCTAAAATAATTAGGGAAATAAGTCTATCATATAGACATTTTGTTTGGAAATGTCTTGTTAATATAGCAGATATATTTTCCAGTTTGCCCTTAGCTGGACTATCCACTTTTTAAAAAATTCAGTCTACCCTTGCTCTAGCTCCATCTGTATATTTGAAAAGAATGCACCACAGAACTGCAGGCATTTCCACATTTGGAGTTTCAAGAGTGTCTGAGCTACAATGGCAGCAGCATTTGAATTAATGAACTTATTCCCGTGGTCACTATATTGGAGACAGTATCATCCAGCATATTCATTTTAATATCTGTTGAAGAACTAGTCTTATACTACCTTAATTCAACCCAGATCGGCTATGTGGTGAAATCATCACATATTCTGACTGATAACTTGTATTTTCTTTCTATTGCACTCTCCCGTACCCTCCCCTTTGGAACTCAAGGAAGAGGAGTTGACAACAGACGAAACAACAAACAGTGAAACCAAGAGTCCTCATAAACCATCATCTTGTACATTGTCAAAAGCTACATTGTCTGGTGCTGACTGGGATAGTGAAATTGATGATACTTCTTTTTTGGAAGCTACTGAAGATGCTGAACTAGCGGAAGCTGCAGAGAACAGTCTTCTTAGCTATAATAGGAGAGTGGATGAAATTCCCGATGAACTAATTATAGAAGTATTGCAAGAGTAGCTAATTAACTATGGACACTTACATAACCAGCCTGTAATTTGCCTGAAGACAGATTTAATAACATAGTAACTTATTATTAAACCTATTTATATTATTAACTAAATTTTATCACTTTGCTTTCCCGTTCTTATTTTTTATTGAAGTAAACCAGTTTTATTGAAAATTAGCTTTCGTGTATTTAAATTCAGTAGAAATCTCCTTATTGATTAAAGTTAGTCTGTGTTTACATCAATTTAATTTTGCATGTTTATTTATAGGTTAAATCTCTTTCTTTTATATGTCTGGGGGCTGATTAGGACTAGGTGTCAACATTTTAAAACTTATTAAGACAATAACAAAAAAGTTAATTATGGCCTCTAAAACTACTATACAATCAAACTGATGCCTCTTAACATTGTTCATTCACTTAATTTGAATGACAAAGTAATATTAAATCCTGATGACAAGGCCATACAACCAGTCTGAACAATTAGAGAAGTTTACTTTTTATTATTATAGCAACATTCTCAGATACATTAAAAAAAGAAATGTTCAACTCAAATTAACAGTAATAAAGTTGGGGTTTTCTCCCCTAATCTCCTTTGTGGAAAAATGAAGTAAAAATATATATCTCCCCTTTTGATTTTTCAAAAAGAATTATTTATAAAAGTACAGTTTCAGAAGGCAACAGACGGTAGCATGAGACTAATCTTTATATAGGCACATATTAGAAGACTGGTCTTCTCATTCCTGGTCAAGTAGCTTCTCTAATTGATGGTTGATATGTTGCAGATGGTTTTCAGCTCCCAAAAGGGTTCTTGCTTTGAATAACAGAGCTGGAAGGCTGGATGAATCGTACTGTTGAAGGAAAATTATTTAGATTAATATATATCAAAAACTTATAACCCTGTTTTACATAGTTCAACGTTATGACCAAATGCCAACTGTAATAGAGCCTTCTATTAACTACGCTTCATTTTTCTAAACTAGGACCATTAAGAAAATTGGTTTTAATCCATTGCCTTAGGACATAATTGATAAATAAGGTTGCAAGGGAACCGCTTTGCAAAGCTTGAGCTGATCTCATCCCAGAAGACCAGTTGGTTCAAAGAACTGTGGCATCTGAATTATTTAGAACAGAAAAGCATACTTGGGACAGGTCAAGACTTGGTTTGGGCAAGTCTGCTAGAGCTCTGTGGGTTCTGCTTGATCTCATGCCTATTTTAAACACAGAAAACTGTGAGGCAGATTTACTTTTACTGCAAAAACTAATGAAATGAGAACACCAGGTCCATAAAAGTTCATGAGAAAAAAATCTCTCTAGAAACATTATTTATTGGGAAGATCAACCAAATGCCTTAAAAGTTGCCAATCCAAATGTTCTTAATGATTAAAGACAAAATTAGACACAAACCCAACATAAAATAAAAAACAAAACCCAACTCATAATTTTGAAATAATTAACAAAGCCAAACTTCGTGTTGCAAATTGTATCTAAGGGTGAGTGACTAAATTCCCCTAACAGAATTTTGTCATACTTATGATAGTTTGTTGTTTAATATGTTTTCAAGGTGGTTTTCTTAGAAATGAAAATTGAACAGAAAAGCTGTCAGGCTATGACTACCACCCACCTAATAATGGAATTCTCTCTAGAATATAACCTACTACATCACTATGGAATTCAGTTTAACAAATATTTGAGAGCCTAATGTGTTCAAGCTACCTGCTCTCGGAGGGGGGAGGGGGGAGAACTAACAGGTGGTGCTAGATTTTTAGTTTAGGAAAAGATGTAAGGCATATACCCAAATAGCTACACTCTATAAAGCAAAAAGGAGAGATGCCATAATGGAAGTACAGAAGGCACTGAGGGCATCCAAGACAGGATGTCAGTAAGCACAGTGTATTCCAAACAAGGTAGAATCACTAAATCAAGTTTCCACCAAAGTTAGGATGTTCAGATTCAGTCAGTGCTATTGTTAATTTCTCCAAGTTTAGTCACCAAATCCCCAACTCCAAATAAGCTTTAGACTAGTTGGGAACTGGCACAGAGAAAAATAATTTTAAAAGATTCTATTTCCAGATATCTAATATATGAACCAACCTTAGGCTCAGGAGAATTACCTTTTAGATCAGTGTCAAAACCTTAAAATTAAATTTAGAAGTGAAGAATACAAGTGTGATCGTAAGATAGTTAATACATTTTATATAAAACTATTGGGTATACAATTTTTTTCCTGTAACTTAAACACTTCTATTAATCTGAGGTGGTTATCGTAACAGTAGCAAAGTCTGCAGCAAAAATCCAGAAGCAACTACAAAATATATTAAAACAATAATATACCACACTTTTCCCTACTAATGCCCTTTTTATGTTTCTCAACTTCTAAAATTACACCTACCATTTATATGGGATAATGGCTTGTTTTTTAGATACAAAAGATACCACAAACATGGGCTGAACAAAGAACAAAAAAGGGTGGTCTTTAAAACACGTCTGAGTGGTCTTATGTGGATGACACTTTTAATAAAGCAAAGCATAGTCGTTCACTTGAAATTTGTACACAGAGGATACAATTCCCTTGATGAAATTCAGTTCTCTGAAGCATAAATGCCTGAATAAAATCAATGTTTCTGGATTTTCCTCTACTCCTCTAGCCTTAATTAAGTAGCTAAAGAAGTGATGATATAACAAATTTTCACTGATTTACAGCAATGATGTTTTGGGTAGACTCGAATATTGCATCGACATTTCTCTTTTTCTCTTTCTACAAAGCTTCTGGTCCTCTAGCCTGCAAATGCCCTTTACGTTCTGAAGCATAGTGAGAAAAGTAAAATTCAAAGTTACCGTTTCCTTTACATTCGGGTCTTTCTTGTGAATATTTGAATAATCTTGATGAAGCTGTTTTAAATTAGATAAGAAATATGCTGCATTCCTAAGGGAAGATTTTCTTTCCTTAAGTTCATCATATTTAATTTGTAGTTGTTTCAGCTGTGGTTCTAACCTAAAACAAAAAAATATTTTTCCCGAAAATAAATGACATATAATAAACTGTAGCAGCCTGTTATGTATGAGACTGAGTACATAAGTACACTGAGTGCAGCAAGAAACAGCAGGGGAGGTGGACTAGATGGTTGAAGAAGTCTTCGGCTCTGAAATTATGAATGTGTGAGAGATTCTAGATTTCAATTTAAAATATAGAAAAAACTCTGAAATACGACACAATGAGTAATTAGCAATGAAACCCACAGAAGAATATGCCTTCTATATCCTAAAATTCATCAAATCATTTTTAGGGCCTTGGGAACTACTGAATTAAAACCTTTACTTAGTTAACATTCTAGAACCTCAGGCAGGCCTTACAGTTGAACGGCAAAAGCATGGACAAAAAAGCCTTCCCTTTACCCCTTCCTCTTATCAAAATCACGTCCATTTTCCAAGGTCCAGTAAAACCAGTGGGAAAGCTATCACAGTGCCTGGATGAAAAATGTTGACCTTGGGCAAACTGCTTTCTCTCTCCATGGCTTAGTTTCATAACTATAAGGGATACCTTGGATTTTATGGACCAGTAAATAAAAGGAGGGGGAGAGCTGCCAATTTTTTATTCCCACAAATAAAGATATAAAAAACAACCATCCTCTAACATATTGTACATTGAACCAATGCAGCATTCTGGAAGGCTCACTATTGTTCTGGCAGGGTTGTGGTCTGGAGTGCAGACATCAGAGCCTGGTTCCCCCACTTCCCAGGGTGTGACTGTGGGGAAGTTACCTCCCCATGCCTTAGGCTTTTCACATGTAAAGTTAAAATAATGATATACCACATTTTTTTCTATGCCTTTTCAAAATATACTTCTCAACTTCTAAAATTCTATCTTGAAACAGGAACAAAAGAGGCTGATCTTTAAGACATGTCTGAGTCTGTTATATAGCCAGAATAACCTACCTCGCAGGATTATTATGACTAATGAGTTGAAAGCATTTAGGACAGTGCCCAGCACACACAGGAAGCTATTTAAGTGTTAGCTATCATTATTAGAGTATCTTTAATATTCTTATTTTTGCCTGGGCCAGTGAAAGCTCTATCATGGGCCAGCACGTGTCCATACATAGACAGACTAGATTTGGAAGCCAGTGGACTAGGCAAACAATTTCTCCCTTCTTCTAAACTCTGTGGCAGTCTCTTCTTTAAAACACTACTTAATTATAGGCTGTCTTTTCTGATAATACCACTTTCTCAAGCTCCTTTAAAGCTCCTTTAAGAGAAGAGCATATCTGATATTGCTTATTCTTCCACTGCTTTACTACCAACACTCCAGCTCACAAAACAGTCCTGACCGTTTAGAAGAGCACCAAAGAATACTGGGTGGTTGACCGGCTGATGTAGCATGCACGGGTCTTCCTAACCAGACCACAGGGACCGCCCTGGCAAAGTCCTCCTGGCCCAACACGCGGGAATGGATTCACAGGAGCACCATGCCAAGGTATATGTTTCAACAATAACAACAAAAACTTAACACTTACACAGCACTTACTGTATGCCAGTCACTATGAAGCACTTTCTGTATATTCATTTAATTCTCACAACACCCTGTGAGGTGTGGGTTTTATGCTCATTTACAAATGAGGGAACTGAGGCACTAGGAGGTCAAGTGACCTGCCCAAGGTGGCACAGCCAGTAAATGGTAGAGCCTAGATTCAAACCCAGGCAGTCTAGTTCTAGAGTTGATGCACTAATCTCTAATTAGGCTGCCTCTCAGGCCAGAGTTGAGAGATCTTATAGCAGATAGATGAGTGCCAAATTCTCCTATGCTAAAAGCTTCTCCAACTTGGCAGCATAATCTACCTTCACTGAGCTTCCAAGCTCAAAGGAAACCTGGGGTTTTCATGAACACAGCAGCAAGTGTTACTAGCCCCCCATGACGTTGTAATTAAATCCTTCTAGGTAAGTTCTCTGAGGATTCTCATATCTTACCGAAGCAGTTCATCCTGGATTTCAATCAAACGCTGCCTTTTCTTTTCAGTATCTGAAATCACCTAAATAATACAATAATTTGTTAAACTGATTTTGTAAATATCTGAGCACTGCCATGTACACTGTACCAGGTATTGGAAATACAGTGAGAAACCAGACCGACCCCATTCTTACCACCACGGAAATTTGGTCTAACAGGGAAGATAGATGTTACATACAAACAGTATGTAGTTACAACTTGTGATATGCGCTGTGAAGGAAAAGAACAGGGAACTGTGAAAAAGAAGAGCAGAGGTTTTTACTCCAGGACAACTTTGAAGAGGAAGTGGGGACCAGATCTTTATTACCCTATGAGCTGTAAAGTAAGGAGTTTCCTTGTGTATCCAGGTACACAAGGAAAATATTGAAGCAGGGGGAGTGTCATGATACAATTTATATTTTATTTTATTTATTTATTTTTGGTGAGGAAGATTAGCCCTGAGCTAACATCTGTTGCCAATCCTCTTCTTTTTGCTGAGGAAGATTGGCCCTGGGCCAACATCCGTGCCCATCTTCCCCTACTTTATATGTTGGACGCCTGCCACAGCATGGCTTGAGAAGCAGTACGTGATCCATGTCTGGGATCTGAACCTGTGAACCCTGGGCTGCTGAAGCAGAGCATGTGAACTTAACCGCTACGCCACCAGGCCAGCCCCACAATTTATATTTTAAAAAGAAGATTTCAATAAAATAAATATTATTATCTCAGCCATCACTTTTAATGACTACCTAATATTCCACTGCTGGACATTCAAACTGTTCCCACTTGCTTATCAGCAATGCAGAATTGACCAATAAGAGATTAAAACTCAAACAAACAAAGCCTTGGAAGGAAAACGTATATGTTTCAAATCTATTTCTACTATAAATGTAGAGGGAGCTGCTCTTCTACTCCTGGATTCAAACATGTTTAGAGCTAGAACCTCAGAGGTCATTTGGTCCAACCATACACAGATGGGGCAAGTAGGGCCTAGTGTTTACTGGCTTGTTTCTCCTCGCAGACCTAGTGGTGTACAGTTTTCAAAAAGGTGATACAACATTGAAATAGCAGAACCAGGACAAGAAACGGGGTCTCCTGCCCCTTAGTCCAGTATTCTTCCCAGACTGTCCTTTTCACCTGGGACAGTTATTTATTCGAAAAGGTTTTGCTTTTTGACATCCACAAAAGTGACAAATATATATTACTTGATACTTATCCATATAAGTGGTCAGGTTGGGCTCGAGAGCCATTTTTAGGCTGACTAGGATGCCCCTTCCTCAGCTTGTATTAACAGTACTCTACCACAAGATTAACCCAATAAAAGCCTGACTAAAAAGATACAAAATCTTATACAAACTCTGAAGGTCATAAAACCAGAGTCGAGTCTTGACTTAACCCTGCATGTTAGTGTTCTAAATGACTGTATGCACCTAATCACAGGTGGTTTACCTTAGCATTCTTCCTTTTCAGAGTTTTCAACATCTGGACTTCTTTAATCTACAAAAAACAAAAAATATTCGCATGCATTTTCCAAAATTAAACGTTTATAGTTTACAATATATCACATTTAGTTTAAAAACAACTTGTGAAATATGGATAGCTCTAATGAGTTCTTCACCACATAACTAGCAAATGCAAGCTTTTCTAAGATAACAGTATACTACCTCAGGATTAGTAAAAAAAATTTAGACCAATAAATAATAAATTTATGTCAATGAACTTACCATTGTGATGAGTTCTTCTCTCATATGAGAATGAAATTTGTCGATGGCTTCCTTACAAATTTTAGGTCCTATTTTTTGTCTATAGTGGAAAAAAAAAAAAGATAAAACAAGGTATCATATAAAAGATTTTGAAAGGTGTGTTTCATTTGCTTATTAGCACATCAACAAATCTACAATTTGACATACGCCATCTTGAATATCTAAGATGGCATGGTCAGCTTGCAGCCCCTTCTTGGCCTTAAAAAAATACTGGAAACGTCTCGACAAAAGAAAAGGAACAGGAAAAATTTTCCCTAAACCCTCAGGTACGTGGTCAGCTTAACTCCCGGACACTGGCCACATCCACAGGTGATATCAAGTGTTGTGGAAGTGCTTACAGCCAATCCCAGTCTTTTCCTGCTGCCTGATCCAATGACCAGAAGACTTTAGCCCCTCCCTCCCTGCCTGCTAACCACCAGAGGAATAACTGTATAACACATTTGGACTAACCGACAAGTAAGCAGCCAAAAGCCAGCCATCCAGTTCTTCAAAAACTGTAATGTTGACCCAAAGAAAGAAACTGGTTCCTGTCATCAGGGAGAAGAGAGTCCAGTCTCCCAGTTTGGCTCACTCATGGGATGGCAGACCCATAGTGACTGTACAGCAGCAGCAGCAGCAGACACTCTGCCAGGGCAGCTGTTAGACCCCTACTCTGCCTCGGCATAGTAGGATACTATAGTGTCCTTTTAATTGAGTAATAAAAATAATTAACAAGACTAAGAGTTGTTTTTTTTTGTAATGATCAACAAAATTGACAAATCCTTAGACTAAGAAAAAGATTCAAAATCAGAAATGAAGGAGGAGGCACCATAACTGATGCCATAGAAATAAAAAGGATGATGAGAGACTACAGGAACAATTATATATCAACAAATTGGGTAACCTAGAAGAAATACATCAATTTCTAGAGACATACACCTACCAAGACTGAATCATGAAGAAATAAAAAAATCTGACCAAACCTATAGCTAGTAAGGAGATTGAATCAGTAATCAAAAACCTCCCATCCAAGACCCCAGGACAAGACTACTTCACTACAGCATTCTACCAAACATTTAAAGAAGAATGAACACCAGTCCTCAAACTCTTCCAAAACATTGAAGAGGAGGGAACACTTCCAAACTCATTCTATGAGGTCAGCATTACCCTGATACCAAAATCAGACAAAGCTATGACAAGAAAACCATAGACTAATATCCTTGATGATTACTGATGCAAAATTGCTCAACAAAATCCTAGTAAACAGAACTCAACAACATATTAAAAAGATTATACATCATCACCAAGTGGGATGTATTTCTGGAATGCAAGGATAGTTCAACATATGAAATACAATCAATGTAATACATCACAATAACAGAATGAAGGACAAATGCCACATGATCATCTCAATTGATACAGAAAAAGCATTTGACAAAATTCAACAGCTTTTCATGATAAAAACTCTAAACAAACTAGGAATAGAAGGAAATTACCTCTGCATAATAAGGGCCATATATGAAAAGCCCATAGTTAACATTGCACTCAATGGTGAAAAATTGAAAGCTTTTTGCTCCCAGATCAGGAACAAGACAGGGAAGCCCTCTCTTGCCACTTCTATTCAACACAGTACTGGAAATCCTAGCCAGAGCAATTAGACAAGAAAAAGAAATAAAAGGCATCCAAATTGGAAAGGAAGAAGTAAAATCTCTCTTCACAGATGACAGGATCTTATATGTAGAAAACGCTAAAGATTCCACAAAGAAACTCTGTTAGAACTAATAAACGAATTCAGCAAAGTTGCAGGATACAAAATCAACAATCAAAAATCAGCTGCATTTCTATATACTAAGAAAACAATCCCATTTACAATAGCATCAAAAAGAATAAAATACTTAGGAATAAACTTAACCAAAGAGGTGAAATATTTGTACTAAAAACTACAAAACATTGTTGAAAGAATTTAAAGAAGAAACCAATAAATGGAAAGACATCCCATGCTCATGGATTGGAAGATTTAATACTATTAAAATGTCCATACTACCCGAAGCAATCGACAGAGTCAATGCAATCCCTATCAAATCCTCAATGGCATTTTTTGCAAAAATAGAAAAAAAACATCCTAAGCTTCATATGGAATATCAAAGGACTCCAAATAGCCAAAACAATCTTGAGGAAGCAAACCAAAGCTGAAGGCCTCACACTTCCTGATTACAAAACATATTACAAAGCACAGTAATCAAAATAGTATAGTACTGGCCTAAAGACAGACATATGACCAATGGAAGAGAACAGAGAACTCAGAAATAAACCATCATGTAAATGGTCAAATGATCTTCAGCAAGGGTGTCAAGGCTACAGAATGGGGAAAGGAGAGTCTCTTCAACAAATGGTGCTGGGAAAACTGGATATCCACATGCAAAAGAATGAAGTTGGACCCTTACCTTACACTATAAACAAAAATTAACACAAAATGGATTAAAGACCTAAATGTACAAATTGAAACTATAAAACTCTTAGAAGAAAACATAGGGGAAAAGCTCCATGACATTGATCTTGGCAATGAATTTTTAGATATGACACCAAAAGCACAGGCAACAAAAGAAAGAATAGACAAATGGGACTAAATCAAACTTAAAAACTTCTGTGCAGCAAAGTAAACAGTCAACAGAGTGAAAAGGTAACCTATAGAATGGGAGAAAATATTTTCAAACCACATGTCTGATAAGGGATAATATCCAGAATACATAAAGAACTCCTACAACTCAACAACAAAATAACTCAATTAAAAAACGGGCAAAGGACTTGAATAGACACTTCTCCAAAGAAGATGTATAAATGGCCAACAAGCATGTAAAAATGTGCTCAACATCACTAAATATCAGGAAAATGCAAATCAGAACCACAATGAGATATCATCTCACACATATTAGGATAGCCACTATCAACAAAACAGAAAATGACAAGTGTTGGTGAGAATGCAGAGAAATTGGAACCCTTGTGCATTGTTGGTAGGATTGTAAAATGGTTTAGCTGTGACAGAAAACAGTATGGAGGTTCCTCAAAAAATTAAAAATAGAACTACCCTATGATCCAGCAATCCCACTTCTCGGTATACATCCAAAAGAATTGAAAACAGGATCTTGAAAAAATACTCTCACACCCATGTTCATTATTCACAATAGCCAAGGGGTAGATGGATAAATGGATAAAGAAAATGTCATCTATACATACAATGGAATATTATTAGTCTTTAAAAAGGAGGAATTCTTGTCATACGCTACAACATGGATGAACTTTGAGAACATTATGCTAAGTGAAATAAGCTTGTCACAAAAAGAAAAATATTTCATGATTCCACTTACATGAGGTACCTAAAGTAGTCAAACAGAAACAGAAAGTAGAATGGTGGTTGGTAGGGGCTGGGGGGGGGTAGAAATGGGAAATTGTTGTTTAATGGGTATACTGTAGAGTTTCAGTTTTGCAAGATGAAAAGTTCTGGACTAAGTTCATAACAAGGTGCATACACTTAAAACTACTGTTACTGTACACTTAAACATGGTTAAGATAGCAAATTTTATCTTTTTGTGTGTGTGTGTATTCTTTTTTTTTTTTTTTTGTGAGGAAGATCAGCCCTGAGCTAACATCTGCCAATCCTCCTCCTTTTTTTTGCTGAGGAAGACTGGCCCTGGGCTAACATCCACGCCCATCTTCCTCTACTTTACATGGGACGCCACCACAGCATGGCTTGCCAAGCGGTGCGCGCCCGGGATCCAAACTGGTGAACCCCGGGCCGCTGCAGCAGAGCGTACGCACTTAACTGCTCACGCCACCGGGCCAGCCCCTCTTTGTTCTTTTTTTTAACCTCAATTAAAAAGGAAATATTTCAACACTACACACCTACCAGAATGACCAAAAAAAAAGTGACAACACCAAATGCTGGCAACGATGCAGAGCATCTGGATCATTCATATACTGTGGAAACAGTTGGACAGTTGCTTATAAAACCAAACATGCCATTACCATATGACCCAGCAAATGCACTCTTGGTCATTTATCCCAGAGAAATGGAAACTTACATTCACACAAAAAAACTGTATATGAATGTCGATGGTTGTGTATTTGTAACTGCCAACAACTAGAGACAACCCAAATGTCCTTCAGTGGGTGAATGGTTAACCACGGTACATCCATACTGTGGACTACTACTTAACAATAAAAAGGAATGGACTACTGATGGATGCACCAACGTGGATGAATCTCCAAAGAATTACACTGAGTGAAAAAAAAGCCAAAAGGTTACATACTGTATGACTTCTATTTATATAACATCTTGAAATGACGAAATTATAGAAATGGAGAACAGGTTAGTGGTTGCCACAGCTTAGAGAGGGTGGGGGAGGGTGAGAGAGAAATGGGTCTAGGTATAGAAGGGCAACAGAAGGACACAGGCAGCGGGACACAAAAGATCCTTGTGGTGATGGAACTAGTTTGTATCTTCACTGGCGGTGGATACATGAACCATTATAAAATTGCACAGAACTAAACACAGACAAACGAGAATAAAACTGAGGAAAT
The DNA here is from genome assembly GCF_020826845.1 of Diceros bicornis minor. Classification (NCBI taxonomy): domain Eukaryota; kingdom Metazoa; phylum Chordata; class Mammalia; order Perissodactyla; family Rhinocerotidae; genus Diceros; species Diceros bicornis. The sequence goes on from NC_080768.1 coordinate 16,382,124, forward strand.
CTGAATAAGATCAGAGGATTGTATCAATATCAATATCCTGGTTGTCATATTGTACTATGTTTTATGAGATGTTGTTACCACTGGGGGAAATTACATAAAAGGTACGTGGAATCTCTATTATTTCTTACAACTGCATGTGACTTTACAATTATCTAAAAAGAAAACAACTAAAAAACAAATAAAGATGTAACTGGTTATAACACGCTGAATTAAAGAAAAAATTCATGAATAAAAAAGTATTTCTATACACCCATGTTCACTGCAGCATTAGTCACAATAGCCTAGGGGTGGAAGCTACTCAAACGTCCACTGACGGATGAATGGATAAACAAAATGTGGTATATTCATACAATGGAATATTATTCATCCTTAAAAAAGAATGAAATTCTGACACATGCTACAACATAGATGAACCTTGAGAACATTATGCTAAGTGAAATAAGCCAGTCACAAAAAGACAAGTACTGCATGATTCCATTTACATGAGGTACGTAAAGTAAACTCTTGGAAACAGAAAGTTGAATGAATGGTGGTTGCCAGGGGCTGGGAGGAGGGGCAAAGGGGAAATTGTTGTAATGGGTATACTGTAAAGTTTGTTTTGCAAGATGAAAAAGTTCCGGATATTTGTTGCACAACAATGTAATATACTTAACACTACTGAATTATATACTTAAAAATGGTTAAGATGGTAAATTTTGTTATGAGTATTTTATCGCAATTAAAAATTTTTAAATACCTCAGCCCCATCTTTAAAAAAATTATTTGTAACATAAATATGAAATCATGATTTTAAGATGTTAAAAATACATAAAAAGTTAGAAAAAATGGTCAGACCTTTCTGCATAGGGCTTATAATGATGACAAATTGGTGGATTCTAGCAATCACAATGGTGGTGGTCTACAGACGATACCCAGACACAGCTCTTTCAAATTCTAGTACCTTAAAAATCTGGTCACTTCCCTACCGATAATTAATTGAATCAGCTACTGAATATTCTAAGTTTGTAATGTTTGCATTTCATGGCATACCTCTCTACTTATACACATTGATAATCTGCTTATAACCAGTAAGTTTATTAACAAAGAAACTATTCAGGTGTGAGTGCCAGGTATAGGATATTAAAAATAGCAGACTCTCAAATAGTTAGTTAACTTGATTTTGAAAGAGTGAAGCTTTTCACGTGGTTGAGAACACTTTATGTCAAGAAAATAAAGTGAGATCAGTGATTCGCCAGAATTATTTGGTATGACACAAACACAAAAGTTTTAAAATTTTAAAAGTCTAATGAAAATACTAAGCCTCTTCTAAATCATTTCTTACATCAAGAACTTACTATGCTAAAAGGCAAGATAACAATGCCACTTTCCCTAAAACATCAGAAGTCTATAATAATCTTCCTTTAAACACAATCAAGATGGTCTTGGGTACGTTAAGGGAACTTCCGTACTCGTTTTAACAGCAAACCGGCTCTGGAACATGCAGTACAGAAGAATAAAACAGACACTTCCTACAATGATAATGATGAGTTAGCGTGACAGGCTGGCTCCTTTTCCCAAAATCAGCCTCTGAAGAACTACAAAGGGACAACTCCCCAAAATGGAGAAAGCTGTGAAAACTCCTGAGGGCTGAGGCGAAGAGGTGTTTAGAACAGGTGAATTGGTGTGATGAGTGGTGACTGTGGCCCAGGGTGGGTAAACAGCTGTTGAGGCTGGCTCCTGCTTCTTCCCCAGCACTGATTCTCACAAATCGTGTCTCCCTGACACTGCAGCACCGTGTCCCCTGTAAACCCCCTGCCAAATCCCCCAGGGCTGGAGAATGAAAATCTAAGGAGTATATCTACTCTCAATGCTACTTATCTCTGGTGGGCAAAGGGTGAAGTCCTGCCCTGACAGGTGATTTTGTGGGATGAGTGACGGAGGCTTCCCACCCTAGGACTCATCCACCCCCATCCCTTGCACTCACGGGAACTGACAGGGATCGATGTTGGGCCTTCCCTTATACACACTGTCTGACAGAGAAGCTGACAGCCCCAAGGAAAAATAAGCTCATAGGCTGGAGTAACACGACACTGGAGGAACACAACCACTTCAAAGGGCAAACAATTTTTAGACCATAAATTCAACCAGAAGCAGGTATTTCACAATAGTTGATACAGTCATTTGAAATTAGTCTAATAAGTATTCTAAAGAAGATATTAGCAACATAAAACATGAACATAAGACACAAAAAGGAACCAAACAAATATTAGATATAAAACTAAAATAGCTAAATAAAGAACTCAGTAGATGGGATAAGTGGCAGAATAGCTATATCTGAGAGATAAATTAGCAAATTTCTAATTTCTAGATTGAGGAAATCTCCTAGAAGAATGAAGCAAAAGACAATGATATAAAAATAGAGAGGACAAAAACATTTTTAATTTTTGGAATTGAAAAAGAACCTTAGATTGAAAAAGTCAGATCCAATATAGTGAAATTTAAGAATATCAGAGACAAAATATTCTAAAAGCTTATATGGAGAAAGAGCAGATCATATACAACAAAACAAGACTTAGACATCAAATTTTTCAAATCAACACTAGATGCAAAAGAAGACAAAGGAATAGTGATTCCAAAGTATTTAAGGAAATGATTTAGAAGCCAGAATAGTATATCCAGCTACACTCATTCAAATTCAAAGCCATGATCAAAATAATCAGAAGGATTTAAAAATGTTACAACATAAAGAGCCACAATGAAAAGTGTTGGATGAAGCATTTAAATAAGAGAAGAGATATATCCAGAGGATGTTGCAAGGAATACACGAAGTAAAGGTGATCAAATAAATACCTTAGTAACATCTGTTGCTGTCTTAGAGTGAGAGAGAGAGAGAAGATAAAAAAGAAAATTTATCTTAACCCAGAATTAAAAGTGTCTAGGTATTATAAATCTGATGGAGTTTGGGGTGGAGGAAAGGGAGAGAAGACCAAGAGATTAACAGAGCTTGCCAAAGTTCTAATCTTATTAGTGGGGAGTTATAAATTCTATTTTTTAAAAAAAGTTAGAAAAGATTAAAAACATCAAAAAATAGAACAAAAATTTAAATAAGTAAAAACAATATATCAATACATTCTTCCAAATATATTGATAATTACAATAAATGTAAATGGACTAAAGTCAATGGCTGAAATTCAAAGATGGACACGTGGGATTTAAAAAAGATTTTATAAGAAATAAAGTTTAAGGTCAAAGATTGGAAGTTAAAAAAATAAAAAGAATGTATAATCTGGCAAATGCTAGCAAAGAAATTTAGTGACACTATATTAGTATCAGATAAAATAGATTTTAAGACAAAAGAATTTTTAGGAATGGAGAGGGTCACTACACAAGGATAAAATGTTCAGTCTACAAGACAGAGCAATTTTAAACATGATGCACTAATAAAATAGTCTCTAAATACATATAAGCATAAATTGGTGGAAGTACCAGGAAAAACAATAATATTGATTCTACATAGATCCAATAATTAGAGAGTCTACATAGACACACTAATTAGAGATTCCCCATGGCTTATGAGCTAGGCCATAAAGAAAGCCCCCAAATTTCAAAAAAAATAGGTATCACCAGTCCATGAAATGTGACCACAACATATTTAAGTTAGGTTAATACAAAAACATAAATTAAAAAGTCACATATTTGGACATACAAAAACATACTACTAAATAATTCACAAGATTAAAGAAAAAATTATAATGGAAATGTAAAAATATGTAAAACTAAATGATAATGAAAATACTACATATCAAAAGCTGTGGGTGAGCAAAAGTGGGGCTTCATGAGAAATTTCTTAGGTATATATATCACAGCATCAAAACACTTACTTATACTCTAGGAGGGTTTTCTCAAATGCAGACAAAACAACATCTAACTCCATGATGTCACTGGTTTTCTTTCCTTTTAGACACCAAATATGTACACAATCGGAGATATCTAGAATATTAAGATAAGTCAATTTAATATACCGATTATCAATAACTTGGTTCCAGGTCCAGCGATCTGAAAGCCTACAACAAAAATTGTCCCACCAAATTGCTAAAAATAGCTACAGGTGAAGAAGCATACAGGCGACATACTCACTTCTTCCTATCTCAGTGCATAGTCTCACAAACCCGTCTACATTGTCACTCGCTAACTGCTGTCTTTTAATTGTTGATAGAGCTCTTCTTTGTTAACTGTATTTTCTTCATTTTAATCTACCAAATAGGCCACTATTGGTGGTTATTTTTGGGTGATGGAATTGTAGGTGATTTTACCTTCCTTCCATACCCTCTAAATTTTCTAAAATAAACATATTCTTATAACAAGAAAAATACATAACTTATCTTTAAAGGAACTGAATGGAGGGGCCGGCCCAGTGGCACAAGTGGTTAAGTGCGCACGCTCCGCTACAGCGGCCTGGGGTTTGCTGGTTCAGATCCCGGGCGCGCACCAACACACCACTTGTTAAGCACTGCTGTGGTGGCGTCCCATATAAAGCAGAGGAAGATGGGCACGGATGTTAGCCCAGGGCCAGTCTTCCTCAGCACCAAAAAAAAAAAAAAAAAAAAGAGGAGGATTGGCATTGGATGTTAGCTCAGGGTTGATCCTCCTCACCAAAAAAAAAAAAAAAAAAAAGAACTGAATGGAATAGAGAAAATGCTTTATCCTCCAAACATTTTTCAATAAACTTTTTATTTGTGTCAATAAAAATGATGCAGAATAACATGGATGAATCTCAAAAAAAAGTTATGCCAAGTGAAAGAAGCCTTATACAAAGCAGTACATATTATGTGATATATGAAAACAGTATATATACAATGTGATGAAAAATTGAAATGGATTAATTGATAGCTGATAAAACAAGTATAATAAAATTTAACAGTAAAATCTAAACGGTAGGCATATGAATATATACTATAAAATTCTTTCACCTTTGTTGTATGTTGAAAATTTTCACGAAAGATGTTGGAAAAAATCAGTTACTCCAAAGTCACATATTTTTAACTTTTTTTAAAGTGGCAATTTTACATACTTACAATTGACTACTTTAACAAATTAAGAAATATGTTTTTTTAAATGAAATTCTTGAATGATTGTCAAATATAAAACACAATTCTGTACCTGAGTCTATGGATTCACGTCTTGGTTTCTTCCTTTTGCCATGAAACATCTTCTCCTTTCTCTGAGTTTTCTACAAAAAAAAAAAAAACACGGCAAAGAATTTTATTTAAGAAAAGTTTTCTTTCTCTTAAAACATAATGATTAAGAAGACAATATTATGAAACACTGTCAGTTAATATTTTAGCTATAATTCTCATTTACTTCTAAGTTAATGTATTAATTGTATACTTCTAAGTTAATGTATTAATTGTATAAATTATCTAAATTAATATAAGGGAACATTAAAAAAATTAAACTGTCTCAAAATAAAAAGTAATTAAAACTTTCAGTTGGCTTTTAAAAGTTGTTGCTTTGGAGGAAGGTGAAGTTTTACATTATTTAAGATAATAATGTATGGAATCAGCTCAATTTCTGCTCCCAGCTATGATGAAGTAACAGCTTCTGAACTAGCTCTATTGCCATAAACAACCATAAAATGGGAGAATGAGGGTGACAACTTTATTCAGGCATTGGGCAATAGGCAAAACAAGACTGGGGAACTCAGAAGGTGAACGCTATGCCCTGCCCCTCCAGACTGGGGGACCACTTCCAGACGGCAGCACAGCAAGCTACGTCCAAGCAAAGCATGGTAATCCTACTCCACTGAGCAGGCAGAAGTCAGAGTACAGCAGCTGAAGCACTTGGAATAAGCTGCTCAGAGGAGAGCATCAGATGTCCAGGTGGAGGGTCCCCAAAATCCTTGACTGAGTACTCCACATGTGCAGGGTGAGACTATATCAAGTTTACTAGAAAGCGGCTATCATGGGGTTAATAATATAACAGGTAATAGAGGACAAGCAATGCTGGTGGAAATTAGATGCACAAAATGCAGCGACCTCATTAATGACTATTTAACACTGTCTATCTAGCTGAGCTAGCAGAAACTTAGGGGTAAGAACCATACTCTAGAGCATGCAAACTCAAACAGGGCAATATTGTTCCCAAAGCCTGGGGGGGTGGGGGGGAGTCTATTCCTTGTTTCCTCCAGCTTTGGTGGCTGTGGCATTCCTTAGCTTGTGGTCACATTACTTCAATCTCTGCCTCCATCTTCACATTGCCTGCTCCTTGTGTGTGTCTGTCTAACCTCCCTCTGCCTCTCCTATAAGGATACTTGTGATGATATTCACAGGCCACCCTCAAAACCCAGGATAATCTCCTGGAGTTAGGACCTGGACATATCTTTGGTGGGCATCATTCAGCCCACCACATATGGGCTTAACCACAGATTGTAAATGGCAAAAGAATGGTCAGTGAAATTGTAGACAAAGCAATAACAATTTATCCAATTTGCAGATCAGAAATAAAAAGAATTTGAAAAAAACAATCAGAGAGTCTTAGGAACCTGTGTGACAATACCAAATGACCCAAAATACGTATAATAAGAGTTCCAAAAGAAGAAAAGAGTGAGCGTGGAATAGAAAAATTATATTTGAAGAAATAATGACTGAAATTTTCTCCAACTTACAGATCCAAGAAGCTCAGTAAACTCCAAAGCAAGATAAAAACATATCTAGGCATATCATAGTTAAAATGCCAAAAACCAAGGAAAAAGCGAAAACCTTGACAGCAGCCAGAGAAAACGGACATAATCAACACACATGGGGACAAGGACAAACCTCAGAGACTGCTCATCGGAAGCAACAGAAACCAGAAGGCAACAGAACGACATATTTAAAGAGCTGAGGGAAAAACCGTCAACCCAGAATTCCATACCCAGTGAATACATCTTTAAAAACAGGGTGAATAATGACACTTTCAGCTAAACAAAATTTGAAAGAATTTATGCCAGCAGACCTGCACTGCACTAAAAGAAATGCTACAGGATGTTCTTAAGGCTGAAGAGAAAAGATGTCAGATGGAAACTCAGATCTACAGGAAAGAGATAAGAGAAGTGGAAAAGAAAAATACGTGGGTAAAAATAAAAACTACATATTTTTTTCTTCTCATAATTTCCTTAAAAGACAACTGTTTCAAGCAAAAATGACAACATTGTAAGGTTAGGTTTCAAGGTGTGTAGAAGTAAAATACGACAAAAATAGCACAGAGGATGATGGATGGACAAATGAAACTATAATATTGTCATGTAACAACATTCAAGTAGTGGGAAATAGTTAACTGTCATGAAGTACAATGTACGAAGTGGTAACACATTGATTCTAAATAGACTTTGCTAATTGAAGGGTTCATATTTTCAATCGAGGAGTAATCACTAAAAAATTAAGAGGTATAGCTAAGAAGACAAAAGAGGAAAGAAAATGGAATACCAAGATATATTCAATTAATCCAAACTTAGCAACAGAGGGACAAAAAACAACCCAAGGGAAAAATGGAAAACAATAAGTAGGATGGAGGCTTGAACCTAATCATATTTAAAGTTACATCAAACATAAATGGACATTTGGAGGGTCAAGAGAGGGACAAAACAGAAGAGATGAACAGAAAATAGAAAGATAACAGACTTAAACCTAACCATATCAATAACTACATCACAAGTAAATGAACTAAACATTCCAATTACAACGTAAAGACTGTCAAACTGGATAACTATTTGCTGTTCTACAAGAGATACACTTTAAGTTTAAAGACAAAACCAGGAGCATCACAGCTGAATCAGATGTTCCTTGTTTGTGTCTCCCACCTCAACAACAATTTGGAATCCACCCACAAATAAAAGCGCCTTTATGGGAGCTGTGGGATCCAGCACCATATGTCAAGGGACCCATGACATATGGGAGGAGTCTTGCCCACCCATGCATTGGGTAATAGGCATACAGACCTCTGTCTTGGCTATGGACCCCGCAGTGGCCTGTGAACTGGCTCTAGCCTCTCTCAGCCACAGTCTGGGAGCTCCTGGAAAACACCACCTTAGACAATCACTCATGGATGAGAAAGACTTTGTAGAAGTCCAGGTTTCCAGAGGAGAAGTTCTGGTACATGGTTGGAGCAAAAAAAATACAGGTTTGGACATACTGGAGAGGGTAAGAGGAACAGTTTGACTACCTGCATGAGCCCTCCCCCACGGCAGCACAGCTTAGGGCCAAGACAGATCTTCTTGGCCCGAGATTTCTCCTGTGGGGTAAAGTGAGAGCACGTGAGCAAGAGCCCGGCTTCCCCAGCTGTGTGCCACGCTGCCAAAGAGACTCATGCCTCTCTCACCTCATCCAGAACACTGGGTCATGAGCTGCATGACTGGGGGCGGGAAAAGGCTGCAAGAGTGGCACAAAGGACACTCAGAGGGCATTAAAGGGATGCAGATCCTAACTGAATTGTGGATTTCATCAAGAAGGCCACCCATGAGCTGCTAGGAATGACTTGCCTGTGTATCCCAACTGGCCCATGAGCACCCCCAGAGCTCCATGCCTCACCAATACACACCCCCACCCTGTGGTCAACTCCCTATGCACACTCCTGATGGTAACACAAGAGGGAGCTTTGCCAGGTGGCTAGTAACCACACACAAAAAGTCAGCTTGAATCTGTGGGCCAGGGAGACACTACAAACTTGAGCTTTAGTACCACCTTTGGGAAAACAAAAGAGAGGCTGTCACACTCAGCCTGGTGTGTTACAAGATCAAGAGAAAACAAACAGCTTAAGAACTCTGCCACAAGAGGGAGCAAGAAGCATGGAGAAGGTATACCCACCCATAGAAGGTCTGAGAAAGTCTCAGAATCCCTAGGTCTGATGGAAGGTACTTCTCTCCCAAAGGCAGTTAGTAAGGATGGGAGGAGGTGACTGCTACTTCAAATGTAAAGACAGAAACGCAAAACTTCAAGGAACATGAGAAATCAAGCAAACATGACACCAAAGGATCACAATAATCTTCCAGTAATCAATCTCAAAGACATGAGATCTGCAATTTTACCAATAAAGAATTCAACATAGCTGTTTTAAGGAAACGCAATGAGCTACAAGAAAACACAGAAAGACAATTCAACAAAATCAGGAAAACAAGACATGAACAAAATGAGAAGTTTAACAAAGAGACAGAAATCACTAAAAAGAGCCAAACAGAAATTCTGGAGCTGAAGAATACAATGAATTAAATGAAAAATGCAACAGAGAGCAAGAACATCAGAATGAATCAAGCAGAAGAAATAATCTATGAGTTAGAAGACAGGAACTTTGATATTATCCAATCAGAAAAACACAAACAAAAAACTGAAAAAGAGTGAAGACAGCCTACATTATCTATGGGATACCAACAAAAGAAACAACTTGCGAATTATTGGAGTTCCTGAAGAAGAGAGGGAGAAGGGGGCAGAAAGCTTATTTAAAAAAATAATGGCTGAGAACTTCCCAAATCTGGTGAGAGATTTGGACATCTAAGTTCTGAAGCTCACAGTTCACTAAACAAACTTAACCAAAAGAGATCCTCTCCAAGACACGGTATAATAAAATCATCAAAAATCAAAGACAAAGAGAGAATCTTAAAAGCAGCAAGAGAAAAGAAGCTTGAAATTTACAAGGGAACCCCTGTAAGGCTATCGGTGAATTTCTCAGCAGAAACCTAACAGGACAGGAGAGACGGGGAGGATACATTCGAAAGGCTGAAAGAAAAAAACTGCCAACCAAGAATAGTCTATCTGGCACAGTTATCCTTCAGAAATGAAGGAGAGATAAAGACTTTCACTAGTAAACAAAAGCTGAGGGAGTTTATCACCACTAGACTTGCCTTACAAGAAATGCAGGAAGGAGATCTTTAAGTTGAAATGAAAGGCTGCTAATGTGTAATATGAAAATATACAACACACTGGTAAAGGTAAGTATATAGTCAAATTCAGAACACACTAATACTGTAATACAGTGGTGTGTTAACCACTTAACTCTAGTATAAAGGTCAAAGGACGAGTACTAAAAGATAGTTATAGTTACAATAATTTGTTAATGAATACACAGTAGAAAAAGAGGTAAATTATGACATCAAAAACAAAAAAGGGTAGAGTAAAAGGGTAGAATTTTTACATGCAATCAAAGTTAGGTGGTCATCAGCATAAAATAGACTGTTACATATATTATAAAACTATTTTATATACAACTATAAATATGTATATGTCTTATGTAAGCCTCACAGTAACAACAAAGCAAAAACCTACAGTAAATTTACAAGAGATAGAAAATCAAAGCTTACCACTACAGGAAATCATCAATTCACAAAGAAAGACAGCAAGAGAGGAAAAAAGGAACAAGGAAACTACAAAATAGCCAGAAAACAATAAGATGGCATTAGAAAGTCCTTACTTATCAATAATTACTCTAAATGTAAATGGATTGAATTCTCCAATCAAAAGGCATAGAGTGGCTGGATGGATAAAAAAAAAAAGACCCAACTATACGATGCAAGAGGCTCACTTCAGCTGTAAGGACACACATAGGCTCAAAGTGAAGGGATGGAAAAACATGTTCCATGCAAGTAGAAACTGAAAGAGAGGAGGGATAGCTATAATTATATCAGACAAAATAGACTTTAAGCCAAAAACAGTAACAAGAGACAAAGAAGGTTATTATATAATGATAAACGGGTCAATTCATCAAGAAGATATAACAATCATAAGTGTATATATATATATATATATATATGCACCCAACATTGAAGCACCTAAATATATTAAGCAATACTAACAGATAAGAAGGGAGAAAGACAACAACACAGTAATAACAGGGACCTTCAATATCCTACTCTTTTTTTTTTGTGATTCCTCAAAAAATTAAAAACAGAACTAGATATATGATCTGGCAATCCCACTTCTGGGTACATACCCAAAAGGAACGAAAACAGGATCTCGAAGAGATTTCTGCACTCCCACGTTCATTGTAGCATTATTCACAATAGCCAAAATATGGAAACAACCTAAGCGTACATCTATGGATAATTGATAAAGAAGATGTGGTATATATACGTACAACAGAATATTATTCAGTCACAAGAAAGAAGGAAATTCTAACATTTGTGACAACACAGATGGACCTTGAGGGCATCGTGCTAAGTGAAATAAGTCAAAGAAAGACAGATATTGAATGATCTCACTTATATGTGGAATCTAAAAAAGTGAACTCATAGAAAGAGAGAGTAAATGGTGGTTACCAGCAGCTGGGGATTGGAAGAAATGGGGAGATATTGGTCAAAAGGTATGAACTTCCAGTTATAAGATGAATAAGTTCTAGGAATCTAACGTACAGCATGGTGATTAGAGTTAACAATACTGTATTATATACTTGAAAGTTGCTAAGAGAGTAAATCCTAAATGTTCTCACCTCAAAAAAGATATAGTAATTATGTGAAGTTATGGAGGTGTTAACTAATGCTACTGGTAATTATTTTGCAATATATAAGTGTATCAAATCAACACACTGTACACCTTAAATTTACCCAATGTTATGTGTCTATTATATCTCAATAAAGCTGGAAAAAAAAAGACAAAAACAGGTTGAAAGAAAATGCATGAAAAAAGATTTACCTTGCAAAGAGCATAAGAAAGCTTCTGGGGCCATATTAATATCACACAATATAGATTTCAAGACAAAAAAGTATTAGAAGAAATTAAAGGGGAGCATTTCATAGTAATAGAAGCCATTCATCAAGAAGACAACCTTAAATAAGTATGCAATTAAAAACAGAGCTTCTGTACTTTAGATAATAGCATTATACCAACGTTCATTTCCTGGTTTTAATCACTGTACTTTGGTTATGTGAGGTGTAAGAATTAGATGAAGCTGGGTAAAAAACATGTGGGAACTTTCTGAACTATTTTTGCAATTTTTCTGTAAGTCTAAAATTAAAAAACAATCAAATAACATATCTTCAAAATTCATGACACAAAACATCAGAGAACTAAAGAAAATCCACAAAATTGCGATGTTAAAAAACATCCCTTCTTTGTAATCAAGTGGATCATTCTCCATATATCCAACAAGGGGTTAATCTCCAAACTATATACAAAACACATACAACTCAACAACAAAAAAATGAACAACCCAATCAAAAAATGGGCAGAGGATATGAACATTTTTTCAAAGAAGATAAACAGATGGCACATAAAAAGATGTTCAACATCATTAATTATCAGGGAAACGGAAATCAAAACTATAATGAGATATCACCTCACACCCATCAGAATGGCTACAATTAACAAGACAAGAAATAACAACTGTTGGAGAGGATGTGGAGAAAAGGGAACCCTCATACACTGCTGCTGGGAATGTAAATTGGTGCAGCCACCATGGAAAACAGTATGGAGATTTCCCAAAAAATTAGAAATAGAAATACCATATGACCCAGCTATCCCACTACTGGGTATTTATGCAAAGAACATGAAATCAACAATTCAAAGAGATTTATGCATCCCTATGTTCACTGCAGCATTATTCACAATAGCCAAGACATGGAAGCGACCTAAGTGCCCATCAACGGATGAATGGATAAAGAAGATATGGTATATATATACAATGGAATACTACTCAGCCATAAAAAAAGACAAAATTGTGCCATCTGCAACAACATAGATGGCCCTTGAGGGTACTATATTAAGCAAAATAAGTCAGAGAGAGACAAATACCATATGATTTCACTCATATGTGGAAGATAAACACACAGATAAGGAGAACAGATTAGTGGTTACCAGAGGGGAAGGGGGTGAGGGGAGGGCGAAAGGGGTGAAGGGGCACGTATGTATGGTGACGGATAAAAATTAGACTTTTGGTGGTGAACACAACGCAGTCTAGACAGAAACTGAAATATAATAACGTACACCTGAAGTGTACACAATGTTATAAGCCAATATGACCTTAATAAAAAGAAAAGACTATAAGGAGACATAATATCTGAGCTACACTATCAATCAACTTGACCTCAGTTGACACTCACAGAATATCACACCAAACAACTGCCAGTTCAAGTTTACATGGGATGTTCACCAAGACAGACCCACAAGAGGCGGAACAACATGTATAATATGCTTCTATTTGTGTGAAAAGGGGGAATTCAAAGAAGAAAATATATTCCTATTTGTTTACATGGGCAGAAGGAAAATCTGGAAGGATACATAAGAAACTAGTTATAAAGTTACCTGTGTGTATGTTCAATGGGTGGGGAAGTGGAAAGTGGAAGATGAGGTGGCAGGAACATCCTACTATATTTAAAAAAATGTCTGGGGGCCGGCCCTGTGACGTAGTGGTTAAGTGTGCAAGCTCCGCTGCGGCGGCCCGGGGTTCGCAGGTTCAGATCCTGGGTGCGCACTGACGCCCGCATGTCAAGCCATGCTGTGCCGGCATCGCATATAAAGTGAAGGAAGATGGGCACGGATGTTAGCCCACGGCCAGTCTTCCTCATCAAAAAGGGGAGGATTGGCGACAGATGTTAGCTCAGGGCTAATCTTCCTCACAAAAAAAAAAAAAGTTTGAACATGAGAATGAATTATTTATTCAAACCATTAAACCAACTGAATTAATAAAATGTCATATTAAGAGCCTGGCCAAAAGATATGTCAAGAATCTTATAACAGAACACATATGACCAGAAATCTTATCACAGTAAGTTTTTTTCTAAGGAAATGATCAAGGGTATGCACAAAGATTTAGCCAGAAAGAAGTTCAAAGAACTCAAAATGTTTTAAGTTGCAACCATTCCTTAGTAAGAGATTAACTAAACTATGGCACATTCATGAATGAAACGTCACGTATTCATTAAAATGGCATTGCAGAATTCTTAATGACAAGGATACAGTCCCACTTAAGGTGAGCAAAGCTCAGCTAAAGGACTGAAGAGTACAGACCTAAAAACCTGGCGGTTATTTTTGGGTGATGGATTTGTAGGTGATTTTATCTTCCTTTCCATAGCTTCTAAATTTTCTTTCTTTTTTGTTTTTTTTGTGAGGGAGATCAGCCCTGAGCTAACATCCATGCTAATCCTCCTCTTTTTGCTGAGAAAGACCGGCTCTGAGCTAACATCTATTGCCAATCCTCCTCCTTCTTTTTTTTTCCCCAAAGCCCCAGTGGATAGTTGTATGTCATAGTTGCATATCCTTCTAGTTGCTGTATGTGGGACGCAGCCTCAGCATGGCCGGAGAAGCGGTGCATTGGTGTGCGCCCGGGATCAGAAACCGGGCCGCCAGTAGCGAAGTGCATGCACTTAACCGCTAAGCCACCGGGCCGGCCCTAAATTTTCTAAAACAAACATTTTTATAACAAGAAAAATATAAAACTTATGTTTTAAAAGAACTGAAGGAAAGAGAGAAAATGCTTTGTTTTCCCCCTAAACATTTTCAATCAACTTTTTCTTATCTCCAAGGGGATGGCAGACACTCTCTTACCGGTTGACTTTCTGTTGCCAGGGTCTCCTCTTCAACAGAGGACTCTGCACTAAGGGGTCCTACCTTTGTACGAGTGACCGATGCCCCTGGTTTCTCTGCAGGTTCTGAAGATGCTGCAGCTGGAACAGCTTCAGGTTGTTGTGGACTTGTTTTCTCCGCTGGTTTAACTTTTCTTCTTATATCACTTTCTTCACTGCTTTCAGATTCATCACTAATGGGCTTGCGTTTTCTTTCTGACTATGTCAAGAAAACAGCATTACTGGTTTAGAAAATACAAATGCCTATCATTCTTATTGTAATAGTAGATAACTGTCAAGTCCACATGTCTCATTGCTAAACTTCAAGACTGAACACAGCAGGAAGATGGCAACATGATTAGTGGATAGGATGGGACATCCAGATTAAAGAGCTCCAAATAAACACTCCCAACAACACTCCGCCTTTGTTAAATCACAGTCTAAACACATTACATGTACACTATGAAAACTGACATGGTACGTAGAAATTTGAGACCTCTGTAATGAAAAATGCTTCAGATATAAAAATATTTCACTTTTTATTATAAAAGTATCTTCTAAAACAATATTCTTTCTCTTTGTTGCGCTAGAACATTTTCTCTATTTGCATCCAATCTAAACGGGATATGAAATATTTTACAGAACATTTTCTCTGCTTGCATCCAATCTAAAGAGGATATGAAATATCTTACAAATTAAGATAGAAAACACTCCTACATACCTTTCTTGCGCTAATTATCACAGACTCGTTTTCACTTGCTTCAATTTCAGAAGTGTTCGAACTGTACCAAAGAACAAGCCATCAATATCTTGCACACATTTCATTTTTATTCACATATGTCTTCCATAAGTTGCTTGTCCAACAGAAAACAAGCTCAATGTAATGAGGAGATTTCCCCCTTGTCATGGGCAGGCCTGCCACCTTCCCAGATTTGCTGGTCATCTCCCACATCTTCCCACACCCAGGCCACATCAGCTTATCCTTGGCAGGCAGCTAAGCGTCCCATTACTGCAGCACCTCGTGGTTGTGTCTGAGCACTGCACCTTCCTCCATGTAACCACTTCCAGGTGGATCGGCCATTTTTTTACTAAAAGCGAATCCACAGACACCAGGCCCATCATTAGGAGACATAACAGGAATACCTTCTTTTTTCCTTTGAAAAGGAAAAAATAACCCTAAACTTCTGATGAGACATAAGAGTTCTTTAATTTTTTCATTCAGTTCAATACAACAAACATTTATTTAACACCAATCTCAAAATACAAAAGCACAGTGAATAAAATTATTTTAAAAATGAGAAGCCTTCCTTCAATGGGTTCGCTGTCTAGTAGGAAGGCCAGAGACAGCGCGGGCCTGGTCATTTCTGCCCCATACAGGACTCCTCTGATGGGCACTCTGTCCTCCAGAGCTCCCCAGTGGGTCGGCAGGAACTGCGAGGGCTGCATTGTAGTCCGAGGCCACTTCGGCCCAGTCCTGACTCTTCCCCCTTTCACTTTCATAGGTATTACTACAAAGGCCCTTCAATTCTTACTCTGCCTCAGTGTCTACTTACCCGAGGATCCAAACTGGCACAGATGCCGTCTATGCCATGCATACAGGCAATGCGAGGCTCTTAAAAGGTGGGAGGCATGACAGTGAGATAAGCCTTGCATTCTAGAAAGATCACGCTGGAAGCTGTGTGAGCAGGTGGGTGGACCAGAGGAGAAAGAGCGATTCCGGAAACAAGGAGACCAGGCAGGAAACTACTGCAGGAGTGCTGGTGAGGGTAGCAGGTGCCTAACCTACAGCAGCTGCAGGCAGGTGGCAGGGCTACAGAGAGGGAAAAGTGGATGCTCGAGGCAGTCACAGGCTCGGACAAACAGGATCGGTCAGAGAGCAGAAGATACCAGGAATGACTCCCAGATTGCTTTTTTGGGTGACTAGGTGACAGCAGGTCCATTAACATAGAAAACACCAGAGGAGCTTGTTGACACTGGACGAGGGAGAAAAGGACTGAGCTTGGTTTTGCCTTTGCTGAGTCCGAGGTGCCTGCAGGCCTCTAGGGAAAATGGCCAAGATGCAGGACGTCTTGGGCCTCGTGAGAAAGGCCGGGTGACAGAGCGACCTGGTGAACAGCGGCATACGGGTAATTAAAACCCTGAGAGTAACGGGGCCGGGGGGGGGGGTGGAGAGGAGAGGGCGAAGAGCAGAATCGCTACATGTAAAGAGGAGAGAGGGAGGGAGAAGGTCTAGGAAGGAAGAACAGAACATCCTCGGTGAGGATTTGGGGCCTGGATGATGATGCCTCCATGAGACCTAGGAAATGTTGCTGGTCTCTCTCTCTCTCTCCAGAGCAAACTTTCTGCCCTGACTTCCTTTTGTATCCACATACAAACCCTGTCTAACCCAAACATTTTTTGTTTGGACTTATCACACCACCAAAACCAAGATTACCAGGAATGTCCATACTGTTAAATGCAGTGCACGTGTTCAGTCCTTACCTCACTTGCTTTTCAACTGCACTTGACCCCCCGATACACATGCATGCACGCACATGCACACACGCACACACACAATCCCCCCACTACTGTGAACAAACATTGTCCTGGTTTTCTTCTTTCCCCTCTAGCTACTTTTATTCTCTCTCCTCTGCAAGCTCCTTCTCTAGGCGGGTTTTCGTGAGGGTTGGTCCCAGGTCCTTGCCTTCTCTCAGGCCACCATCTCTCCCGTGAGCTCTCATCCACGGCCACACCCATCCATGCACACCACTTCTATGCAGACAACTTCAGTCTGAACTCCAGCTTAGCCCTCTTCTCTGGGCTTCAGACCCAAGTATACAACAATCTCTTTGAGATCTACATACCAAATTCGTGATCACCTGATAACGACAGGGTTACTCAATCTCCTGGTAACCCCTACCTTACTTAGCCAATGGCACTATCATCAATCCATTTACACGAGCCAGAAAGCCACAAGTTGTCTCTGACAGCAACTCCTCCCCACCCTCCTATATGCCACCCATCACTAAGCCCTGCGGATTTGCTTCCTAACTATTTCTTGAACCCATCCACTTATCTCCATCTCTGTCACAATTACCCTAGTCCTCCCTGCCCCAGACCACTAACACAGCTTCAAAACTGGTCTCTCCATTCCATTCTTGCCTCTCTCAAATCCATTCTCCACACAGCAACCACAGTGATACTTTTTTGTGTGTGTGAGGAAGATCAGCCCTGAGCTAACATCTGTCAATCCTCCTCTTTTTTTTGCTGAGGAAGACTGGCCCTGGGCTAACATCCGTGCCCATCTTCCTCTACTTTATATGGGATGCCGCCAAAGCATGGCTTGACAAAGTGGTGCGTTGGTGCACACCCGGGATCCGAACCGGCGAACCCTGGGCCACCGCAGTGGAGCGCACACACTTAACCGCTTGCGCCACTGGGCCGGCCCCCAGGGTGATAATTTTTTTTTTGTGAGGAAGATCAGCCCTGAGCTAACATCCATGCTAATCCTCCTCTTTTTGCTGAGGAAGACCGGCTCTGAGCTAACATCTATTGCCAAACCTCCTCCTTTTTCTCCCCAAAGCCCCAGTAGATAGTTGTATATCACAGCTGCACATCCTTCTAGTTGCTGTATGTGGGACGCGCCCTCAGCATGGCTGGACAAGCAGTGCGTCGGTGCATACCTGGGATCCGAACCTGGGCCGCCAGTAGCGGAGCGTGCACACTTAACCGCTAAGCTACGGGGCAGCCCCAGGGTGATAATTTTTAAATGCAGAACTAACTATGTCACCCAGGCTTAAAATTCTTCAACTGTTGAGGATAATGACAAGTTCCTTACCAAGTTTATGAGATAAGATTAGATATGGCTGCAAATGGTAGAAAATACACCCCCAAAATGGTTTAAATGAGATACTTTATTTCCCTCTCAACAAAACTTCAGAGACAATTCAGGGCTGGTATAGCAGCCTCCCATCATCAGAGCCCAGATTCCTTCCATCTTATTGCTCCATTTTCTAGCATGCTACCTCATGGTCCAAGACAGTTGCTCAAGCTTCAGCTGTCACATCCCACTCCAACCATAAGGAAGAAGGAAGGAAAAAGAAGGGCACAATCCTCCCTTGAAAGACACTGCCAGAAGTTGCAGGTACTTCTTTGGCTAACATTTAATCATATAGACATCTTAGCTGCAAGAGAAGGTAGGAAATATATTCTTTGTTCTGACAGCCACGTGTTCAGCTAAAATCAAACATTCTATCACCAAGGAAGAAGGGGAAGACATTGAGGCAGACAACTAGCAATCTCTCCCAATCATGACATTCAAAGTAATTACCATCTTGCAATGTGTTCCTCTTCTTCATCCTGTTTACTTTGAGGCATCCCAGATTTTTTCAGTCCCACAGACTCACCATGCTTCCTCCCACCACAGGACCTTTATACATGCTATTCCCCTCGTATGGAATGTTCCTCACTCCACCCCTCATCAACCTAACTCCTACTCATAGCATCACACCCATCCCTATATGTGATTTGTCCGTGATTCTTCATTAATATCTATTGCTCCATAGGCTCCATGAGGACAAGGATTATGTCCATTTTGAGTTATTATTATAAACCAAGAGCCTAACACAGTGCCTGGTATGTAGTCAGTGCTCAATAAATGTTTGTTGAAAAAATACCAATAACAAAAAGCTAACATTGGAAGGTTTACTATGTGTCAGCCTGTTTTAAGAGCTTAAGAGGATAAATTCATCTTAAAACAATCATATAAAGTAGGTTGTATTATTATCCCACTTTCCAGATGAAGGAACCTAGAAGTTAAATGTCTTTCCCAAGGTCACAGACTTAGTAGTGGCAGAACAGGTTTTTGAACCAGCACAGTGTGTTCAGGGCCAGTCACCTTAACCATGACACCACTCTTACACGGCATGGATGAAGAACGAACTCAAATATTCACTGAATGCCTACCATGTGCCAGGTGTTCTATAGCAGAGAACAGAACAAAGTCCTGCTCTCTGAAAGCTACCTCTATTGGGGAGAGACAATGAACAAATTAAAAAATGACATAAAATATTGATTGGGTAGAGATAAATGCTATGAGAAAAAGAACAGAGTAAAGGAAATATATTGATGAAGAAAGGCAATATTTTCTATGAGGTATCAGAGCAGACTGCTGTGATCAGGTGATATCTGAAATCTGAAAGGAAGTGGGGAGCGAGCCATACAGATATGCAGAGGAAGATATATGGAATCCAGGCACAGAGAACAGTACATGCAAAAGCCCTGAGGTGGTACATATTTAAGAATGTGACACTGACATGATGCTCAGTGAAATAAGCCAGTCACAGAAGGACAAATACCACATGATTCCGCCCATATGAGGTATCTAAAATAGGCAAATTCATAGAATCAAAGAGTAGAACGGCGGTTGCCAGGGGCTGGGGAAATGGAAAACTGCTAGTCAACAGGCATAAATTTTCAGTTAGGCAAGATGAGTGAGTTCTAGAGACCTTCTATACAACATGGTGCCTATAGCGAACAATACTATATTGTACACTTGAAGATTTGTTAAGAGGGTAGATCTCATGTTGAATGTTCTTACCATAATAAATAAAATTTTTAAAACATAAATGAAAAAATAAAAAAAAAGACAAGCCAAACAACATTATTTAAATGCTATTTTCCATAGACACACTCCAAACACAATGACACAAAGTTTAAAAATGCAGGATAGGGGGCCGGCCCTGTGGCGTAGTGGTTAAGTTTGCGTGCTCCACTTCAGCAGCCCGGGGTTTGCAGGTTCGGATCCCAGGCATGGACATATGCATCACTTATCAAGCCATGCTGTGGAGGCGTCCCATATAAAGCAGAGGAAGATGGGCACGGATGTTAGCCCAGGGCCAGTCTTCCTCGGCAAAAGGAGGAGGTTTGGCAACAGATGTTAGCTCAGGGCTAATCTTCCCCCCACACAAAAAAATGCAGGATGGAAAAAAATACTAAGTAGAAACATTTCAAAAAAAAAAAAAGAATTTGAAGATCAGCAAGGAGGCCAAACCAAGTAGGTTTTTTTTTTTGATCCCAGGAATGCAAAGAATTTAATACAGGAAATCTATTCATGTAGATCAAATGAATAAAAAACATATAATTTTCCTAATAGATTAATTCTGACAAAATTCATACCTTATTCTTTTTTTTTTAATGGTAGTACTAGGTATCTTCATCTTGTTTTTTATTTTATTTTTATTTTATATATTTATTTATTTATTGCTGGGAAAGATTTGCCCTGAGCTAACAACTGTTGCCAGTCTTCCTCTCTGTCTTTTTTTTTCCCCTCCCCAAAGCCCCACTACATAGTTGTATATTCTAGTTGTAAGTCATTCTAGTTCTTCTATGTGAGCCGCCACCACAGCGTGGCTACTGACAGACGAGTGGTGTGGTTCGGTGCCTGGGAACTGAACCCAGCCCATGGAAGTGGAGTGTGCCAAACTTGAACCGCTAGGCCATCAGGGCTGGCTCCATACGTTATTCTTAAGTATCCTTAATAGGGTATTCTTAGGGACAATGTTTTATTCCTTATTTTCCAACATCTAGCATAGTATTTGGCACACAGTAAATATTTAATGTTATAAAATAGAATAGATTAAAAAATTAATTCCTACTAGTAAAAAATTAATGCAAGAAATTCATAGCTTTCCTACATACAATCAACCACAACAAAAAAGATAAATGTAAGAAAAGACCTCATTTATGATAAAAACAAAAAAAGACAAATTTCCTTGGAATAAACTTAAGAAATGTACAAAATCTATGTGAATAAAAATGAAAACAGCACTAAAGCACACAAAGAACTGGAACGAATGGAAAGGCGTTTGCTCATCATCATACAAACATCCACTCCCCCTAGTCTAATTTATAAATTTAACTCAACCCAATAAAGACCACAATAGTTTCTTTGCTTTTAACAAGTTGATCTTAAAATTCATATAAAAAACAAACAAGGATAGACAACAAAACTCTGTAAAGAAGCTCAATGAGGGAGCAACTGGCACTACCAGATACTCCAAACGTTACAAAGCCTCAGTAATTAAAGAGGACAACAGTGGAGCATGACTAGATAGAAGACCACCAAAAGAGAACAGAAATTCTAGAAACAGACGCAAATACAGATGGAATTTAATATGTAAGAAAGGTGACATCTCAAACCAGTAGAGGAAAGACAGGTCATTTGATAAATGGATCTGAGACAGTGGAGTAGCCATCTAGAAAAAAGAACACAAGTTGTATCCATACCTCACACCTTACAAAAGGATAGAAAGGATCAAAGATGTCAACATAAAAAGAAGTCATAAAAGTTCTATGATGGGAATTGATTAACTATGAGTCAAAATCCCTAACCCCTAAAGAAAGATACTGATAAATGTATCAATGCATCTATACAGAAACAAAAAATTTCCATGTGAAAAAACACCATTCGGTGTTCTGTCAAAAGACAGATGGACAAACTAGTGAAAAAAAAAAATCTATTACATCAGGTTAATTTCACTAATGTTTAATGAAGTCCTAGAAGTCAAGAAGAAAATGACCAACACCTACTAGAAGAACGGAAAAAGGATATAACGAGTTTGCAGAAAGAGAAACTCAAGAGCTTTTAAACATATGAACAGATGCTGCTCAACTGAGTCATAAGAAAAATACAAACGAGAACTGGACTGAGATAGCCCTTTACCGCGTTAGCAAAAATGCAAGTTTGAGGGGCTGGCCTGGTGGCATAGAGGTTAAGTTCGCATGCTCTGCTTTGGCGGCCCAGGGTTCACAGGTTCGGATCCCGGGTGCGGACCTACACACCACTCATCAAGCCATGATGTGGCAGGTGTCTCACATATAAAATGGAGGAAGATGGGCACACATGTTAGCTCAGGGCCAATCTTCCTCAGCAAAAAGAGGAGGATTGGCAACAGATGTTAGCTCAGGGCCAATCTTCCTCACCAAAAACAAATGCAAGTTTGATGCCACTCTGGTGGCAATAACTATAAAAACTACTAACACACATTTCATTTAACCCAGGATTTCCTTTTATGAATATATCCTATAAATGCAGAGGCACATGTGTGAAATGGCATATGTACCAGGTTACTGACCACAACACTGTTGGTGACAGCAGTAGACTGAAAACCACCCAATTGCCTGTTGATACGGGACTGGGTAAATAAACTGTGGAATATCTCATATCCATATATGAGAAAGCTCCATATGTATTGATATGTAAAGATCTCCAAGACATATTAAGTGAAAAAAGCTAGGCAGCAAGGTATACTACCTTTTGTATATAAGAAAGGTTAAAAATCTGTATTCTTATTTAGTTTTACATGCACAAAGAAACTGTGACAGGACATATAAGAAATTAATAGTGGAGGAGAGGGAGAAGTGGGTGCAGGAGCTGGGCGATGGTAGAGATGAGACAAAGACTTTTTATTATAAACCTTTTTATATGTTTAAACCATGTGAATGTGCTACCTATTCAAAAAATCCCTCTTTGAAAATCACCTTCACTGCTGTTTAAAGTGAAGTGTGTGTTTTTCCAAATATTTGGCTTTTATTCTTGATTTTTCAGTAACATCTCATAGAAAAACTGGAGTCTCCAGGATAACCAAGAACCATAAACCTTCCCTAATGCTGATAACCTCCAGGAGACTTCCTAATTGAGATTTCTGCCTAAGTGGGAAATTTGTTTTAAAAATGCAGTTTTGCTACTTTCAAAATATATTCAATCACTAGAACTGACCTATTACCTAACAGAGGTTCTTAAGTCAAGGATCTGCTCTAGCTAATAATTTATAATTAGTACTAAAGTTACTGACGAGTTCATCATTATATAAGTTGTTCTCGAGTTGTCTCTATGGAGTTATTTTTACTTGATTTACCTGACCCAGGCCTTCATATAAATTTGTAAAACTCAAACCAATGCTCCTTACAGATAACACACCCAAAATATACAACAGACTTCGTAGTCCCTTTGTAACTATCAGCCTGTCTCCCCTACTCCCACCTTGCACTGAAGAACATTTCTTTTGTGACAATTAAGAGAATCTGTAGGGCCGGCCCCATGGCTTAGCGGTTAAGTGCGCGCGCTCCGCTGCTGGCGGGCCAGGTTCGGATCCCGGGTGCGCACCCACGCACCGCTTCTCTGGCCATGCTGGGGCCGCGTCCCACATACAGCAACTGGAAGGCTGTGCAACTATGACATACAACTATCTACTGGGGCTTTGGGGGGAAAAATAAATAAATAAAAAAAAATTAAAAAAAAAAAAAAAAGAGAATCTGTAAATTAAAGAGATCTTTCAAAATCACCTAAAATTCTATGCTCATAAAGCCTCCCCCCGCCTTATTTCTTTTTTTTTTTTTTTTTTTTGTGAGGAGATCAGCCCTGAGCTAACATCCGCCAATCCTCCTCTTTTTTTTGCTGAGGAAGACGGCCCTGGGCTAACATCGGTGCCCATCTTCCTCCACTTTATATGGGACGCCGCCACAGCATGGCTTACCAAGCAGTGCGTCGGTGTGCGCCCGGGATCCGAACCAGCGAACCCCGGGCCGCCGCAGCGGAGCGCGCGCACTTAACCGCTTGCGCCACCGGGCCGGCCCCTCCCCCTTATTTCTTTTACCGCAAAGATGACCAATGTCACAGGCATGTTTTCTAGGATAATCAGGTGTCAATTATGTCAATTTTAATTAGTTATTGTAAGTAACGTCAATTATTGAACAATTAAGTTTTTATGTTCCAGTTCTCTTGAGGCAAAATAACCTGGCTCCGAAAAGATCTTTAAAAAGTTTTAATTTTATAAGCTTCTATCTTAAAGAGTTCCTCAGAAACTCCATTAACCATGAATAAACAATTGCTTGAGACATAACCATACCTTCTTTTCGCTTCTTTTCCTTGAGGAGTCGAAGGGATGGATGACCCACAGTGCTTGGAGAATTCTTCTTCATCAGCATATATAGCAGTGCTGTGTAAGGGAGGGTCTACAAAAGAAAAAAAAAAGTACAAAGTCTGGCTGTTTGGGCAGTATTTATGTTTGTTCCCTTACAACGGAGTACAAAGCAGTCTTTGTTTAAATGGCTAACAAAATCAAAATCAGTTACACAGGCGACTTCTCAGATGATTTTAATCTCACTCCTCGACAATGAAAAATTTAAACCATTTCACAAATAAATACATGGATACTAATCAATCATACCCTGTATTACTGTACTTATATACTATACAGAAATTTTTTAATGAGATAAAAGATAAATATAAACAGGAGTTTGGCATTCTTTTTCCTCATCCAATGGAGTGTGACACACTCTCCTTGGGAGACCACTGCATTAGTTATAAACTCTAAGGCTTATTGGGTCACTCTCGTGACTCTATCACCTCACAAAGTGCCTAGCATAGGGCAGGCACTCAATATTTGTGAATGAATGAACCTCTGGGGAGGGATTCCAGTTCTCTCTCACTTCCTCTCCTCTCTATTTTACTCTGCATTGCTAGAGCCTTTAGCTAGCATAAAAAGTTAACTGGAATGAGGAAGAAGATAAAAAAGGAGACCAAGTGGCCTTGGTGGAAAGGCACAAAAAGAAGATGCTAAGAGGAGGAGGATGCTCCTAAAGAGGAGTAGGAGGAGAGACCTCAGCACACTGGGTCAGGCTCAGGGCAGGGGTGGAGAACTTGTGGGGAGGAAGGTAGGTGGCCAACAGCGGCGGAGTTGAATTGCTGCAGGGGAGCCTGCTAACAGCCAGGCAACTACTTCTTCATGCTCAAATTTTAGCATGATGGTGCAAATTTAAATGCCATGCTTTCAAATAAACAGCTGCTTAAATAATGAACATAACTGCACAATTTTAAAGTTAGTAATATACTTTGTATTGTCCTCAACTAGGCCAAGGGATTTATTTACTCTACTACTATGAATAACAAGGAAAAAAAGAGAAATAGACCAATCCCGAATCTCCATATGTAACTAGTCGTAGAAACTGGACTCTTACAACTCAACAATAAAAAGATAAATAACCCAATTTAAAAATGGGCAAAAGACTTGAAGAGACATGTCCTCAAAGAAGATATACCAATGTCCAATAAGCGCATGAAGAGATGCCCAATATCATTAGTCACTAGGGAAATACAACTCAAAACTACAATGAGATACCACTTCACACCCGTTAGGATGGCTATTATCAAAAAAACAGAAAGCATCAAGTGAGCATGTAGAGAAATAGGAACACCTGAGCACTGCTAGTGGGAATATTAAATGGTGCAGCCACTGTGAAAAATGGCATGGTGATTCCTCAAAAAATTGGATTTAGAATTACCATATGACCCAGCAATTCCACCTCTGGGTACACACCCGAAAGAAGTGAAAGCGAGGACTTGCACAGCTACTTGCACACTCATGTTCATAACACTATTCACAACAGGCAAAAGGTAGAAGCAACCCAAATGCCTATTGACAGATGAATGGATATATACAGAGGATAGATTATCATTCAGTTTTAAAAAGGAAATTCCGACACATGCTACAACAGGGACGAACCTTGAAGACATAATGCTAAGTGGAAATCAAGGACACAAAAGGACAAATATTGGATGATTCCTCTCATATGAGGTAGCTAAGTAGTCAAATCCATAGAAAACAAAAAGTTGGGCTGGGGGAATGAGGAATGAGGAACTGTTGTTTAATGGGACAGAGCTTCAGTTAGGATGAATGAAAAAGTTCCGGAGATAGATGATGATGGTTGCACGATAATGTGAATATACTTAATGCCACAGAACTGCACATTTAAAAATGGTTAAAACAGTAAATTTTATGTTATGTATATTTTACCACATACACAAACAAATGAGATACCACTTCACACCCATTAGGATGCTAGAATCAAAAAGTCAGATAACAACAAGCGTTAACGAAGATGTGGAGAAACTGGAACTCTCAGACTGTGCTGATGGGAACGTAAAGTGGTGCAGCCGCTTTGTAAAACAGTTCCTCAAAAAGCTGAAGTGGAGTTACCACATGACTTAGCAATTCCACTCTTTGGCGTATACCTAAGAGAAATGAAAACATATGTCCATACAAAAACTGGTACACCAATGTTCACAGCCCGATAACTCATAATGGCCAAAAACAACCTGAATGTGTATCAACTGATAAATGGATAACAAAACGAGGTATATCCAAAGAATGGATTATTGAGCTATAAAAATTTTTAGGAATGAAGTACTGATACTTGCTACCACATAGATGAACCTGAAAAATACTACGCTAAGTGAAAGAAGCCAGTCACAAATGACCACATAGTGTATGCTTCCATTTATATGAATAGGCAAATCCACAGAGAGAGGCAGTAATTTATGGCTGCCAGGGGCTGGGGGGAAGGAGGAATGGGGAGTGACTACTAATGGGTATGGAGTTACTTCTTGGGGTGATTAAAATGTTCTGGAATATTTCTAAGAATAGAACTACCATATGATCCAGCTATTCCACTTCTGGGTATTTATCCAAAGAACACAAAAACAGTAATTTGAAAAGATATTTGCACCCCTGTGTTCATTGCAGCATTATTCACAATAGCTAAGACTTGGAAACAATCTAAGTGCCCATCAATGGATGAACGGATAAGGAAGATGTGGAATGGAACACACAATGGAATACTACTCAGCCATAAAAGAAAAGATGAAATTTTGCCATTTGCGACGACATGGATGGACCTTGAGGGTATTATGCCAAGCAAAATAAGTTACACAGAGAAAGCCAAATACTGTGTGATTCCACTCATAAGTGGATGATAAAAACAACAACAAAGAAACACATAGATACAGAGATTTGATTGGTTGTTACCAAAGGGTACGTGGGGAGGGAGGAGAGCGAAAGGGGTGATTCGCACATGTGTACTGGGATGGATGGTAATTAGTCTTTGGGTGGTGAACACAATGTAGTCTACACAGAAATCGAAATATAATGATGTACACCTGATACTTATATAATGTTATAAACCAATGTTACCTCAGTAAAAAAAAAAACATTCTAGAGTAGTAGACAATGGTGATGGTTTTACAATATTCTGACTATACTAAACCACCACTGAATTGTACACTTTAAAAGAGTGAATTTTATGGTAAGTGAATTACATCTCAATTTTAAAATTATGTGATTTCTTTTAGATTTAGATATTTTACATTTATATTTCTTTTAGATAAGTAATTAAAACATTTTTACCAAGTCATAATAAAAGATGTATTCTGGTAATGATTACTTTTCATCTTACAAAATGTCCAACATTTTCTTGTATTAACAAAAAATTAGATTGAAAAATATTAGATGCCAAATTAAAAATATGTGAGAGGGTAAAAATGTTTTCAAAATTCCCTTAAAACTAATTCCAGCAAGAATGTCTGATCACTGCTGTTCTAGATGTGAGGGCACGTGGCACTTTCCATATCATTTCTGGCCTCTCGAATGGCCAGTGAGTGACACACTGACAGAAGCGGTGCCCTCTGGAACAACTCACAAAGTCCTCGTCAACCAGGTACCAGCCCTGCTTTCTTCACACTCCAAGGAACACCAGTGAAGCTCTCCCACCAGCTCTCCTGAAGCATCCTCTGCCTCATGTGTTCAAGAAAAGGGAAAATTCCCCCTCTTCTCCTCCCCAAATTAAAGCCCCTTACTGAATGACTTGACTGGTGGTATGGAGTGAGAAATAGATTTTATATTCCTCTTGTTACAGAGTACTATAATCGGTGTCCTAATATGACAGGCTTGTTGACAAATGCTACTAGAAGAGTTCTACTCTAATAATGTTTAATAGGGTTCTTAGTTCCAATGTACTTAGAAATGAGAAAAAGTAATTTAAACTATCAAGTGCTCCCCAGAACATTATATTCATATGCAGACAACTAATTTTTATATTTGAAGATATTTCTATATTTTTATTAGTACCTAGCCTATGTTGTTGCTTAAACTACTCTAAAGTTTTTAGGATAAATACTTAAAGTACTAACCAAAGGTTTCATAAGGTTCTTCATCTTTCTCATTTTCACCCAGCTCACCGATGCTGGAGGCATCAGAACTATCAGGAAAATCAAAGACATCAGGAGGCTTGTGCTTTTGGCCAGTTTTCTAAAAACGAATAAAGTCAAAGTCATTGAATTGGTTCTAACAAACAAGAATATTGCAAAGCTGATTTATTTAGCAAGGATATTCCTATCACTGCTGCTTAAAGAAGCGATCCTTAACACTTTCTGGGAGGACACAGACTCCTTTGATAATCTAAGGAGCAGTTGGCAAACTTCTACGAGGGACTAGAGAGTAAATATGTTAGGCTTTGCAGGCCATCGGGTCTCTGTTGCAACTATTCAACTCAGCCACTGTAGAGTGAAAAGCAGAAAGAATAAGCACGGCTGTGTTGCAATAAAACTTTATTTATGGACACTGAAATTTGACTTTTGTATCATTTTCACATGTCATGAGATAGTCTTCTCTTGATTTTACTTTAACCATTTAAAAATGTAAAAACCATTCCTAGCTTGCAGGGATGTGCAAAAACAGGTGGCAGGCCAGATTTTGTCCACGAGCCAAAGTTTGCCAACTCTTGATCTACGGAAGGCTACGGGCCCTCTCCCCAGAAACATGCCCATTTACCTGAAAGTTCCTCAACAGTTCTGAGGATGGACAGGAGTAAAGACTCCTGATTGAAGGAGAGACCACGGTTCAATATACTAAAAAGCCCCATGAAGTTTGCCACCCCAAATCCTAATGAAAGACCAAAACATACAGAAAAGGAGAAAAACTCCCACAGAAACTTTGGAAAATGTGGAAGGGTACTATTAACAGATAAGGAAATTCTGGAAGATATAAAGGAGATGGAATGAAACTGACAAACGAAACAAAAACTTTACCACGCACAGACCCTCTCTGAAGAAACGATTCGTGGAGTGTTTGGGGGTGGCCTGCCAAAGAAGAGAAGCCGACAGCGCTCCATCCTCCCTCCAGCACATGTGAGGCAGCTGCTTTCCAAAGGAGGGAGAAGACAGGAATGCTGAAGAAATCCAGCCCAGGCACTCTGGACTTTCGGCTGAGGGAAGCTGGGAGCAGGGCTGAAGAGCTCAGAGAAGTCCTCCCCAGGCACGCTGGGCTTTAGCCACCCAGGTGGAGAGCTGAGAGAAATCCATCCAAAGAACAAGCAAGCTAGGGCTGGGGTGGGAGGCAGAGCTGAGCGCAACCCTGCAGAGGTGTCCCAGGGATTCCCAGAGAGTAAAACAGCAGGTCCTCTGAAGGTTGGGGTTAGGGCAGCAGGGCGGGCAGAGGCCACGCAAGACAGAAGGCCAGGGGCAGGACAGAGCAGAGAGAACTCTCAACTCTCTAGCACCCTAAGAACAGGCACTCTCATACTGTATTAATGTGAATTTCCACTGCCAACCAGACAAGCCATTGGAAAATCATTTGAAATTAGCTACCAGGAGTGTTAAAGAAATGTACCTGCCCTTAACACACATTTATTCTAAGACTCTACCTTAAAGTAAAACTATAATGTGGACTAAGTGGAATATTATGAAATCATAAACAATTGTTGAAAACTATAGTAACACAGAGAAATGGCTAAAAATGAAACAAGCAAAATACAGAAAGTTGTACAATTTTTATATGATGTCAATTATCCAAACGAAAATAAAACCAACCTAGGCCCAGAAAAAGATGCAGAACACTAACAATGGTCCTTTTCTCCAATATGGTGGAAAAAGTGGGAGGAAAAGAGATATGCTTTTTCACTACACTAAAACACTGAGCTTACCAAGTAAAGTCTACGAAACTCTGAGGCTCCCACAAAATGTTAGTTATTTTGTATTGTCAACTATGAGAAAATTATATTAAAATATAAAAAGATAACTTACCTTTTTTGTGGAATGTGTTCTTCCCACAGTGTTCTTTGAATATCTCGCACTATTAAACAGCAAAAACACACAAAAGAATTAGGAAATATTTTAAAATAATTGGGGAAAACACCACAACTTGCAACTCTGTCCAAGTATTTTTTTTCCAAATCATATTCCTTACTAGTTGCAGTAATAAATAGTGTGTACCCAGTGAAATTCAGGTTATAGCAAAATCCTCTTAAAAAGCAGAATCCATATCTCACAAATTTAATTATATTTTTTTATAGGTCAAATCATATCACCAATGTATAAAACAGCATACTTTTCTCCCTCAAGGACATGGAAAACTCCTAACCGTGCTGTGAGGTCCTAATCAATAGCAATGACTGACTGTTTCTGCAGAATTGAGCAAAGGGAGATTCACGTTTACTGAGCAACCGACACCCGTTCTAACCCGTGCCTGGCTCTTCTACGTACATTTGCTCACTTAACTCTAACAATCCTATAAGATAGAAGGGAATCTCACACTACAGATGTATATTTGCCCAAAGCAAACACAGCCAGGAAGGAGGGCAGCCTGAACTAAAATCTGCATCAGTTCAAGTCCAAAGCCACTCTCTTTCCCCTCCTTCATGCTCCCTCCCTTGGGCACAGGATAAAAAGAAAAAGTTGCATATCTTCAACAAGCTTAAAGGAAACAAGATGTAACAATAGCAACTAGAATAAAAATTGCAAATAAGAGGGCAGGAAATTACATTGTCAGTGAATATGTGTTGAGTATCCTCTGTGCACCAGCCATTGTACAAGAACAGTGGGATGCTCTATAATACCGTACAGAGTCCTTGACTTTAAAACAGGCCACGCAGACATCCATTTGTAGACAGCAAAATCAGTTTCATGTGTTTGAACCAATATTTGAATAACTTTTTATTTGATATAATTTCAAACTTCCACAAAAGTTACAAGAACAGTATAAGGACCTTCTGTATACCCTCTACCCAGGCTCGTCAATTGTCTACACTTTGTCTCATTTGCTTTCTGTGTGCAGATGTGTATGGTAAATAGAGACACTGTGCACCTTGACCCCTAAATGCTTGTCTTTCCTAAGAGGGCATTATCTTGCCTAATCACAATATAATTTCCAAATCAATAAATTTAACACTGATATGATTAATCTACAGTCAATATCAAAATGTCATCAACTGCCCCATAGTAAAAAAAACTTTAAGGTTTTTTTCTCCAGCATTTTAAAATCAGAAATACAAGAGAATATAAAATATAAGACTGAATTGGACATAATGTTTTCATGAAACTTTCGTTTTATTATACATGTGTGTGTATTAATTGTGATATAAAACATCATTATTGTGAATCACAGTAAAAAAGTTGGAAAATTGTTTAGAGCAGTGGTTCTCAAACGTCAGGCATGAGAAACACCTGGAAGGCCTGTTAAAACAGATTGTTTGGCCCCATTCCCAGAGTATCTGATTCACTAAGTCTGGGTTGGGGTCTGAGATTTTGCATCCAAAGAAGAAGGTAGGGCAGGTATTAATTTTATGGCACTTATGATTCTCGGGTTCAGAAAATTTAAGTGACTTATCAATGGTCACACAGCCAAGTAACAGAAATGGGACTAGAAACCAGACTGCATAACTTCTTAACCTAAACTCTTTCCACTGTCCCTTGCCTTGTCTGTGCTCAAAGAAATGGTCAAGTTTCCTCCTTACCTTAGGCTAGCAGCACCATGAGGCTTCCAAAAGATGGAAACCTCTGTGATACTATCTGTAAAATTTTTGGTGTAGGTGCACCAGTGGGTTTGGGGGGAGGGATGAACAGATTTCATGAGTCTTAAAGGCAAAAACGCTACACGTATGTATGGAGAGAGAGAGAGAGAGACAAAGAAAAACCACTGGCAAATCAGATAAAGTTTAACTCTTGTCAGCTGATGTTCAAGGCCCCTATATTCTCTTCCAATCCTCCTCTCCTTTGGGGGAGTCTTCATTTCTTCTCCACTGGCCGCAGGTGTCTAGTGGGTTTACTCCACCTCCCTGCTCTGTCCTGTTCCAGCCTTTCTTTTCCCTATGCTTTCCACCCTCACGCCACATCCACAAATGCCACCTTCTCCAGGCAGTCTTCCCACAGCCCAGGAGGAACTCCTCAATGTAGGATCTTGTGTACCGACCACAGCAAGCAGAGACTCCTCCGGCCTAGACCAGTCTGGGCCTTGGACGCGCTCCAGACACCGCCAGCAGGACATTTGCCAGTGAATCCATGAAGAAAATATTTTAGGGAGCAGTTTTGCAACCTATTTTTAAATGCATGCCCTGCTTGATTAAAATAAAAAAATTTTTGCTTGATCCATACTGGAGTGCCCCTCTTAAGAAGAACAAGTGGCAGCTTGGTGCCCCCGCTGATATCTGGTTCAGCTTTACGATCTGTGGTTGGTGTTATCAAAACAACAGCGTCTTGAAAATACGAATACTGAGTACCAGCCAGAGTGTAAACGTCACTAGAACGGAATGTCTGGCAAGCAGTAGGCACTCGAGTAATTGTTGGATACTTTGGTTCAAACTATTTTTAGTCCCCTTTAGACTACACTCACCCACACAATGTAATGCTAACACTAGCTAACGGCACAGTCTAAACTGTCACTCCTTTAAGCCTCACGGTAATCCTATAAAGTTGGGACTATTATCGTTCCCATTGTACAGACGTGGGAACCGAGGCCCTGAGCCATGAGTCACTCGCACTAGTCCCACAGCAGCAGAGCCAGGGAGCCTCGGCACGCAGCCCGAACAGCTCCGAGAGACACAAACCGCGGCAGGAGAGGAGGAAGGTCAAGCCGGGCTCCCTGCACTTACCCCGCGCGCCCCGGAGGCCTCACCCGCCGCGACGGAGCCATCCGAGCCGACCGCCCTCCGCGCCGGCGGAGACCACAAATCTCCCGCCAAACCCCGCGCCACCCCGAGCAGCCAATCCGGGCCGAGCTCGCGCGCACGCCCCCATGCCCCGCCCCCGGGCCGCGTCCCCGTGCTGCCCAAGACTCCACCCCTTCCTAGAGCGCGAGGGAAAATGCGGCCTGGTATATTGCAAAAGCGGAGCTGGAGTCCACGCCTTACAACCAGTGCTGGCGGTCCATGAGACACCAAGCTATGCCGGGCTTTCCCTCCCACCTGCTCCCCGCGCCAGTTTCCCAAGGCTCCAAAGGTCCTGAGCCGCTTGGCCCCGCCCTCGGGGGCGGGGAAGGGGGAGGAGCCAGTGCCGAAATGTCAGAGAGCGCTCGCCACTAAGGGGCGGGTCCAAACCCAGGGCGGGAGCTTCTGCTGCTAGGGCTCCTGCGCAGTTGTCTAGGGCAATGTATTGCCAAATGGACGGGACTTTGATCTGTTTTGTGAGCTTGGCATGTTGTTTTACCTCTATCCCAGTTTCTTCATTCGTTAGTGGGGAAGGCCCTTTCTGGAGCTAATATTCTCCCATTCTTTTCTTTCTGTTTAAAAACATATTGTTCTGCAAAAGAATGATGTTGGACACCACACCATAAATAAAAAATTAACTCAAAATGGATCAGACCTAAACGTAAGAGCTAAAACTATAAAACTCAGAAGAAAACAGGGCAAAATCTTCATGAGATTGGATTTGGCAATGATTTCTTGGATATGACGGCAAGAGCATAGTTTCAGATAAGGAAGAGTTCTGGAGAGGGATAGTGGTGGATGATTGTGAACAAAGTCAATGTACTTAAGTAGGCCACTAAATTGTACAGTTAGTTAAAAAGGGTTAAAATGCTAAATTTTACGTTATGTATATTTTACCACAATAAGAAATTATAACATATTTCCTGCATACAAAAGAATATAAATATATAATGTAATGAAAAAAAGGAGCACCTTTTGTACTCACCACTGGATTAGGAAATAAACCATTATCATTCCTTCCCAGGATACCCACACTTCTGCTTTTGTGTTTATCATTCCCATGCTTTTCTACCTTGATATATCCATAAGTAATGTATTAATTATTGTATGTTTCTAAACTTTATATAAATGATATTTGGTATATATTCTGCAAGTGCACTTTCAATACTCAAAGCTATGACTTTTAGATTTACCCACGTTGACGCATGTAGCTGTAATTCACTCATTTTCATTGTCTTTGGAATGCATTAAGTGAATACACCACATTCTATTTATCCATCCTACCTGATATGGATACATCAGTTGTTTACAGCCTTCTTGCTGTTACCAATAATGCAGCACTAAACAGTCTTGTTAAGCGTCTTGCAGGGCACATATCTAAGAGTTTCTCTAGGGATAGACTCAGTAGTAGTATTATTGCATCATAGGATAAAGACATTCTTGCTTTACATGATAATGCCAATTTTTACACATTGTGTTATAGACTGTATAATTTACACCCCAATCAGCAGTATATAGAAGTCCCCTTGGCTCCACACACTTGTCGATAATTACAATTTAGAGTACTTTTAAATTTTTACCTAACGAGTGAGTTGAAATTGTATCCATTTCCCTTAAGTTGATCATCTTTTCATGGTTTATAGATCCTGCCTGATTCCTCTTCAGTGAAATGCCTGCTCGCCCCACCCAGGAGTCATTTGGCCAGTGGCCATAGAGGAGTAAATCACCTTTGAGGTACCGAAGGGAGTTCCCCGCCGATGGGGAGAAATAGGGATCCTGGAGCCACTAACTGTTGTCACCTTTAAGAGAGTGGATAGTAGCTCCATTTCTGGGAAAGAGGTTGTAGTCAAACCTTGTGTGCTTGTGGGTCTGAAAAAAGAAACTACCCAATTGTTAAGACAGGAAGAGGGTCAGCACTCTGGATGGAAATAAAAACTCCACCCAAAGAGGTTTAAATAATAAGAGGAATGTATGAGCTTGTGTCACTAAAAAAGGTAGGAAGGCTCAGTTTGATCTAGAGATTTGAGAAGCCATCAGGGCTCTTTCTTGCCCTCCGTGTATGCCAGCTTTTCCCTCAGGCTGGATCCTATCACCATCACCACCGCCACCGCCACCGCCACCATCACCATCATCAATCATCATCATCATCATCACCATCAGGAATCATCATCATCATCATCACCATCACCATCACCATCACCACCACCACCACCACCACCATCACCATCATCAATCATCACCATCATCACCATCATCATCATCATCATCATCTTCATCTTCATCTTTGTCTTCATCATCATCGCCTGGATTTATTGAGCGTTTACTATGATCTAAGCATTGTTCTAAGTGTTTAGTTCCTATTAAACCATTTAATCCTCTCAATAACTCTGTGTGGTAGGCACTATAATCCCACTTTACATATGAGGCAACTAAGGAGCAGTCCCACAGGTAGTAAGTGGCCGTGCCTGCATGAGATCTTAGAATTCTGGCCCAGAGCTTGCACCTGGGAGCTGTTCCAAGTCTCACATCTGAATTCCACCGTTCAGAGAAAGAGAGTAGCTATATCCCAGCATTCCCAGAAAAAGACGTAAGATTTACTCTACTTGGACCAGCTTTGGTGACATACCCACCTGTATTAGTCAGGGTTCTCCAGAGAAACAGAACCAATAGGAGATATATATATCTCTCTCTCCTATATATGTATGTATACTTATCAATATAAAATAAATCTCTCTCTTATCTATATATTTACTTATGCATATCTTTATTATGTAAATATATCTTTATTTATATATCATAATATCTTTATTATATAAATATACATAAATATATTTTATTACATAAATATATATAATATTTTTATTATGTAAATATATACATAGATCACAGATTTATTTTGAGGAGTTATCTCACACAATCAACTGTAGGGGCCGGCAAGTGTGAAATGTATAGGGCAGGCTAGCAGGCTGGAAATTCAGGTAAGAGTTGATGTTGCTGCCTTGAGTCTGAATTCTGTAGGGCAGCAGGCTGGAAACTCAGGTAGAATTCTTTCTTCTTCTGGAAATCTCAGTCTTTGCTCTTAATGCTTTCAACTGATTAGATGAAGCCCATCCACATTATGGAGGGTAATCTGTTTTACGCAAAGTCTACTAATTTATATACCAAGCACATCTAAAAAATACCTTCACAGCAACATCTGGACCGGTGTTTGACCAAACAGCTGGGCACTATAGCCTAGCTAACATTAACCATTATGCTACCCCTGAACCAATCCCTGTGTACAAGGAAATGGAATATACTCATTAGCTTCCTGGAACCACATGGATTCCTACTGGAACTGGCATGGTGGATGGGGGGGTTGGAAATTGGGAAACCGGAAACGGATGCTGCGGAGACAGACAACTCAAGTCCTCTACTGAAACTAGTCCCAAGTTGTAGAGCTAGTCACAGGGAAGCCAAGATTCCAACCCAGGCATTCTAACACCCAAACTCACATTTGTTCTACTCCATCACGCTGCTTTCTCAGTTACACTATTAGCCTAGAGCAGTGATTCCCAATGTGGGTGAGGGAAAGGGAGAGGGAAAGCAGCACATTCCAGGATCTCTAGGGTGTGTATAATATGGTAAAGCAAATCAATACTATAACATGGAGAAGGCACCCAGTTTTCTCTGGTCAGGGGTTGAGTGGGAGCCTTGCCTAAGAATTTGATGCTGAATAGCAATTTCCAAGCTTCTGCTGGTTATTTGTACTGCTGGGGTGGGGACCAGAGCACCTTCCTGAGCACCTGAATGCATACAGCCAGGGGTAGAGTCCAGTTTGGGGTGGAGGAGGAGGATACAAAGGCTCATCATAAGACATTAATAGACACGTTTGGGCTGGAGGCTGGCAGCTGGAGAGGGGAGGAGGACCAGTTGATGGAAGAGGAGGCGCCCAGCAGATCCGAGAAGGTAACAGCCAAGGGAAGATCTGGTCACTGAGAAACCGCCCATGAAGAGAATGGCGGATTATTTTGGGGGAAGTCATGGACAATATTTTCTATCTTAAGATGGTGCCCGTGTTGTGCTCTACTCTTTCCACCATTAACCTTTTGCGAATGTTTGGTAAACTCAATAACCTGTATCGCTGTGCCTAGAGGGGTTGTAGAGACTTAGGGGTAGTGTTCAGGATGGGGTGAACAACGGTGTTGGAAAGGGGCTGAAAACATAGGGGCGGAGACAGCGGGGTCCGGAGCCCTGGAGGTAACCTGCAGTGATGTGAGCAATGGCTGAGGAAGCTCAGAGACACCGGAGAACAGGCGGCTGCAGGAAGCTGGAGGACATCTACATGGCAGGTCCTTAAATTTTGTAATATACTTTTATGTTTGGAAAATAGAAAAAAAAAACCCTATTGCTTTTATAATAAAAATACAGAAAATAAAGAACCACAAAATATCTTGGATCCTTGGGATAAACTGAGGGGTGGGCATGGACACTTCCCTGTGGAAATATACCTCCCCTGTGAAGGGAGTTGATGTATATATTAGTTCCATATTTTGGAATTATTAGTTTGATATTTAAATGAGAATATTATTATTTCTCTTACAGGACTGTCATGAAGAAAAGAATATAAATATACCTGCATAAAGAATATAGAGGTCCTGAGATACATAGAAGGGCTATCATTTCTTACTGCGCCTTTTTGCTTTTTTTCTAGTGAGCTCTTCTGTTGAATTTTCTGTGACCACTAGAGGGCAGATAAAGAACGGGACTGGAGATCTGAAAACGTAATTGGAGACCAGAGCTACTCATTTTCAGATATTGTAAATATTGGTTCAAAGTCAGTTCAAGATTGATAAGACTAGATATCTTAACTGCCCTTGCTCAACTCATTTTTTCCCTTCATGGGCATTATCCTCTTCCATAATTTATCAACTCCATTCCTGTAAGTTTCCCTTAAGGCAAAGAGTATGATTTTCTACTCGGGATAAGAAAAGAAATTATTTCTCAAATTTTCTACTTTCTTTTTTAACTTCCTACAGCACCTATGAATTGTTGGGTACACAGGAACAACCCACTACACTTGGTAGTTATCAGAAATAAACTAGAGTCGTTATCTGTTTTACACAGACTAACAGCTCAACATCTGTAACTATGACGCAGAAAAACAAACTCGAAACCTCCCAGGAGGGCAAGGGTGGGGCAAGGAAGGAGGAGACCTTCCCTTGGATGTTCCCTCTACGAAAAAGAGGAAATAAAATTCAGAAAGGAAATATTAGTCGGTGTCTTTTCCAGTGGGAAGGCAGAATGATTTTTCCATAGTAACCAACTGCACTGATATTAGATCACCCCATGTGTCACATGCTTTCCAACACTTCCCTGGCTCTGACACCCCACTACTAAACTTACTCGCCCTGTAACTAATGTGCTACTTTTTCCAGATCTAACTGGCATTGCTCCCACCCAAGCTGAGATCACATGGCTGAGTAGGTGGGGCCACTGCACCATGACGATGCAGGGTCACATGATTGTGACTGTTACCAGCTCCCTGCAGGGCTGAGAGAGTCTGGTGCAGGAATCCTGGCGGCAGCGTTCTACAAAATCCGGGATTTCTCTAGCCGAGGAATAGCCAACTTCCAAGCTGCACAGGAGATAATTTTATAACTCAGATTTGTAAAAGGGCCAAATGAGCCCATAAACTGAGAAGAGGAAAGAAAATGGAAGAACACCCCAAAGAAAAAATTTTTCTTAAGGAAATAAAATTTCTACAGTAGAAATATGTCTCCACGATTCTCTGGTCAGAAAAGAACTTTCTGAAAAAAGTTTTCATCCTTTTCATGACCTTGCTCACTCTGACACTACTTCTGGGTGGTCTGAGAACACGCAGTTGGGAGGCTGACCTAGTTCAGAGTTCAGGGCGACCAGTGTCCTTACCTCTGTGATCCTTTCTGCTCAGCCGAGAATGGAACAGTGGAAGAACCAAGGTACCACGAGCCAATGACCCTTCAGACAAGCTCGGGTCACACAGGTGACACAAAAACCTTCTTCCTAGAATCTTCTGTAGGAGGAAATGGCTCTCCCCACCCTCTGGCTGCTGCCCTTGACCTCATAGGCCAGCTCACTCACCCCTCTGACCTTGTCACTTAGCATAAAAACATCGTTACGACCCTACTTATCCACGCTACACCATGGCCAGGCCACAAACATGCTCGACAATTTGATACCTGTGCTTGGAGAATCGGAGAAGGCTTCCTAGAGGAAGTGACATCTACAATCTAACTGAAATAAAGGAGTAGGAGCCAGCCAGGCCAGGATAAGAAAGTGCTCTAGGGAGAACACATGTGCAAAGGCCCAGCAGTGAGCAAGAGCGTGATGCATTCTGGGAGCTAGAATAAATTCAGTGTGGCTGGAACGGAGTTGAGGAGGAGGCAAAAGATGAGGCTAGGGAGTCAAGCAGGGGTCCTCCAGCTCCTTGTTCCTCAAAGTACAGTGCACAGACCAGCAGCATTGGCATCACCTGGGAGCTTCTTGGAAATGCAGAATTTCAGGCCTGATTCCAGATTTATTGGATCAGAATCTGCATTTGAAGATCCCCAGGGGATCTGATGCACAATAAAGTTTGAGAAGCCCTCCTCTAAGTATATTAACCAGTTTAGACATGAGAGCCACAGGAAACGTCTGAATGATTAAGCAGGGGAATCACGTGATGGACTTGTGATGTAAGAAAATCATTCTTCCCGCAAAGTGGTGGAAAAGTGGGTGAGTCAGTAGAGAGCGGCTTAGGAGACAAGGAGGTCAATTAAGAGGCTCGTGCAGTTGTTGCGGTACTGTCCCTGATTGGGCAGGAGGAACAGGAAAGGAGGAAGTTGACAGATGTGGTGGCCGAGGCTGCCTGGGGCAGCCCCGGGATTTCACCCCAATGCAGGGCCACTAACAACTCAGCCGGGCGGGGCTGAGGAGCTGGCAGGAGGGCAGCAGGGTGGGCGAGGCAGTGTCAGTGGGTGTGGGAAAGCCAGAGACTCAAAAACAAGAGTCCCTCTGCGTCTGCACATGTTGCCTGATGTAGAAGGTGAGCAAACTGGTTTCACGCACACTTCACACATGTCCCATCCGTGCACGGTTCTGATTCTCACTACCCCCGCAGCAGGGGCTGCTGTCACTCCCGTGAGTCACCCTCGGATCTGAACAAGCCACATGCAAATCAGGGAGCCTGCCTGGAGTCCTGGGGGCATCCAGCAGCCTTAGTATTTAGCAAGGACAACTTCTGTTAGAGAAATTTGACAGCAAAACCCTCCCGTCATTAAAAATCTCAGCAAAAGAGAGTGGCTAAGAACTAACATGCAAAACATATTTGGGAAAAAAAACGCTGCTTCCGGCCAAGAACAGAATCCCTCTGTACCTGAAGAACAGTGCTGAGAAGCAGAATTCTTCTAGCAAGATTCTGCCATCTGAGCAAGAGTCAAAGGGAAAAATCTGGATTTCTTTTTATGCCAATTGTATGGATAATAAGTAGGACGGGTCAGTTTCCCAGTTACTCATGCCGAGTGAAGAAGTGAGTTCGTTAGGAACACAGATTTGGGCATCTATCCTAGGATACAGGGGTGAAAAGACAGCTGGGGTTGCCTTCGTGGATCTCATATCTGCAGGCTCCAGGCAACGTGGAGCTGAGGCTGCTCTGCTGAGAGAAGATATGGAGCAATTGGCTCTCTGCTGCAAACCTCAGGAGAGTACCCTTCACTCAGACTCAGGGCTGCAGCCACTTTCCAGAATAAATGCAGAGGGTGCTGGAGGCTGAGGCCTGGGAGGGATGCTCTGGGCTTGATCACTCTAACAGACCCACGGCCCTCACCTCTCAGGGTGCCGCCAGTGCCTCCTGCCCTCTGTCCACCTGCTCTGCCCCAGCAACTGGGGACAGACTGGCCAGTGCTCTTCTGCTTCTGTTCCCATGAAAAGAAATAATCGCGGGAAATATGGATGAAACCACAAAACGGAAATTCCAGGGTCGGTGGCATGTACCCCCTCCACCTTGTGACATGACTTATACTGCAAACAGGTCTATTTGCAATGGGGAGTTTAGCTGCGCCTGAGGATTGGCTAATTAAGAAAACTCATCCAACAGTGACTGGGTGCTCATGATGCTCAGGGCATAGGGCATCACACCAGGGAGGGGAAGGCACAGCAAAAAAGGGGACCCAGGCACAGAGAGTCCCTGGAGTCAGAAAATCCAGCCCAGCCACTTACTGGGATAAGTCAGCTGATCTCTCCAGGCCTCCATTTTCTCATCCATAACAAGGAGATAATATTTAAATAAATAAAAAAGTATTCAGGTAGAAGCTCCCTCATTTTTCTACCTCATTCACCATGGATCTACCTATATCTAACCCACATTCTCTACCTCCCCTCCTGTCGCAATAGAAGCATCTTATTTACGGCCAATCTCTGCATTTGACTGTGGATCTATGCCTCCCACATCATCTCTCTCAGGACAGCATCTTCCCCTTTTTCCCATCTTCCCCTCTTTCATCACTTTCTCTCTCTCTCTACTGGACCATTCTCATTGGCATATCATTATGCTCTGGTATCTCCCATCTTCAAAACCACCACAACCAGCAAACAAAAGCAAACCTCTCACCCTCCCATCTTTCTCCAGTTACCACCCATTCATACGACTTCCTTCACTGGAAAACTTTTTTTTTTTTTTTAATTTTTGTTTATTTTTTCCTCCCAAAGCCCCAGTAGATAGTTGTGTGTCATAGTTGCACATCCTTCTAGTTGCTGTATGTGGGACGCGGCCTCAGCATGGCCGGAGAAGCGGTGCGTCGGTGCGCACCCGGGATCCGAACTGGGGCCGCCAGCAGTGGAGCGCGCACAGTTAACCGCTAAGCCACGGGGCCGGCCCAGCACTGGAAAACTTCTAACCAGGGCTGTCTCCCCTTCTTCCTGACTTCCCAGGAGTTCATGCCTCAACTTAATCCAGACAGGCTTCTGTCCTCCCTATTCCGTGGAACACCTATGGCTAAGGCTGCCA
This sequence comes from Diceros bicornis minor, assembly GCF_020826845.1. Lineage (NCBI taxonomy): Eukaryota > Metazoa > Chordata > Mammalia > Perissodactyla > Rhinocerotidae > Diceros > Diceros bicornis. The sequence continues at coordinate 16,424,420 of NC_080768.1, forward strand.
CCATTGCCCAATCCAGCAGACACTCCTCTGTCACCACCTTATTCCACTTTTCAGCAGCATATGACATATTGATCCCCACCTTCTCCGAAACACTTCTCTCTCTGGCTTCAGAGACACCACATTCTTGGTTTCCCACCTTCCTCCACGGCAGGTAATTCTCAATCCCCGTTGCTGGCTCCCTCTTTAACTCTCATTCAAATAGTGAGGACCTCTGTTTGGGGACCTCTGCTCCCCAGGTTACCTGATACAGTCTTCTTTACCTTCTGTATGCTATTGACGTTCCAGTTGACCTGTCTTCTGAGCTGCAGACTCATCACATGGTTGTGCAGCAGGCACCTCAAAGACAAACTGTCCAAATCCAACCTCTTGGCTCCCTCCTCCGAAACCAATGTCCCAGTCTTCCCGGCTCTTAAGTGCAGCCCCCCCATCTGCCCAGCTGTGCCCAAACCTTGACAATCCCTCTTCCTGATCCCCTACAGGGATAGCACTGGTTCCATCTCCAACCACTTTTAAATTTACTCTCTTCTATCTCCATGCCACCAACCCGGTTAAGCCGCCATCATACACTACTCTGTCCTTACCTGGTCTCTGCTTCTACTCTGATCCCCCTGCAGCAGCCAGGAGTAGTCTTGGAAAAGGGTAATTCAGAGAATGTCACTCTTTGCCTCAAACTCTTCAAGGGTCTCTTCCTGATCCCAGAGTCGAATCCAGAGTCCTTTCTGGGCTGCAAGACCTCGTAAGTCGACCCCATTGCTTCTCTCACTTCTTTCAGTCCTACTCTTTCCCCTGCTAATGATGCTGCCCTGGCGGCACCAGCTTCCTTTAGGTACTCGGACTATATCGAGCTCTTCCTCACCTCAGGGCCTTTGCACTCACTATTACTTCTTTTTGAAAACTCTTTCCCCAAATCTTTCCTCCTCTTTCTTCAGGTTATCACCCCAAGTGTCACCTCCTCAGAGACCTTCTCTGACCACAACACCTACAATAGGCCCTCGTGGTCCTCTCTCCAGTACTCTATCAATTGTTCTCTTCAAAGCACCCATCACACTCGGAAATTGTCCATTTGCTTTCTTGTTTATGGTCCATCTCTCTCCGTCAGGAAGTGAGCTTCTCCAGGGCAGGATCTAGTCTGCTGTGTCCCCACAGCACAGAACCATGCTGGGCACTTAGCTGACGGTTAACATAGAACTATGAATCCACTACCTGCCTAACGGGGGTTTGGGGAGAATTAAATGAGAATGTAAGTAAAGACGCAGCATAGCGTACTGCCCATAGCAAATCCATAATACCCGTAGCTATTATACCTCTGCAGTTGATGATTCCGACCACTTCTAAGGGATCTCATGAACCTGCCATACGTCCGTGACCTAGCTTTATACATATTTTCCTCCTAAAATGGAGTGGCTGCTTCTACCAAACTTTTGGTCCTTGATGGATGTGGGGTTACCAACATCACAGAGAGCAACCCTATTTAATTTCTGATGAGCCATAAAACCAGAATAAGGGCCGGCCCGGTGGCTTAGCGGTTAAGTGCGTGCGCTCCGCTGCTGGCAGCCCGGGTTCGGATCCCGGGCGCACACCGACGCACCACTTCTCCGGCCATGCTGAGGCCGCGTCCCACATACAGCAACTAGAAAGATGTGCACCTATGACATACAACTATCTCCTGGGGCTTTGGGGGAAAAAATAAATAAATAAAAATAAAAATATTAAAAAAAAAAACCAGAATAAAACTTTTTGTAGTGGTATTAGCCTCTGCTATGACAAAGAACAGTCAATAGATAGGAATCAAACCATTTGTACTGAAGCTTGTTTCTTGGTGCCAGCAGTAATCCAATGACATGTTTTATCAGGAAGTTCACTGTCAAAGGTAGACAAGAAGAAACATCCAGAGCATGAGGTTGACAGCTCAGTGTCTAGAGCCAGACTGCCTAGCTCCAGTTCTGTCCGAGTGTGTGACATTGATCAATTTGTGTGCTTCAATTTCCTCATCGGTAATATGGGAATGTTAAAAACAAGACAACATGGGGCCAGCCTGGTGGCGCAAGTGGTTAAGTGTGCGTGCTCCGTTGCGGCGGCCTGGGGTTTGCTGGTTCGGATCCCGGGCGCGCACCGACGCACTGCTTGGCAAGCCATGCTGTGGCAGCGTCCCATATAAAGTGGAGGAAGATGGGCACAGATGTTAACCCAGGGCCAATTTTCCTCGGCAAAAAGAGGAGGATTGGCAGATGTTAGCTCAGGGCTGATCTCCTCACAAAAAATAAAAATAAAAAAAGACAACAAGCCTAAAATGGAGTCACTTGTGCTAAGCCTACTTCACCAAACCAAGACTTAATACCTAACAATTACAATGTCAACTTCTCCCAGGAGTGGAGTCTTAAACAAGTCAATCTGGAATTACCTGGTCAGCACCAGTGAGGTCATCTGCCTGATAGACCCCCTCCCATCCCCCACAGTCCCTGAAAGGAAGGTGACCTTGCCTGAAACAATCCACTCTTTGCTAATGTAACATCCTCGTCCTGCCTCCTCCTATCTATAAGTCTTTCACTTTGTACAGCTCTTCGGAGCTCCTTTCTATCTGCCAGATGGGATGCTGCTCGATTCATGAATTGTTGAATAAAGCCAATTAGATCTTTAAAATTTACTCAGTTGAATTTTATTTTTTTATTTTATTTTGGTGAGGAAGATTAGCCCTGAGCTAACATCTGTTGCCAATCCTCCTCTTTTTGCTGAGGAAGATTGGTCCTGGGCTAACATCTGTGCCCATCTTCCTCTATTTTATATGTGGGACGCCTCCACAGCAATGGCTTGACAAGCGGTGTGTAGGTCTGCGCCCAGGATCTGAACCTGTGAACCCTGGGCTGCCGAAGCAGAGCACTCGAACTTAACCGCTACACCATAGGGCCAGCCCCTGAATTTTGTTTTTTAACAGGAATAATAGTAGCATTTGGCTCAAAAGGTTGCAAAATGAGTCATCTATGTAAATTGCTAAGAATAGTGCCTAGTAGGTGGCAATATTCAACAGTTAGTTACTACTGTTATTCCAAATAATCTAAAAATAGAGAGTGGGGGAAAAACATTTAACTACAAAATAACAAATTTACTTAAAAACAAACTGTTTTTCAGAGTTTAGATATAGAGTGAGGGTGTGTCACAGCTGCAGGGAGGGGCACGACAAGCGCAGGGGACAACAAGGCTACTGTTGAGGATTGGCTCTTCCCTGCTTGGGCCTCCCAGCTCAGGCTCTACTGGGAGACTCCTGCCCTCATGGCAGTTACTGGAAGTTACTGGAAGATGCTTAGCACACACTGGGGCCTGGACATTAGAAAGGACTGCCTCACTCCGAGTCAACCACACTTCTTTTCTGTTTTGGCTGGAGAGAAGGATTTGAGATGGGACCACTGGGCTTTCGACGTGCAGTTTTGATTTGTGGGACGGAGAACCATCATACATCTACTGCTGTTGAGCAGGCACTGACCCAAACCGTGCACCATGAAAGTTAGGAACTGAAAAGTGTTTGGGGATTAATATCCAGCAAACGTAAAGGACTCCTATAGCTCAATAACAAAAAACCAAACAACGATTTAAAAAATGGGCAAAGGACTTGAATATTTCTCCAAAGAAGATATACAAATGACCAATAAGCACATGAAAGGATGCTCAACCTTACTAATCACTAGAGAAATGCAAATCAAAACCGCAATGAGATTCCATTTGACATCCATTATGACGGCTATTATCAAAAAAACAGAAACCAACAAGGAATAGTGAGGATGTGGAGAAATTGGAACTCTTGTGCATTGCTGATGGGAATGTAAAATGGTAGAGCCGATGTAGAAACCAGTATGGCAGTTCCTCAAAAAATTAAAACAGAATTTCCATATGAAATCAGCAACTCCACTTCTGGGTGTGTATTCCCAAAATAATTGAAAGCAGAGACTGAAACAAATATTTGTACACACCCATGTTCATAGCGGTATTACTCTCAAGAGGTAAAAGGAGGGAACAATCCAAAAATGTCCATTGACAGATGAATGGATAAACAAAATATGGTACATATATTCAATAAAATATTAGTCAGCCTTAAAAAGGAAGGAAATTCTGACACATGTTACAACATGGATGAACGTTGAGGGCGTTATGTTAAGT